>NW_027210672.1:1652500-2144878 GCF_029030835.1 Brachyistius frenatus | reverse complement strand
TATGGACAACATGCATAAGTTAGTCATCCTTATTATGGACATCAAACTTTACTTTCTGGTCATTGGTTTTGCAGGAATAAGGAAATCATGTTGAAAGTTAGAGGCAGGAATCGAACCCAGTACCTTCAAACTCAGAGACAACAACTCTGACAACTGCACCACTGTCTTTGCTTCCAGGACTTGAACGGAAGTCATACTTATAGCATGTCGTCTAAAATATGATCAAAAAGTCATTCTATAGCATGTCGTCTAAAATATGATCAAAAAGTGTAACTCCTTTTAAAACCTAAAACGTGCATGTCTATTTATGTGTAGTTAAGCAAATGTGACATAAATGTGTTAAAGGCATAACAGCTCCAGCGACACGTGCACACTGCTGGTCGGAAGGATACGGTGCTACGCAAAGTTGAGCGTTTGGAAGATGGAGTCCAGCCATTCTCGGCTGCTTTTCACTCCGTCTTACTGTCAGGTGCCCAAAGCAGAGGAATTTAACTGAAATGGATCTTCTCCCTGACATCAGAAGCCAAACAAATGTGTAGATCCCAAAACTGTGGGACGGCCCCAATACAAGATAAATCAGATCCACATGCCTTGTCCGCTTTTTGCTTTCTTTTCCCCACCCATAAGCTCTTAAACATGGTCCCTGAGGAGGAATGATGTGCATGCTGCAAGCATGCAGTCCTTCCTTCCATATTTTTTTTTATAATGCAGAGAGGAGTCATGCTACCACTGCAAACAAGGGTCACATGAACCCTGTTGTACTTTATGCCCTGACTGTGAAACTGTGATCTGGGAGATGAATGTGACTTATTCTCTCTTTTTTCCAGTGTCGACACACACCTTCAACCCCCCCCACCCCCAGCCTTCCTCAGTCTCTACACACACTTTCACTGTCCTGGATGCACAAATCATCAGCCTTACACAGCAGATAGATAAAGAGGCTATGAGATCTCACTGATATGTACCCACAAAAGACAGAGCGTGTGTGTATATTTGTGTTTATACATGCACCTACTGAGACGGTGAGAGAGACGTACCGGGCAGAAGGGCACAGGTTAACAAAACAGAGTTCATAACTAGCCAGGAAGCTGGTATCGTATCACGGCTGCTTGGCTCGGTTTATTTACTGAACCTGGAAGCGGGGGTGACGCCATGCCCGAGAGCCACTAAGTTGTGTGTTGAGGGGAAAAAGAAATAACATGAGGAGAGGACAGCTGGGGTGTTGCATTACAGAGAAAACTCTGCGGGACAGAGACAGTGCGGAAAACAGCACCGTCAGTGTTTGGAGATTTACACCGCATAAAATTTTTTTAATAATGTCAGGTACTATAGGACGGACTCTTCAGGACACGGATATTTTATCGCCTGTGACTAGTAGGACCAAGAAACACTGGTACACTGGTACTCAATGTTGGTAAGGTTACTTTAAAATGTAATAGGTTACAAATTACAAGTTACACTGGTAAAAAAAAAATGTAATAGGCAATGTAACTATTTACATATATAATTTAATGAAAGTAATGTAGCTGAACAATAATGTCCTAAAAAGTAGTAGAAACTGTGCCTCTCTTTTTCATTCTCTCTGATAAAAGTAACATGCTCAATCTTGGCGCTGGCTCTGTTTGCCATTTAGATAATGCCAGAACACTATTTATGGCAAAATCTTCCGAATATGACCAAATAAAGAGCAGAGATGAATGATATGCAATTTCCTTCTTTTTGACACAATGTATGTAGACATACATGTCTACAAGGGGAAAACATATAGAAACTTACCAAACCAATTGTGGACAAAAATGAAGAGTGACTGTTTCTTAAAAAGCACTAATTGTGAACAGAGAAAGTAATCAAAGATCTACAATCACATTTCTCCCTTTCAAACTATCACAGCATTCCAAAAACCCACACGTAACATGTAATTCACAGACATATTGATACTGTGAAGTTGTATGTTGGCATTGCGCTGTTAATTTGGGATGAATCCTCCCACTTACGAATGAGCAGGATGCTTTTATTTTGAAAATGACAGGTATGCTACACACTTAAATCAGCAAAGCTTCAATAGCAGTACGTGCTGAAATGTAGAAACACTTGACGTGATCCATTCTTCAATTTTATTTCACAATCATAAACCCTCTTAACAGCAACAATAAACAGTACATAAGTATGAGTTAAAAGTTAGAGAAATTGCATGGCAATATGTGGAGTCCGGTTCTCCATGTATAAATTGTAATTTTATCTGGTTGAGAAATAAAAAATTAGTTTCTATAAGGTTTTAATGAAATGAACTATGTTGTAATTAACAGTGTATAACCTTAACTGGTTGCAATCACATTGTTTTGACACAATTTTGACTGTTTAGTAGGAAAAGTTTGTCTTGTCTTGTCTTCTATATAGTTTAAATGATAGTTTATAGTATTATTTTATAGTTCTCACTTTGAAACTTTACTGTCTGATTAGATGAATGGCATTTACAAGGTCAAATGCCAAATGTTGCACTGTTGATGCGAGTGAAAAATAATGGGTCCTTCCTTTGCCCATGCCTCACCTTTACACCCGAGTCTCATTAAAATCAGGCAGTTTTTCCAAAACACTGCTGACAAATAAACCATAAGGAAAACACGGAGGTAAATAAACACATGTAGAAGAGGTTAAAAAGAAAATCATCAGATCGAGTAAAAATGGGTTATTGTTGATAAAGATACAAAGAAAGAGAACTAAACTGTCATGATATTTTAGAGGCAGAAAAAAGTCATTTGCAGTTGTATCAAACGACATTCTTTATTTACAAATAGATATTTTGCAGTGATTTCAAAGTTCCTGTAAAAGATTGTCATTCTAAAAGAGGATTCTGCAGTCTCTAACTTGAACTGTACAACGACTGGGACACTGAGCATAAAATACATGCAAATATCTGTACACTCAGTTCCTGTCACCAAAATAGATCTGATTACAAAATATAGTGCTCAATATAAACATCTGTGGAGTTCTGTTTCACCAGCTGTCAAGTTCTGAAAATGCACATTTGAAATTATTTGTCCTCTGGGTGCTGTATATGAAAATAATGATGCTTCTTAAGCTTCGCAAAAATAGACCTTTCAGTCTTTGTCGATGCTGCATATTATTACGCATGTTCATGTTCTGCATCTTCAGCAGCAAACACTTGGGATTGTTGACTAAAGAAGTGTTTTGTTTTTTTTTTCTTTTTAGAGCAGTAAAAAAAAAAAAAAACAACTAGTGCTTTAGTCTGATCGTCTCATAAATGCCCGTAAGTCTGCGAGGTCAGGTCAGTCCCCGGGAAACTGAAAAGGTCAAGATCCGGGCAAGGACAGTGAAGTGTCACTGCAAAGCCTGCACCCAAAATAACATGCGGAACGTGGTTGGACTGCAGCCTGTGTAGGAACAACACAACGACCGTACAATACTGCGTGTTTGACCAGCAAAGGAAGTAAAAGGAGCGACGGTAATGTGTGGCTCTGTGAGGTAAAGAAACTACTGTCACCTTTAGGCAGGAGGAGACGCATATCAGTTTTTCAAGCCATTGCTTCGTCACTTCTTTAAGATTAAATGCCACTGTGTTTAGCATTTGAACATATCAGAATCTGGTGCCGTGTATTCCGTTAGCTCTCAGTGGTTATGACTTCATGAGCTTCTTTACAAATAAAATTGTAACTATTAGGGGGGGGGGGGGGAAATAATCACATCCTTCCCCACAGTTTGTTTAAATGTTTAGACCGCTTCCCTCCGATACTTTGACTTGTGTTTGTTGGGAAAGCGCAGGTGTCTGACTGACGGCTGAATTCATAGAGCGACCGTGCTCTTGTGCATGTTGGTTCACTGTCCCGGCTGACTGGAACAGAGCCATCATTAATGCACCTGTGCTTTCCCCTACAACGACGAGTCAAAATGTCTGCAGTGGAAAAAGGTCTATTTCTTCATCAAAGCCATCAACTTGTCTTGCAGACCCCATCGCGACTGTAGTACTCAAGGATGGTTCTACCCTTAATTCACAGTTCCATAATAGACCTGACCAAATTTGCCTTCGTTAACAATTAACATTTAAGGGTTGCTGTAATTAAAAACCTCGACTTAAAACTTAGCTAACTATAGACCTCTAACCAAACGCCCACCTATCTACACGCGAGATAAAAAAACAAATCGCTGAGTCAACCGTCAAACATAAAGGCATAGAGGCATGAATGACCTGTAATTTTCTAAATTCAGACAAATCTGAAGCTGTGGTATCTAACCTAAACTCGCCATCTAACCATACAGTTACTCTGGACCTACAGCACGGCCGCGTGGACCCTTGGGAGTTTTTTTTTTTTTTTTGACCACGATGTGTCCCTAAATTCTCACACAAACCACGTCTCTGAAAAGTTTCCAGCTGACCCAAAAGGCTGCAGCGAGAGTACCGACAGGATTTCATTTCTCCCAAATCAGCATCTCTTCGTTGTGTGTAAAATCAAGGATGGGTGGCAGTGTTCGCCCAGTGCATAGCTCTGTCTCTCCTCTGCGTTGTCTCGCTATGAGCGAGGGTAAACGGAAATCACGCGACTGCGTTTTGGTTGCAACTCCACACTTGTTGGAACTCAAACTTTTGATGACTGATGAGATGACCGATATCAAAATATTGCAGTTGAATATCAATGTAGAGAGAGATAGGACTGGCAGTTGCACACAGAAACCCGCCGAGCACGTGTCGGGACTCCCCTGTTGACGAGCTGTCCATTAATGGCTTTAAATACAATCGTCTCTGGAATTAATTTTTCTCAAAATCACAGTGATCTCGAGTAGGTTTGAAATGGAGGTGTATGATCATTTCTACACATTTATTTTAAGCTCCCTCACCAGAATTAAAGAAAGCCCTGTTCTAAAAAAATGCATGCATCACAAAACGTCTACAGTGAAACCCAAACTGGTTAAAGTAAACCGGCAGCTCTAAAGTTAGAAGGTGTTGTCTTGTTGGGATCAAATCAACAATTACAAGGGAGTTTCTTGTGTGTAATAAAACACGCCTGTCAACTAAAAGCAGAGCAATCAAACGCTCGTGATGTAAAAGCAGCAAGCAGAGTTGTGAGAGATGGAAATGGAAAGAATACTGTTAAATAGGAAGCTAACACCAATAAGAGTCTCTTCACAGGGTCTTATTAGAGCTTGCGCATCAATCTCCTGTATTGGTGCGAAATATAAACTCCAGGAAAAATAAGATGGAGTGAATGACGGATTGACTATCTGTCAGGCTGATAGAAAGATTGAAAGTCCTCGTAAACTCCCTTTAGTGAGTTTACAGCAGCTCTGACTCCCTCTGCTGGCACCTTCAGGGAACTACAGCGCAACTCGCATCCAAATCTCTGTACACACGACATGCCAAAAGGTTTCGACACTTCCTACAAATAGTTCCACAGCCCAAAATAATCTGTGAACAGATATGGCTGTTTCATCTATAGAATAGAAACTGAAGCAGAAACCCAACCCACATACGGGATTTATTGCTTAAGACCCAAGCAGCCTACTTCTTCTTCACAGTACAAGTATAGTTTATAGTGCTTCTGCCATCCGAAGTTCTATCAGTCACTTTCAGAGGAACCTCAGATGTAAATAGTCAACATTTAAAAGTGGTTCTCTCGTTCTGCTACTCAGTCGTTTCACAGCAAGCTCAAGACACTGGCCGGCCGTGCCGATCACTCCTGAAGAAGGAAACAACAGAAAGGCAGCGATGCCCCCAACATCACTAGACAGGATTATTACAGAGGTCTATTCAAACAGCCATGAGTGAGCTCTTACTGAATTTTTTTTTTTTTTTTACAACTTGAGGCCATTATCTCTACCTAATTATGACATTTCATCACAAGCTCCACAATTAATATAATCTAAACCACTTATCTAGACTGTATCTGGAATTTACGAGAATGTAAATGAATCTCAACAAGACTCACCAAACCGCTGAGTCATGTTGTGATTTCTGATGGACCATTAACGGGAAATTGCAGATATACTTAATGGGTTCAACAATTGCAACAACAAAAAAATCTCCTTATTGCTGTACTACTCACAATGTAAAATATTATTTTAATGTCGACGCGAGGGTTGAACAAACGATCCCACGTAAGACGTACTGTACAAGATCGCGCCAGGTTACGAGTTGTACATGTACTGCATAAGAGACGGCCTAAGAAATCATAAAACCGAATTTCAAATCGAGACTTGGTTTAGCGACTAAGTGCCGACGGCAAGGTGTTTGGAATGGACCGAAAAACAATTAGACACTGAGGTTAACACCATATAACAATCACCGTCTTTAAAACTGAGACACTCACAGACAGGTTTTGGTCAAATGCAAAGTCGATTTCAAGAGTTGCCCTGTTAGATGAACCATCAAAGCGCTTTTACACCGTTTCCCATTCACACACACACACACACACACACACACTAATGAGGCTGAGCTGGTGCAAGGTGCTCCCCTTCCATCACAAGCACATTCACACACCGATGGTACGCCATCGGAAGCAACTCAGGGTTCAGTTTCTTGTCCAGGGACACTTAAGACACGCGGGACTGGACCGCCAAACCTTCCCATTAGTGGGCAACCCGCTCTACCACCTGAGCCACAGACCGCCCAGCCTCCGTCCATGCTGCACTGTGGACATACACACACCACCGACTTGTCTTGCGCACACTACGACACTGTACAATAATGCACAACAGATCATGTAAACATTGACGGGTAACGTCCACACGCCTGAACCTTTGAAGATGCCCTCTGCAAACTTGCAAAACAAACAAGATGCCAACAGCAAGACTTTTTGCATTTGGTTGAACAACACACACGTGCTCAAGACAGCTGTCAGTGCAGTTACAAATTCTAGGTCACACAAGTCCGAGACACGTTAGATCGGGACTATCCATCTCACGGATAACCGCCCTTTTTCTATGACGCGCAAATCAGATTGAACCGTAGGCATAAAGGGATGCGAGTGTGCATCTTGAGTTATACACGGGCTACATGGGTAACCTCTGTGACAGGGAGGTTCAGGGAAACCCTCTCTGTGTGTGTGTGTGTGTGTGTGTGTGTGTGTGTGTGTGTGTGTGTGTGTGTGTGTGTGTGTGTGTGTGTGCGTGTGTGTGTGTGTTGCGCGCGCGCGCCAACAGGACTGCGCCTGCTAAAGTTCAAAACAGGCTTCAAAATGTCGCTCTCCAAGCTGAAGCGACATGAAGCCGATTGTGAAAACCGCCAAATAGACTGACTTTACTTACTTCGACAGATGCGACAAGTAATAAATCATTGTACTAGGCTGCTGTCTGGAGTTACAGTTAAGGGTTATTTAAACAAGGAATTCTGTGTGGCCCTGGAGTCCCCTGTGATTTTCTATTTGGCCCTTTTGCTATTTAAATTGAATTGGCCTGTACGTGGAGTTTTTTTTTAATTTTTTTTTTTTTTTTTTTTATAAATAGTCATTTAGTTGGATTTTGGAGAAGTGAGCACATGTGAAGACCAAATATTTACGGCCGGCCGACAGGGCGTCAAGAGGATGCGGTGGTACGAGTGTGATTAGTGGGGGCTCACACTTGGTTTCTTTGCGCAACAATTGCATTAGAAACAAAAGCATTTGAAAGCAGAGTCGTGTAATCGGCACGTGTGATCAACGTACGCGTGTTCCTCTACCGGAGCCATACAAACGTTCGATTTCTTTAGCTTTGCACTTGTGGCCAAAGCGCCAAGTCGTCCGTCTGTGTCTCACAGTGCAATCACTGTTTCGTATTGATGGTTTTTTTTTTTTTTCCTTTCTCACAGACCATTTAAATACCCCCCCCCCCTTTAAAAGGATCTGCTGATAACATCTTGGTGCCAGATATCACAGGGAACCTTCACCTTGTAGAGACCAGGGGTTTCTTTTTTGGAGGTCAGAGCTGTTTTAGTGGCACAGAAAGGAGCCTCTTAAATGTGTTTTGGCTCATCGGTCTGTTCTGGATTTATGTTTTTAAGCAAACCTTCTAAACTCTAATGATTTGCTGCTTTTGCCAACAGAATATGAGTAAACCGAGTATGTGACGCTGCCACCGTGACTTCTGTGAAATTGCGATGGGACTGGCGATTTTTTTTTTTTTTTTGACTGATTAAAATTGTAACTTGTTACTTACTACAAAGGACAGGAGGTCGGTGTAAAGTCAGCAAGAGGGTGGATGTTTACAACCGACAGGTAACGATACTGCACGCCTTCGTTTTCTATAGGAACCAGTTTAAAACTGAACTGTACCTCTGACGTCACCAGCCGAGGCTGCTGGGGGGGGACCTCGTGATGCACTGAGCTTCTTTCCTCTCGCTCTTTTACTCTCTATACACTCACCATTGTCATCTCATTAACACCATGCTTCTTCTCCCCCATAGTTTCTGCTCATTGTCTGTTGCCGCTCCATAAAGTTCCCTCGCTCGCCTAGTTTCTGTTCTTTCTTTTGCAGATGTCTCCGGCCGTGGAGATGCACGTCTCTGCTCTGTGATTGTCCGCCCCACCAACAGTTCATGTTTTGGATCTCTCTGCTCTCCTTTCACCCCAACCGGTCAAGGCAGATGCTCCGCCCACCTCTGACCTTCTGTCGGGCGGTTTCTTTCTGTTAAGAGGGAGTTTTTCCTTCCCTCTGTTGGAGGTTTTCCTCCCTTAAAGAGGAGGGGTTTCCCCCCCCCCCTCCTAGCATATGTAGGAATTGTTGGGTTTCTCTGTATAATGTTGTAAAGTTCTGCTGTAAGGACTTTACTGTGTTGAGTGCCATGAAATAACCCGTGTTGTGATTTGGCGCTACATAAATAAAATTGAAATGAACTTTGTTTTCTGATGATTTCCAGGGGAATGCATTATTGCTGACAGAAAAATGTAAAAAAAAAAATAAGAAACAAGACTGGAATAAAGCACAATCTTCCTTTAAAGAGGACGGAGTCTGAGGGGCAAATGAGCACACCGGAAATGTACAATATGACGCTTCATCACAAAACTGATGACCTACAAGGATTCAGGGGATCTGAAGAGGACTTGTTCTCCAGTGTTATGTCAACAGTATCACATATCAGGGATACAGCATAGGACAAAGAAGCTTCTCCTTGGACACGGACGGTCCGGACCTCACTCCCTGCAACGTGAACCCTCAACTAACACATGCTCTGAGATAAGCACCAGCTGACAACTGATTTATAATGTCATATTATAGTAGATAGGGGTCCATAAACCCCTAGAAAAATGGCAACAAGGTTCCTCACCGCTCCACGGCAACAGAACCCCACATGGCTGTCAGTGTTACCGGTCCAAACTGGACTGGACCGGACCTGAACTCTAACTTGGAAAAAAAAAAACCCAACAAAAAAAAACACAGCCTGAACTGCTCCATCAGTGGAAGGTGACATGACAATAGCAGAGAAGTGTGCGAGGTGAGGGTGGGGATCAGGAGAAGCAGACAGAGCTAGGGGAAGAGGAGAGGGTGCAGACGGGGGTGGGGAGGCCGTAGAAGGAAGGGTTGGTTAGGGGGAACAGGAAGAAGAAGAAGAGGAACACTCCTAGCAGATAGGAGGAGAGGACGGTGTGGCGGTGGGGGTGCTCCAGGGCGGTATTGATGGCAGGGAAACCCATGTAATTACAGAAGGAGTGGCACAGGACCGGACCCATCAAGTGACCTGCAACAGACAGGGAGAGGAGCCGTTATCAGCACACTTCACCAGCGGACACGGGACTCTTTTAAACTGCTGTATAACCCGTGAGGCAAATGACCAGTAGAGATTACCGGCTCTACATTTTAGCGTGTGGATAAATAGCTCAGGTAGACAGTGTTGTATGAAACAAACATGTGAAAACCCAGAGGTGGAAAAAGCTTCTGGTGTTACTTAAATGTTTGAAGGCATAATTGTTTTTTGTTTTTTTTGGAGTAAGTCGCAAATGCTGAAGTTGGCATCCAATTTGCTGCCTTTCGAGGAGAACGGTAAGGGGAAATCGAAACGTTGATACCAACAAAATAACGTGGCAACCGATTATCAACGTGTTAAGATGTCCCATTTAAAGCTATAGCATTTGTAAGTAAGAATTACAGGTTGTGTTGCTTGAGCAACATCAGCCCCTTGAGTTACACACTTTGTTGCCACATCTGTATTTTCTCCATGCACTTGAAACTTGAGCAGAAAGCTCGCATCGAGGCTTGGAGGACATTTTGAGGAGCAGAAAGAAGTGTCAGTGAGCCAAATCTGGCAAGTAGGGGGTGGCGGGGAGCAGCAATTGTGTTGTTGAGGTCGAGATATGCGCGTTTTCAATGTGCTGTGAGTGGACGTGCCATCAGGCTACAGTTCAGGTCGCTTGCATCAAATGTGTTCCCTCTCAGGGATGATGATCTGATTCTTTTTTTTGGGGGGGAGGGGGGGATCTGGGAGAGTGACGTTCTGCCCTTTAGAAATGCCAGTGTTACTCAAGTTATCTCTCCAGGCTCATTGCTTTATTGCTGTGGGCTTTCTGAAGCATTTTAAGGAGCTTCATTGCCAATTTATCAGGTTTGAAACTAAATATGATGCGCGCGTGAAGGTTACAGCTGCCTCATGATCTGCGCACCGTTCCCCATGCAACGACAGTGGTCTCTTTCTGATCCGCCCTCGTGCAAGAACCCCACATCATGTTGTGTTTGTGGTGTTTATAAGTTCGACAGCTTAAACATAGATGATTTAAAAACACCGAGGCGATTTTTTTTTTTTTTAAACCGACGCACGTAAAAGCAATCCCGTTTAAAAGATCAGCGTCTGGATCCGGTGGACACAAACAAACCAAGTAAAGAACGTGAGGTGTAAATGAAAGCTCATCACCTGTTCTGATGAAGATGAAGGCGGTGTAGGCCCCGAACACGGCGGTGTAGGAGAACTGAAAGACTGAATCAGAAAACAAAAGACATCCCTCATCAGCTTCTTCCGTCCGACCGCCGCGTGTGATGCGGTCGGCGTGAATGCAGCGGCAACACACCTGCAGCGAGGAAGATCCCCGCCAGCGTCCCCTGTCTGAACCGCAGCAGCTCGATCATATGGTGGAAGTGAGCTGGAAGAGAGGCAACAACAGGGACTCAAAAAAAAAAAAAAAAAATTGCAGCGACGCGTTCCAACCGTGCCGCAAACGTTCGGTCCGCGACAAAGATTTCAATCAATAACGTGTATGCTGCTGTCAAAAACGCAGTTTTTATGACACCCCCCCCCCCCGCTTGCCTTCGACACAAACAAAAGGGCACATTTTCAAAACGACAAAGTTTGAGTCACGGGGAGGCGAATCGTTTAGCGGGGATGCATCTACGCCATCAAATTCTCAGCATTGCTTTTATGTTATTAGAGAAACCAGTGAAGTTTGAAATGAAGCAATCAAGATGTAACCGAAGTGTAAACTTTCAGCTTTAATTTGAGGGGATTAGAAAAACAAAAAAATCTATTGCGGTAACTATTTAGGAGTTAGTCATGTATTACATACAAACCCCATTTTCACAAACTGAAAGTAATTGGACAATTAAATAATCAGCAGTTTTCATGGCTGCTCCCTCATTATTTCATGACACAATACGGAGACGAAAGGATCGAGATTAAATTCCAAGTGTTGAGTTTGCATTTGATAGCTGTTCATGGGAACTCGTAAGGTTTTAAAAAAAAAAAAAAAAAAAAAAAAAAAAAAAGGATCCCATAATTGGATTGACAAACAAAATAAACCTCGCAGTGATGTCGGGAAACTTTAGAAGCGGCCAAATGAACAATTTGATTTCTCATTAAGTGCTAAGTGCAGTAACACTAAGGAAGAAAGTGGATAGTCAAAGAATTTATCAAAGAAAAAAAAAAATAAACATCTAAACTATAGACTTCAACAACAAAGGGCCTTCGTGAATGCAAATACAATAAGTTTACATCGAGTTGCGAACCAACGGTAACACTCAAGAACAGAAACTATGAAGAACCAAGAAACCATCTAAAAAAAAAAAAAAATCCTGCCAAGATCCATTAAGAGATTAAACCAAGTTGAACTTGTGCTAGAATGATGGGATGAGAAAAGTATGGAGAAGGAAAGAAAAGGCGCAACCAAATTGAAAGGGATCCCCACTGTTGTATGTATTGTGTACAATGAATCACCCAAAATTATGGAAAAAGTGTAGTTTGTATTATTGGCATGCTGGGTTAGTGACAATATAAACAGGACCAGTAAAACTTGGACCTACTGGCTCAAACTTTTTTTTTCTGTTGAACCCTTTCATCACTTCCTCTTTTCATCATATTTGACATGAATTCTTGAGTTATGGCCAAAAATGGGTTTTGCGAGGTAACCTCGACCGTTTGGCCACCACACTGGAATCAATTCCTCTTTTAGTCTGTGGAGTCCCCACATGGAACAAAATACAGCGCTGACAAAACCCCATCAGGCTCTGACGCGACACACTGGAAAACCACCTAGCCAGCTGACGTCCTTTGAATAAACAATAAAAAAAAATATGAATGCAGCTCTAAAGTTTCTGTGTTCATATCTGACACCTGATGCTTCCACATGTTTACAGCAGGTTCACTGGGTTTTGGATGTGCTTCTTTTTTTTTTTTCCTCCACTCAGTTGTTCGCCTGAAGATTTCTGCCTGCTCTTCTTTTACTTTTATGAAAATACAGACTGAACTATACAGACGGCATGAGAGATTTACTGCGAACTTTGGTTGTAAAGCAGCTGATTAGCGAATTAAAACAGGCCAAAACCCTCCTCTCAGTTGATCTTTTTTTCCTTTTAGTTCATGACGTGCAATTTCAGACACACATCAGACAACACCAGTTCATTGATTCATAACTAATTAATCTGACACGAGCCAATCAGATCCTCCCGTTTCAGTTATTAGGTTTAGAACCATGAGTGTTCCGACTTTTACAAACGTGAAATACAAAATATAGTTCTTACAGAGGGCTCATTGAAATGAGGCTCTCGTTCGGTCAACTGCCCGTTGCTTAAATTCCTCTTCTCATGTATCTGTTCACGTTATGTGCTTATTTACTCGTTTACTTCTGTGTTTATTTGCATACAGAGCGGGGAAGTGAGACCCGATCTCAAGCAGCCACTGGAGACGCACGCGACGACGCCTGAAATACCAGCTGGGCTTAAAGCCGGCCACATGTGGTCTGATCTCACCAGGATGCATGTCGATGAAAGGTGGAAACAGGGTCTGAGAATGCCAATATTTTACAGAGGAATGCCTTTTATCCCGCAGCAGGCTTCCCTGCCTGCCTCGCGGTCATCATAACGTCACGTGTCGATAAATTCTCGATCTAAGTTTCAAGGCCCACATTGACAAAGTGACGAAAACGTCTTTTTTTTCCCCCCACCTTAGAAACATCGCCGAGGTTTATAAATCAGACAGATGCCGAAAAGTTGATTCCTGCCTTCATTTCTAGCCGACTGGACTGCCGTGATGCACTTTTTACCGGCCTACCGAGGAAAACAAGAGAGACTTCAGCTCATCCAAAACTCTGCAGCTCGAGTATTTAACCAGAACCAAGAGGAGAGAACGCGTCAGTCCGGTTCTAGCTGCTCTGCGCTGTCGATAAAAAAAAAAAAAAAAACTTTTCTCTCTGTGGCCACTCCAGAGCTCCGTATGAAGGCCATTAGTGCCACAATCCACCCGTATTTACAATTCAGTTCAGCACTGCTCCGTGAAGCCTTGTTGCCAAGGATGCCATTTCAAAAGCACCCACGTCCACCGTCATTGTCTATTCACACACTCGTTTAACCCCACCGGTGCCACATGTTTTGCTCGTGCAGTTAGATTCGTTTATTGATCCGAGTGATATTGAAGGATTCGTGTTTTGAGTATCGGGACATTTATTAATTAAAATTAATATTGGTTCTGGATTCTGTTGCTATTAATAAATTAGTTAACTTAAAAAAAAAAAATACTGGTCATTGATTAATTTTGCTATATAAATTCTGCAGTCTGTGTTGGTCAGTGCTCAGATTCTGTCATGTACAAGTTGTCTACCATTTGAGATGGAAATTAGAGTTTGGTTATTGGTCCCTGATACCAGGGTGGTGCTCCGTGATTTGTTAATAATTATTAATAGTGTTATGAATAGTATGGTAATAACAAAATCTTCTCCCCCGAGGCGTGGTATCGCATTCGTGAGCATTGGACGGGCAACAGAATGCCTATATATAAGCACAAAAGTAAAAAATATATGCAAAGATCCATAAAAGAGGTTTGGAAAATGTCCCCAAAAAAATTGAATAAAGATGCAAATTGCAAGTTGCAAAAACTTGAACTCACCTACTCCAAAAAAAAGAGGGCACGTGAAGATGGCAGTGGAAGGACCAGCACAGGGCACCAGCATCGGCAGCATGCAGGCTCTGAACACCAGTTCCTCTGTTAGTGGTGCCACCACCTGATTCCTCAACCAGCGCATGTCACTGACACACAACATCCAGAACCACGGGTCTGCAGGGAGAGCGATATACCGTGTAAGATATGATACATGATATAACAAATAGGAAACGTAAATGTCAAATTTGAGATGTCGTCAAAAGCAACATGTTGTACCAATATTTGGATCACATTTTTAAAATCCCTGATGACGTAAGAATTTGTTTTGTTTTGTTTGTTTTTTTAAATGAGGGGGGAAAAAAATCTAGCTGGTTATCTAGCTCACCGAATGCCACTCGGACCCCATCTGTGAAGCTCCAGGGACAGTCCATGGCCAACTGTATGAGGGGCCCGAGAAACAGGACCTGCAGGATAGAAACACACACACACACACACACGCAGACACACACACACACACACACACACACACACACACACACACACACACACACAGACAAAACTGCTGAGGAAGACCAAGAAGATGAAGGAAGTGCTTGGCCCAAGAAACACGAGGGATCAACATTAGGCCAGTGGAAATCTGTACTGTAGAGTCTGATGAGTACTGATGAGTGGGGCCGGTGACACTGTTGGAGATGTGTTCAGGATTTGAGGCAACAGCCTAATCAACTCGGCATTTCCAGACGAACCAAGAAGCAAAGTGACGAGGCGCCGCATCAGACGACCTCGCCTCCAAAATGATCAACCGGTCAACACAAGTGCCCAACGTACGTGCAAACGGCTTCCTGTTGACTGATCACTTTCACACAGGCCCATACAACCTATTAAAATTAAATCTTGATTTATTTTTTTTTTTTTCTTCTTCTGCTAAACAGAAAGTGGTGGCCTGATTAAAAATGGAATCCATTCCACACTGCTACAAAAGCTTCAGATGACCACCTCATGAGTGCAGGTATGAGAATAAAGAGTGTGCAAAGCCGCTATATAAGCAAAAGATGGCTACTATACAAAATCTAAAATTTAACTCTTATACTTTGTTTTAAAAAAAAAAAATTCTTCCAAATGTTGCTCGCGTGGGGACTCTTGAATTAAGGAGATTTCTCCTGAGAATACTTTTGTTGTGATTATAAATTTACGTGTACATGTCTTTCAATAAACTCCTGCACTCCAACTCTACTTTCATAATGGATATTACTACGTACCTTTGCTATACAATAACGTACAGACATTCTGCAGAGATCCCTGAAGAATGTCAACCATTACTTAGAAGTTAGAATAGGAAATGTTAAAGAGGAAGCAGTAGGTAGTTAAACTCATACCATCCAGACATGTCGATTTTTGTTGTCATATATATCCATTCATACATACATAATGTACATCATCATAGAGTGAGGTGTGTGTGTGTGTTTCTTACCATGGTGAGCAACAGAGGAAGTACTATGGCAGGAATGAGGCCTTCAAACCGGATCCCCATGAGAGCAAGTAATGATGGTCCAGTCTGACACACACACACACACACACACACACACACACACACACACACACACACACACACACACACACACACACACACACACACACACACACACACACACACACACACACACACACACACACACAGGTTAGGATAACAAAAAAAACAAAAAGAAACGTTAATATGTCAGATAGCAATGTGATGAGCAAGACAGACACAGTAAAATGATGTTATCGGTTTCTGAGACATAAACTCACCGTGACACCTGTGAATTCCTTCCACGCCCACACAAAGAGCGGTGACAGACCCGACACAATCAGGACGCTCGTGAAGCGCCTCTTTATCACCGCAGGATGATCTCTGGGGACGGAGGACAGGGGGACAACAATCAGTGTTGTCACAAGTGCGGCTGACACAACCGAGCAGTGAAAGGTACCTTGACCAGCCCTCACACACTGAACCGGATTGGGCAGGATTGTTTTCTCAATGATACTTTTTTTTTTTTTTTTTTCCCCCCATGACAATTTTATGAAATCTATTTGAATAAAAAAAAAAAAATCAACTTCACCATACAACCCTGTTTACGCTGTGAAAATGTAAATAAAAACAGAAGGAGATGATTTGCAAATCACATAAAGCCATATATAATTGAAAATAGACCAAAGACAACATGTCAAATGTTGAAACTGAGAAGTTTCCACTGTGCTGCATCACCTCTTCTTTTAACAACACTCCAATTGCTGGAGTTTTTAAAGGTGAAATGTTGTCCCATTTTTGCCTGATATGGGATTTCAGCTGCTCAACAGATCGGGGTCTCCTTTCTCGCATTTTCCATTTCATTGCGCGCTAAATGTTTTCAATGGCTGACGGGTCTGGACTGCAGGCAGGTCAGAGAGCAGCGTTGTAATTGGATCAAAGTATTCTTTACGTTCAAAACCAAAGTTCTATCTCAGTGTAAACAACATTTATCAGGTAGAAGAAACCAGATTTTGGGAGTTATTATAGACAATAAACGTTTATATAGGACAAACATACATGCATATACATACGATACAGAAATTGGTAACTTAAATGAGAAACACTTTGTCTAATAATCAAGAGGTGCGCAAGATATTTGAGACAAACTATTAAACAAGTAATTCAGGCTTTGGTTTTGTCTCACCAGGATTATTGTTCAATAGTTTGGTCCAATACTTCACTAATTAATATAATAAAAATGCAACTGCTCCAGAATAAAGACACAGGTGAAGATCTTTCTTGTGGGTTGAGAAGTAACGTTTAATTTCGCAAGAATGTCGGTCTTGGTTTTGAAGTGACAAATCGACTGCTGTACTCATTGATAGTTTTCATTAAGAACGTCATAACAACAAATACTCCACTCATTTTTACACAAAAAGCGGGCAGGCGACTAGAAAGCTGGAAAGGAAATGGCGTTCCACTAATTTAGAAGAATTTCACCTGGCCTGGAAGGATAGTCTAATATTACATAAGAAAGCTCTTCGTAAGGCCGCGACTTTATATTCATCATCACTAATAGAGGACAACAAGAACAACCTCAGGTTTCTTTTCAGCACCGTAGCAGGCTGACAAAGAGTCACGGTTCTGTCGAGCCCTCTGTTCCTTCATCTCTCAGCAGTAATGACTTCATCAACTTCTTCACTAATAAAATTCATACTATCAGGGAGAGACCGATTCTCTCCCTGATAGTATGAATTTTATTAGACCCTTCCTGCCACCGTCACTGACATCACGTTAAGCACAGCAGCCCTGGAAGCAACTGTAGGAACAGATGTAAACTTGGAAAATGTCTCTCCTGTTGAGCTCTGGAGGCAGACGGATCCGTCCACCTCCGAGCCCGGTTCTGTCGGAGGTTTCTTCCTGTTGAAGGGAGTTTTTCCTTCCCTCTGTTGTTGGTTTTTCTCCCTTAAAGAGGAGGGTTTTTTTCCCTCCTAGCTTATGTGGGAATTGTTGAATTGTTGGGTTTCTCTGTATGATATTGTAACGTCTTGCTGTAAGGACTTTAATGTGTTAAATGCCATGAAATAACCTACGTTGTGATTTGGGGCTACATAAATAAAGTTGAATTGAACATGAAGGACGAATGAAGACTTCATTTCAATGAGATAAGAAAGAAAGGAAGTGTCAGTAAACGCGGCTGCAAAGTTACCGGTGAAGAAACATTTCCCAAAATATTACAGGATATAAACAACTGCGGGATGTAAATATTGAAATCTATCGGTTACTTATGATTCTTTACAATAAACCATGAGAGAGCACGGGAGTATCCATGGCTGTCACGGGGGTCGAGGTCGGGGCGGGTTGGCTGTGAGGTCGAGCGGTGTCCGTGGCATCTCCCAACAGTCCAGCTGTTGACGGGTTTGGATCAGATCACCAGAAGTCAAGCAGCTGCGGAGCAACTGGCTGGAAGTGGCGCTGTCATCAAAGTGCATTTCCGCATTGTTTACTGCAAAATGCACCGGTGAAGCGCTCCATTCAAAGGAGGAGAGGAGCTGGTCTACCTTGTGTGTGTGTGTGTGTGTGTGTGTGTGTGTGTGTGTGCTCGGCTCACCTCGGCAGGTCACTCCTCCACACGTACAAGCTGCCAACATAAGTACAAGCCAGCAGCAGGCAGGACAGAACCGACAGCGAACACAAACCATCCGGAGGCACGAAGTCGCCATTGCCGTGTTTCATCTCGTCTGTCAGAAGGTTTGGTGGCAAATTCTCCTCCTCCGCCATAACCACTGTCGGTCGAGACTAAACCAAACAACTTCTGGGAACCGGGACTGCTGACGGATCATCTAACAATTCAAACCGTCCGCCGACATAAGCGGCGAAGTTGTCAATAATCTCCTTTCCGAACGTGTGAGCTAACAGTAGCTAACCGGAATGCGAGCTTCTCCGGCGCTTGGTAATCACGTCATCACGAGTTCTTCTTAAATGTTGTCCTGACGGGTGGCGTCCAAGCGTTTAAAGGTGCATTACCGCCATCTGCTGTGTTGGAGTGTGGACAAGCGTTCACTGTCCCCATTAAAAAAAATTTAAAAAAAAAAAAAAACACCCCTTGCAATGGATTTCTAAATCCAAATTAACACATTTTGTTTTAAATTAAACTCCCTCTTTAACTTGTCTCACTTCCGTGTGTACTTATGTCAATGAAAAATGTCATTCTACTGACTCCTTTATTTGTTAATTCATCTATTGTGCTCCTTTTGGATGTCCTCACTGTGCCACCATCTCTCCGAACTCCGTAAAGGTGTCTCCCTGTGTCTCCCCGAGTCTCTCTGTGTCTCCCGAGTCTCCCCGTGTCCCAGCTGTGCTGCCATACTTTAATCACGTTTCTTCTGTTTTGCTTAATTAAATCATCTCCACACACTCCAGAGCTTGTTTTGCTCATTTGTCCGCCCTCTCGTTGCCATTTAACCCTTCCGTGAGCCGCCGGCCACGTGAATGATACTAAAGTATTTTTAAGCTTGTTGTTTCATATATTTCTTAAATAAATTCTGCCTACTGCGAGGTGTGAAGGATTTGAGTGACATTAATGCTGAAATCAAACCTGAACAAAGACTGACATTTTTTTTTTAACTTTTATCTTCCATCCACTGCAGTGCTGTTAAAATCGCCAACATCTCCACTGTAAACACGGACAGATGTTCTGATGTTCTCCTTTTAACTGAACACTGCAAAGTTGGTATACTGACTGCGAAACCACTTTTTCCACTATTTGGATCTTTGGATCCACCGGTACATGCTGGGACAAATTATTGATATGTTTGCAATCTATCATCCAACTCGACAGCAATATTGCCAAGATCTTTATGTACTTGCATTTTTTTTTCCAAAATGTAGTAGTAGGTGGTACTGATAATGATCCAATATGCAATCTGACTTGAGTAGTTTTGCACATCTGGTCTCACTTTTAGCATGGAATGACTTCCAGTCTGCTTTCCCTAACTTTCTCCTTGGAATTCTTGATCCTGTGTCTTCATCGATGTCTATTCCAATTTTGATTACTATGGGATAGTGGTTCAACACCTCCAACAGCCGCTTTTCATTGGATACTTATGATCTATTATACTTTCAGTATTGTGCGTACAACTGTAACTACCATGTTCTTTTTCCAGCATTAATACATAATGGCCAATTTTTGGCAACTGAAGCATCTTAGTGGTGACAGAACACAGAGCCTAACTCCAGAACTCATGTAAGCTATAAATACCTTGTCTGGGAGACAGTTTCCTCTCATCAAATTGTAAGATCTCAGACAAACTATCGTACTTTTCCTTGTTTCCGGTTCCATATGGTACGTGCCGTGCCCTCTAATGGGCTCCACTATTGATTAATCCCATCAAGGCTCTGCCTCCATCTTTTGTATTTACGACCAATCAGGACGTAGCACTACTGTAAAATTGGGCTGCTATAAAACCCCGGAAAACCTGTTTGTCATCCCTTTTTTTTTACTCAGCCATCCTGGAGATAGGCTCAATCTTCGAATTCTAGTTTTGCAGCCGCTGCGCCTCGGCCCTGCTAGGCTCAGACCCGCACCAGACCTGCTTCTTCTGCCTCGTTTGGAGCCTCCAGACTTCTGCCCGTGTCGTGCTCTCAAGGGAGGAGCGCGACTTGTAGGAAATTGGACTACTATGAGCAGCTGGGTGCCACAGTAGTAAATGTTAAATTGTACACAGGGGCTAATGCCTTTTTGAAACAGAATTTTTTTTTTCAAACTTGACATTTGTCACTTGGTTGAACCGATTTTGGTGTTCAAATGTCAATATCTTTTTTTTTTTCCAACAGGGAGGGAACTGGTGAGTATGTGAGAAGACAGGCAGAGGTTCTTTGTAGTCTAGAGGGAAGTGAACAGAATGTTCAGTGAAGCCAGGAAAGCCAGGGACTGTGTGTGTGTGTGTGTGTGTGTGTGTGTGTGTGTGTGTGTGTGTGTGTGTGTGTGTGTGTGTGTGTGTGTGTGTGTGTGTGTGTGTGTGTGTGTGTGTGCGTGCTGGAGGAGCTGTAGGAGCTTGGGTGGAGAGGTGTCTGCAGGCAAGTGGTAATACTGACTGAGCGGCTGAGGGTGAGTGAGTCCAGGAGCTGGGTGGCAGGTGAGTGCGGCTGACGAGGGATGTGGAAATCAACTGGTGACCACTGAGGGTCAACATAGGACAGGCTAGACGAGGGTCGACTGGATCTCCATGCATCGGCGCAGGACTGCACAGGTGAGTTTTTCAGGCTGAGGGATTTCACCGGATTGAACAGCAGGAAAACCATCGAGGATATCAGGTCGGTTAACACGTGGCTGGTGGACTGGACTATAGCACAAAGAGACATGGATCAGACCTTGGCGAAGGACAAGAAGCACGACTTACTGCGAGCGGTCTGTAGCATGATACCGGGCAAACTGACAGAACGATCTGACGGAGATGAATCACAAGACTCTGGTTGATATACTGCCAGGAGGTGATGAGTCGAATTGAGCGCAGCTGTGCGCAGAGGAGTCACCATCAAAAGGAGTCTGAGGAGAGGACACCCTAAGGCCCACACCCATGAGGAGTCACACAAAACATCACACGAGCATAAAGAAAAAGACAGGGACCCAAGGGAACGCCATTTGCGAATGTCATCACATTTGGCACAAATGTTCACTTCGCCTCAAAGATGAAGCGATTCGATTTTGGTGGTCAATGGTAGGGGTTCATGATCACTGTGACCTCACATCTTTCCCATTTTTGAATCTCGGGAATGACATTTACTGGGACTCGAGGATAAATTTATTGCAACCCAGTTTCCCAAAAAAGTTTGGATGATAAAAACAGAAAGTGATGATTTGCAAATCATGTAAAGGCATATGTGATGAAATCGTATTGTTTTTTTTTGGAAAATATTTGAATTTGATGCCAGTAACACGTTTCAAATAAGTTGGAACAGGGGCATGTTTACCATTGTTTTGCATCACCTTTTCTTTTCTTTTTTTTTACAACACTCTATAACCGTTCGGGAACTGAGGAGACCAGTAACCACATTTTTGAAAGTGAAATGTTCCCTGATACAGCCTGATGTATCAGTATTGAAAACCTGAACAGTTTCTCAACAGTTCAGGTTTTAGGTCTGGACGGAAGGCAGGCCAGTTTAGCATCTGGGGCCTGTTTCACAAAAGCAGAATGAAGAAAAGCAGGATAACAGAGCAAACGCGTAACGTTCTTCACTCCAAGTGAGCAGCAGCTTTTAATGGAGACATATGAAGATTTTAAACACAAAATATACATAAAAGGAAACACAGCTGCGATAATTAAAGGCATGGCAGACAATAGCGGACCGACTGAATATCCTAAAAAGAAACCAAACAATGATTTTTACTGAAATTCATAATAAAATATTTCAAAGAGTTGGTTATTGGCTCAAATTATTATTTGTTATGAATTACAGATCTCGCTCTTATATATTTTACATTTCTATATCGAGCCCATCTATTTAGGCCTATTTGTCTATCTGTGTAGGCCTATCTATATACTGTATGTATGTTGAGATGGATGGATGCATGCCTTCATCTGAAGCCTATATAATATAGCTCCTCCTATGTGTGATGGATTAACAGGATTTATGACACACACAAAAAGAAGAAATTGGTGAAACACTTTGTCTTGGTCGGGCACACATCTATTAATGTTGATGCAGAGCAAATATGAAGGGACAAAAGAGAACCTGCAAACAGGTAAATGCTGAATACAAGAACATTTTGCAAACTGGTAAGTGTCTTGATTAATTATTTTTGAAATGTCTTATTGTCTCCACTGATTTTTAGCAGTGAAAACAAAGGTCTATGTGTCTGACACAGGGGGATGGTCCACCAGATTTCACTCCAATTCAATCAAGGAAGGCCTGTCTTTGAAGGAATCCGGGGGGGACAAGCACTGACTCTGTCCCACCTGCAGAAACTGCTCCCCCTTCATACAAGGTAGGAGACACTGTTCCTGTAAGACTGCACATGGGATAAATCAATGTGTAAACTCTGGCATTGTCTTGCAGTGTCTGGAGACACCATCACTTTTGTGGATCTCCCAGACAAAACTTTAATCCAGGAAGTATAATTTATTAAATGCCAGGCTTGGCGGCTGTCAACACTTGGTCAATAAAGTTTCTTGAATGTGGCAGGATGAAGCCACTTCTGGCTGTGACACCGGGTGGGAAGATGAGACTCTGTCACTGCACCCAAGAAGGCTGGCGGTATCATTTTAGTCATGTGAAAATGTTAATTTAGTCCATAATGGATACAAGAATAGCATGTGGGGCTGATAGAAAATATATTTGAAACAGGACCTTGAAGCTGGACAGCCGGAGACCCAGTCTGGCAACGTGGTGAGTAGCCTACTACCTGAAGGACATCCACACCTTGCACAATTCCCTGCTTTGTTAAAAAAAAATATATATATATATATATATATATATTTTTTTTAAACAGAATACTCAAACTGTCAGACTTCTATACAGCATACACATAAAGAAACAAATAGTGCTGGCAGAGACAAAAACTCAAAGAAACTGCAGGATGTGGGCCTTGTCATGGTGATTAAATGAAAAAACTGGGAAAATTGGACAAGGAAATAGAAAAATTTGAAAGAGAAGTAAACGATACTGTGACAGAATGTATTAATGTGTTGATTATTTTTATTTTTCTCTTTTAAGCTGTCAGGACAGGAGGGAACCCAGACAAAATAGAAGGTCAGAACAATGTGATGTCTCCTCCGTGTCTTTCATGAACGGAACAAATGGTTTAGTGAACGGTGACTAAGACCAAAAATTACATACTACAACGCAGAAACAAAACAAAACATAGTTGTATTTAAAACTAGTAGCCTATTCCTAGATAATGTGCTACACTGTCAAGTAAAATACAGACAGACATGTAAAATACAATCTTTTAGTTGAGAAAAAAAAAAAACATCAACTGAAATAATTATGGACATATTGGTTGGTCTATGACCAGTCTGCCAGTGACATCATCTGGAAAAAGGGCAGCATTGTCCCAGTCCGTCTCCAGTGTCACTCTAGGGTCCCTTCCCTGTCTCATGGAGGCAACATTGTGGAGGACAATGCATGCAACAATTATGTCGCACGCCCTATCTGGCGTGACTCTGAGGGCGAAGGCGCTGGAAACGTGCCTTCAGAAGGCCAAATGCCAATTTGACGCGGACAGGCGTTCTCGCATTGTTCCTGCTGTCTGGAAGTCTGCAAAAAGAGTTCAAACAGCTGACAGATGTAACCTTTGTATCCCAGCAACATGCCAGAGAATTCACCTGACAACAAAAACATTTATTCTGTCAAAATGAATAGCAGAGTTACTCATCATGAGGTTCGAGGTTGATTAATTAGCCTAACTTTGGTAGCTTATACCTTGTGATAGTCTCGGGTCAAATTTTACAGGACTGAGCTCAGCCACTTCGCTTCAGTGTTGCTGAAGGCAAAGTCAGCATCAAAAATCATCTGAAACAATGCATGTTAAAGTTTGATGCACAGGATTAAGTTATTTAGTTGATACTAATGTGACCAGGTGATAATATCGAGGGGCCAGAATAAACTGGAACCGAGACTGATGTAGACCAAGATGTGAGCTTTACTACTTTATAAAAATAAAAAAAAAAAATAGCTCGTTAACTGGATAATGCAACTAAAACACAGGGAAAGATGAAGGGGTTGAGATAACTGTTTAATACAACAACAACAAAATCAAATTAACCATAAATGAACAACCAAAGAAATAAAGAATGTGAGTTGAAACTGCACTGACAGGGAGACTGTTGGAAAGTAAGGTATACAACTAATAAACACCACTGCAGAACAAACTAATTGGAGCTAAAACAAACCATTTCACAGCACTACAATATGCTGAAACTTAAAAGAACTCAAACAAAACATGCATGAAGACTGCCACCATTTTGTTCTCCCTGGCAGAAATGAAACAACAAACGGCCCAAACAATTTTGTCTTTAAAACCAACTAAAACCTAACAAATATTGGAAAAAAGAACAGTGGCTGGCTTCTCAGAAGTGTCTGGTAAGAGAACTAAGGAAACAAACAAACAAATTAATATACAAAAGAAACTTTACAACCACATTTTACAAACAAAAGCAAATACCTTCCAGGCCAGAAATAAAGCCCTTCCCCTCAGTTGGAAGCATGCAGATGCCTGGAGACTATTTATAAATTTAAAAAAATTTAAAAAAAAAAAAAAGAGGCCAAGTTAATATGTTAAAAAGACAATTGATTAATACATCTTTTATTTTGTCTAAAAAGCTAAAAGGCACAATGCATCTAGTAAAACCATGTTTTTAAACAAACAATTTAAAACAAAGGGAGCCTACCAAAATCAAAAAATAAAGTCGGGCCTCAGCTTGAGCTCAGGTGTGCAGGAAAAAGGCCCAGGTGAGCTTCCTGTCTCCCTTTATAGCCTCTCCTCCCTTCCTCCCTGGGTCCTAGTGCTCGACTGGTATCTGCCCGGCCACACTAACATGCCCCAAAGTTACTTTTTTTTTGTAATCTGTAGGCTACTTCATGTTACCTGCGATGTTGTACAATTTCTCCTTGATGAAAGACATTCTTCTGTGGCCAGGGAAGGTAATGAAGATGAGTTACTTTAATGTCAGATACAGACGTCTAATTAAAGTGGCACGCAGTGGCTTTGCTCAGATTTTCTGCATCCCCTACACCATATAAAAACATGCCACAGGCAAATCATCGTAGCCCAACACAAATCATGTGTGGCATGGTCAGGGCATGGCTCCGAGCTGTGCTCTGCTGAATTTTGGGACCCAGCAGTTGGCACAGATAGCGTAGGGCATCCCCTGAAAACTGATACTTATACAGGTATTCATCTGGAAAACCAAAGGGGTCCAATCTGTCCTGAAAGACTCCCCCTAATAATAACAATTGTTTCCTCATCAATAACATCCTCTATGAACGGAAAAGCCATGTCAGGGAGAAACCAGGAGAAACATGCATTTCCATGGGCTTTATATATTGCCCTTATAACGGACTTAATTGGAAACATCTTTGCAACTTTATTGCCTATTTCTAATCATATCAATAACTGCAATATGATATTCAACAAACCATAAATAACAACATAAACACCTGTTTTCATAAACATGAACCTAGTTTAATGCTTGTTTTAAAGCAAAATGGCCAACTTCCATTAGAACATGGAATACATGTAGGAAACTGGTTTCTGATCAGAATAAACAAAACAGTGACTGAAAGGCATTGGGATTAAGTAAGCATGGCTGTTAGTCTGGTCTGGACCAGGCTAGTGGCACAGGATACATCTCCATGGTAACTTATGCGCCATTGCTTTCGTGAAACTGAACCAAGGCTTACTAAGCCAAGATACCAGCAAAATCCCTTAGACAGTGTGACGGCCCACCCTCCTGGTTTGCTGTGCTGCTCAGCCCGGTTTCCTCCTGGCTGCTTCCTGGGTGGGTCTTCAGGGGAATCAGCTGCACCTGAGAAGTGGGTGTAGCTACATCTACAAGGGCATGCTCCTTCACAGTGTTCTCTCTCTCTCTCTCTCTCTCATGCTGGGCAGCTCTCCACTTACACCTCCTCAATGGTAACCTCAGTTCTTTAGTTTAGGTTTGTTTTGCACTTTGGTGTACACCGTTACTTTTCTACACTCCCTGCACAATCCAAACCAGCGCCTAATCAGATGGTGTCTTTTACTTCAGCCATTCAACTTAGACACCCGTCACATAAACGGTGCAGAACATGTCTTGGCTGACACTTTGTCTTTGTTTTTATGCCTGCATTTCTTCATATACATATATATGAAGAAATAATATATAATAATAATATAATATAATAATATAAAAACAAAAGAGGCCCGCGCTATGGCTTTAGATGTCATTAGACATCTTTGGATCTTGGTTCTTGAACGTACCATGCGGGAACTACAAATTTACCAGGAACACTTGAATGCAACCCAATATTATGACAAGATGTGTTTTTTTCTTTTGCCAGAGAGAGAGGGCGAAAGAGCGAGCGAGAGAGAGAGGGAGGCGTAGGCGTGACATCGGGTTGTCTGCTATTGTATTCGGGAAGAATGGACGTGTCTCCGTCTCCGGTGTAACGTAAACGGAGGAGAGGCGATGCCACCGTACCTGATGCTCTGCGTTTATTTGGCTTCTTGTCCTTCCTCTCCCTCTTCTTCCTCCTCACCCCTGTTCATCACGCTTCCCAGGCCGTACGGGGACTGACGGAGCCCGCGCACGCACTTTCCACCCACAGGAGGAATTACACACCGATCCGAGCCGGTCCCGGATCTCCATTGGCAAACATCATCGGGTACGGGCCTGTTTATCTCATCTCTCCCATCACCTGCCTTTTATTACAGCAGCTCCATCTACCAAACAAGCAGATGGCAGGAGACGCCAGCTGGACTGTGTGTTTCACTGCTCTTCTGGGGAGGTGATGGAGGTTGTAGTCACTTCTTTATTTGTGGATTGTTGACTTTATCACCTTTATTCCAGCTGACGTGCGTCCTTATGAGGTAAATAGATCGGTAAGTGATATCAAACTGATGGAAGTGATGCAAACGAAGACTTTAGCAGGAGAGGATTTAGTTTGCTTTTTTTTAATTTATTTTTTTATCATTCGCCCCTACATCACTGCTGCTGTGTGTGTATGACAGGTAAATTCGTGTTTGTTCGTGAGGAGGGTGTGTGTGTGTGTGTGTGTGTGTGTGTGTGTGTGCGCTAGCCTATATGTAGTGTGTGTGTGTGTGTGTGTGTGTTGTCTGTGCTGTGGAATCCCCCAGTGTACAAACCCAGCCTGCGTGCGCCTCATAAATGACACAAAAGGCTGTTTATGTCGCCCAATAACTGCAATTGATTCGCCACAAAAAAGAGAGAGAAATCATCAGATTTTGCTTTTCCTGTATTTCCCGAGAAGCCTGTTCATACCGCCAGATGTGATCAGGTTACTACATCATGTCTGAACGGAGGGAAGAAGTGTACTCGTCCATCCACACAGTTGGCCCTGGCAAAATGCAATCCGCTGCAATCCGCACAGCGGAGTAGGAATAATAAGAGGAGATAGAGGCCATGTTTGAATCGTCCTGTAGCACAAATCAAACCTTTCGGCTGCATTAACAATCCAAATGTTTCCCTGCTTCTAGATGATTCCAATGTGCAAGAAGGAGGAGAGGATTTAGAGGGATGGTCACTCAAATTGTCTCATTGGCTGAAAATGAGTAGCAGCGCTTCTATGCTGTTCATGATCCAACACTATTATAGTTTGCTGAGTAATGAGTCATATTTGTAGCTTGCTGGGAAATGGCAGTTTACTCACATGGGCTGATGGACCCTCAGCGGTGATGCTGTGATTAGGAGGAGGCTGCAGGACTATTTTAAACCACACGGTACAGTCAGTACCATCCGCCACTCTATTAATGGATATAATGCAGTTTATTGATGCAGAAATGATTAACGTGCCTGTTCTGGCATCAGTGATGTATTCTGAGTTTTGGGGAAAAAAAATACAAATATGAACATTTTAACTAAGAAATGTAATCTATAAGAAGTCTATAAGAGCAGTGTCACTTTAACGAGAGATACAGGTGTTAGATTACGGAGCCGGTGTGACTTCTGAAAAAAGAACACTATCTTCTTCCAAATTTATTTGCACCCGCTCTATATTCAGTGCACTCTGGGGGGTTTGTGGCTATAACTTTGATCCTTATCCCCATTACAACCCCAAAAAAACACACACTACTCGTAGATTGCTGTGTTTCAGAGACTTAAGTGTAGCCGCCTCTGCTTGCCGGTGTTTCACCAGGAGAATAGTATTTTTTTTTTTTTTTTTTTTTGTGTACGTGTGTGTGCGTCTGTTCTCACTTCAAAAGTAAAGTCATGGTTTCCACGTTTGTGTCTGTGCGCTGTTTCAGACTCAAACGGCAACAATTGAACCTGAAACACAAGCACACAGGTTACTACAGAGATGGGTATTTGTTTGTGGGCATGTTGCACACGTGCATTAGGAAACATGATGGCAATAAGAAGCTGCTTTGTTCATTGTGTTTGGCGGGATCACATTGGAACGATCACATGAAAGGACAATCGGTGTGTGCAACTGTTAACAAGAACTGGCCTCGGGATGTGGAATACAGTGAAATCCTTTTATTCCCAAGTTTCATTGCTTGAGCAACACCTGACTTACACATGTTTTATGTGACCACCGGTATGGGCACATCCGTGATTTCTACGTGGAGATGAGCAGAGGGCGCTTGTAAAATTTTGGTATCAGACTCTGTAAAACGTCAACGGAAACTCTTCAGTAAAATGTCCTACAGTGAAGCAATGATACTGAAGAGGTGCATTGTGGAACTTAAGCATTTCTGAGGGGCCGAAACGTTACCTACCAACACTATCATTTTTGTGTTTGCTAGCTAGCGGTCTTCTTTTCATCCGCCACTGGTGAACGCTGGTTTATAGCAAATTATGTTTCTGTCACTCACTGGGAATCAGTTGGAATTGGAACATATATTACACCACTGGTGTGTTCTTGTACATTTAAGCAGGATGCAATCAGTAAGCAGGACCCACTCGTAAAAACATTCAAAAGAACTCCACAGTGTACCTTTAGTAGGCCTCATCTACAATACAATCTAATAATATGACTACTACTTGTAACGATATACTTAATGATGAGACAGCAATACTTGTAGCAGCAGCGTTATCATTTTGCAGTAACAATAGGCTGTCGGTGATATCATCACCAGTACCAGCAGAAGCTGTTGTAGTATCAGTAGTTGAAGCAGCATCAGTAATAGTAACGGTAGTGCACGTAGCGGGAGGTTTTAGCAGTAATAATGCTAAGAAACATACAAGTATGTATGTAATCAGTACCTTATTAACATGTATTATCGTTAGCTACAGTAGTAGAAATAACACCAGTAATTGTAGCAATTAGTAGTTAAAGAACTTTTAGCATCAAGCACTAAGTATAGTTTAAATTAACCAGGAAGAGATAGAAATATATCGTATTAGCTATTCACTATGCCTTATAATTGTGATACAGTTATTGTAGCGGGAAAAAAATACAGGTTGAAGACAGTATTCATCATGTCAATGTGGGAGCTATTATTATTACTGAAGGCCATTGTATAAGCACTGCAAAGGACACGACAGGTAGATAGATTCTCAGTGACCTTCTGCCCGACATGTAAAGAATTGATTCTAAAACTACACTAAGTGCATCCAGATTTAGTCAAAACATTTGAAGGTTTGTTTCATGAACACATGATGATAACTATGTATAAAATCCACAGCTTCAAACGAGAGAATTTGTGAGTATGTGTATGTCAGCAAGATGAGGTAACAGAGCTGTGAGGCTCTTACTAAGTTAAAGGGGTCAAACTGAGAGGAGGTATGCCTGCAATAACAGGAAGAAGAGATCTAAAATAACACAAATATTGTTGGAGCTACCTGTAAAATGATGTGAAGTGTTTTTTGTAGCTCTACTTCAAACCCATTTCAGTCTGAAGTCAATTCACATCAGTGTTTTACCTAGGATAAAGGAGTTAGTTTGCATCTAGGGCAGGATCCTCCACACAGGAATTTACATGAATTTGTATTGAACACACTAACCGCAGTTCACACTGTACCATTTTAACACAACACAACATTTGTCCCCAAAATATCAAACTTGAATTATAAAGTGTGCACATAAAATAAGCCCTTAATGCTCATTAGTCCAGTCTTAAAATATCAAATTGTTGGATCAATCGTTGGGCCCAATTTCACGTTTTTATCGTCGTCTATCCTATGGCACCTTTAAGTGGAGAAGGAAATACATTCTCAAAAGGAACCAGTCCGTACAGTTCCAGTCAAAGAAGCTGTACATTAGCTCAAAATCTGCTATTTACCAAAACCTGACCTATAGATCATATAGGTTACAAATTATAGGTCCCACATCCATGTAAAGTTCCATCTGCAGACATTTATCCTTAGAGTCAGACATCATCAAATGTTAAAATAACCCCTGATTTAAATAGTATTTCCGATTGGCAACTTGTACGACACAGATATAGTTACTTAAGCTGAAGTTGAGTTTCCTCCCCCCCCTCTCTCACACACACACACACACACACACACACACACACACACACACACACACACACACACACACACACACACACACACACACACACACACACACACACACACACACACACACACACACACACACACACACCATTTGCTAACATTATTATTATAAGTCTGTAGCATGATGCTTGTATTAGCCTCGCAGATTTTTCTTGAGTTTTCTTGAAATTTATGACGTAGGCCGATTTCATGTCAATGGCTGGACAAAGTATAGTGAGTTTGTAACTCAGAACCTGAACTCTCAGCACCGAATCATTGCATTCAGATATTTGTAATTGTTCTAGCAGAACGCCGATACGCAGCTCTTTACCACAGTGAATAAGTGAACTCTGCGAGGGGGGCGGGGGCAGGGCTTCTTCTACGTTTCTGACGTTTTTCAGAAATTAGACGAGGTAAACCGAAACAAAATCAGCTAAACCCAGAGTAGGTTTAGGTGAAACAAGTCTCACAAACAGCTTGTGTTTTTAAATCCAAAAACAGAGGAGAGAAAAACACGTAGCGGTTCCAGCCTCGGTGAGGGTGCCCTCCTGAGCGTGGGCTCAGGAGGGCATCTACAATTTTTTGTAGAATTGCATGGTTCAGAACTGCTGAGTCATTTCTGATTATCTGTATTACAAACATGATGGGACAGCTTGCAAGCAGTTGTCATATTCATTGTTGCATGGCAACATGCACGATGTAACCTTATGGGCTAACACACTTCTCCCCACTGAGCGGGGATTTGTGTGATTCCAGCGCCTGGCCATAATAACTGCTGGTCACTGGTGTCACCTGTGTGACCCCTCAGAAGTCACGACATGTGGCTGGATTTATTGTCAGCTGTTTGAATCTCTTGTTGGCTGTTTTGCTGAAGTGCTTCGTAACGAGAGGACAGACCAAAGGTAACCTTCTCAAACGTTCTCTTTTAATTTCAGGGTCAGGACTGTGTGCAAATGTCATGCAAACTGGCTTCTGCAAAATCCAAACAGAGCTAGTGAGGAGTGCTACAGGTGCATTTCATCAGAGTCCAAGTGTTTCTCTTTTGGTTACTTTCTTGCCCTACTTACTCATTTTCTATTGACGTGCTGCGTCCCGGACAGCAGGGCTATTTAGGAGCAGACAGGACTGCAGGACATATGCTCAGTGAGCAGTGCGCGCACACACACACACACACACACACACACACACACACACACACACACTAATTATCATTAGCAGCGACATCGTGCTAAATATATAGATTTAGGTTTTTTAGGTATAGGTTTTATAATTATGGAGAGAAACATCTTGATGAAGTTATCAATGGAGCATGCTGATTAAAGTTGCAGGGTAATACGGCAAGGCTGCAATTGTGACATTGCGTACAGATGATATGATGCTGTTTGATCAATTGCATCGTGGCAGCCCTTAAATGAACACCGTGATGCTTGGGGACACGCTTGTCTTTGCATAACAAAATCAGCTATTTGAATTTTCTTGAATGTGTTGTGTCAAATGAAGTGCAAAGGGATTCTCGAGGCTACACCAGAATGAACTCACAATATGGATTAAAATATTCCTCTTTTGTTGACAACTTTGTTTAGGACCAAAATACCTTCAAAGCAAACTACTTTCCCATCCTGCTAAGCTCTACTTTGTGTTTTCGTGCGAATTAGCACATTTGAGCATGCTAACTCATTGAGCTAAATCTGGCAATGGAAAAATGTATTTGCTTGACATCGGCATGCTTATCACTGGGGGGGGGGGGTTGGTGTTAGCACGCTCACTTTAACATTAGCTTAAAGCAGAGCTGAATCTCATTCGCATCATTTCAAAGCCATCGTAATTACAGATTTAGCCTAAAAGTGGCAATTATAATTGGAAAAATGAAGTCTGTTCTGTTATATAATAAATAATTAACAACAATTATAAAAAGCACTTATGTACAACAGCCAGTAATCAGTCTTTTGAGGAGGGTTTTTTTTGTGATTGTTGCAATAAAAAACATCTTGAATTTGTGATGCAGTTTTATGCTTTTTTTTTTTTTTCAGTGAACTTGCAGGATTTAGCAAAGATTGCAAGGCGATGAAAAAAAAATACTTTTTAACCATTACCTAATGGGGAAAAAACATTTTCTCTCATGAATGTCTTGGATGCTTTATGTACATTGCCATTTAATCACGAAGTCTGTTTTCAGTGTTTTGTCGATACTTTACACCTCAGCCAAGCATCAAAGCTTTTTTTTATATATATGTTTCAAGATTTTCCACTGAGATATTTGAATGCATGAATTGAAAATATTCATAAACGCAGGTGGATGGAAACACACGTGGGCTTCCCATGCATGTTATGAACGCTTATGAAAGTTATTTTGCTTTGTTTCAGCCGTAGATTGAATATGTAACGATGAACAACAAACCAAAATATCTCAGTCTGTTTTTTTTCATCATTTAAAGCACTGCATAACAGTTGCCCCCCCCAAAAAAGGCAGGAGAGCGAAGTTGGAAATGTCTTATAACGAGACTCAGGCATGCGTTTAATTACGAGTTGTATAGACCCTTAGACTTGTTAGAAATTGTGCTTCATTTGTGCATGTTTTGATTAATATTATTTCAAAAGTATTTAAAACATATTGCAGTCAGACCGTTTTGTAAAGTAGTAGCTATAGAAAAAAAAAGCCTTTTATTTCCGTGACCAGCAATTTTTGCCAATTTACCAAATTTCACAGCAAAAACTTCACCGTAGCCAATTGATGAGCAATTTTTTGCAAAAAGATGTTGCAAAGTCAGGCCTCTTTGATTGTAACAATTAAAAATTAAAAACTTTGAAATGCATGGTGTGACTGATATATACCAAATATCTGACAAATTCCCCAACATAATGGACATTTACTAGTACAATGGAGGAGTAATTTACTACTACCTGTAAATAAAAAAATAAAAAAGTATTTATTTGTAGTTGTAGCCAGCTAGGTAGGACAATGATGTACCCAACCTTAGTACCACCAACAAGCTAGGAACTAGTCAACAACTAATCTGGGAAATTCATAACTCTGAAACCTGGTCAGAATTTAATATATAAATATAAGCAAAAGCCCTAACATGCCATAGATGATATATTTTAAAACTGAATGGAACTTAATGTAAGCCAAAAGAGAAAAAGTGAAAGAGATGGAAAGAGAGGAGGCTGTATTTGGGTTGGATAACTATTCGTAACACTGGCTTGTATGATTTGTAGCCTACAGTATGAAGTGTTACATAATGTTGAAGCAGACGTGCCCTCTGGCCATCTGTCTTAGTATGAAAACCTACAATTCAATTCAAATTCATTTATATAGTTCAACAAGTGTGTTAGCGACTGTGGGGTTAGAAAAACTCCCTTTTTGACACTTTTCTGTTTATGAATTACTGTTTCATACTTTTACAGGTTTGATTACTAAAAAAAATCTGCTCTTATTGTTACAAACAATTGGCTTTAATCATACAGTAACACACTAACCGAAAGAACGGCCTCAGCTCCAGTGACTAAGAATACACGTGAGGACAGAAGTAGAAAATCTTTATTTAAACAGGCTGAAGAGGAGCAATAGTGTGATGAGTTTTGTCACGAGGCCATAATTCACCGCCGAGTTCATTTTTCACTGGAGTAAATTTAGCTCTTTGTTCATTTGTTTCTAGAGGAGACAATTTTGACTCTTCCTTTCTGTCTCTCCTTTTTTCTTTGTCTCCCACACACTTCACACACACTCAGCCTTCCCCTGCAGTGGGCAGTTATAGATAATGAATGTTGGGAGTGAAGGAAAAGGAAACCAGGAAAAGAAAACAGGACCGCAGACATTCCGCAGGATGGAAGGGGGAAATGTGGAGCCATAGTTTGAATGATAGAACGTATAGTTTAACGGGCACTTATGTGCCTGCTAAAAAGAAAAGTAGCTTGTAGCTTATAGTGAAATCTGTTTCCATTTGATTTTTTTTCAGTTAATCCCTTAGTCTGTGAATTTTCCCACAGCCGAGGTTTCCATCCTTAAAGTTTCCATGTTGTACAATTTCAGATTTGCACTTCTTTTTTGGTGATAAATCGGGAATAGGTGCTACATAAACTGTGAAAACAATCAGTTCACGGAGAAATGCACAAAACACACAAAATGGCTATCGGACATTGTTATGTCAGTGTCCTTGTTTGAGGAATCTATTACATTAGCTCCGTCACACCAATAGGGATGGCTATCAAAATTTGATACTTATCAGAAATGGTACCAGAGCGGCGCCGGAACATTGCATTGATAAGCTCTGACGTTAACAGTTCTACTATACTGGAGCGATTACAAAAAAATAATTTTGTGTTTATTATGGCTACATATTCTACACATTTTATTTGACCGACTCCGTTTCTCATTAAGACATTCGTCTATTTTCTTTATTCCCGGTCACGCACAGACAACACTAAAAAAATAAGATCAACCTGAAGCATTCTTTAAGATATAGATGTGTAGAATTGTGTTATATATATATATATATATATATCACAGTGTTGTATCACGTGTTGTCGAGAGTTCTTTACGGTACACTTCTTAGTGGTCAGCACAGTGGTGCTGTATTGTAATGCTGTGATACACAGTCTTATGTTGCTTTTATTTGTGTTGTGTAATACTGTGTGTGTGTGTTTGGAGCCCGAGCGCTGTCCTTCCTCCTACAGGCCCTCCAGCCAATCAACCCTGCTGCTATGGACATCATTCCTTTGATCTATTTCTCTTTATTATTCTTATTCTCGCCTTCCTTTGTCCTTAGACAGCTTTTCTTTGTTTCATTTTTCTCTCGCGTGGTCTTCCTGCTTCCCTCTCCCTCCCTCCCTCCCTCCCTCCCTCCCCATCCCTCCCTCCCTCCCTCTCTCCCTTCCTCCCTTCCTCCATCCCTCCCTCCCTCTCTTTCTCTCTCCATCCCCAGAATGTGGCTGTGGGTTGATTAGAAAATGCGTGGCACTGAACAGGCAATCCATCACCCTGCCAAAGCCCGCCACTTCCGTGCATGCGCTTACTGACACAAATAACACACACACGCAGCCACACACACACACACACACACATGCTCCTCCTCGCACTCCTCTTCCTCATTTTCCTCCTCTCTTCATCATCCACACAGATACGTGCAAGATTTATTTTTTTCAGGGAGACCAGCAAAATCTCACGTGCCCCTTTTTTCAATTCCTTCCTTCACCTCTCGCTGCCCTTCAAACCCACTCCTCCTCCTCCTCCTCCAGTTACTCCTCCCTCTCTGGCTCCTATCGCCAACATGCCTTCTCCTCCTCGTACTCCTCGTATACATCCACTCATCCATCCTGTGGCAATCATAACTCTTTGGGTTTAATAAATTATCCTCGAGGTATTTCTGCTCAGATCAGCTACAGTTCAAAGGTGAAACAAGATGTGTGATGATGTGATGACAGCCAACAAATCTTTATATTAAAAACCATTTGTTTCTTTTATACTTGTACAGACATTTTTTTTTCCTTAGGTTTTTATTTTCTGTTTCAAGTCAGCCTCCTGTTATTAGCAACCAGAAAGTATTCCTGATGTAAACGCTTGCAGAGATGTTTTACATGTATCTTAAGAAAGCCATGATTACAGCCTTATGAAGTACAATTACCTGAGTTAAAATGTACATGACACATATTTTACTATCTGACTTTAGAGTTTCAAGCATTTTATGTTTAAGTTTTAATCATCTAAATGTTGCTCCTGAAGAATTACTCTATTGGCCTGAAAATAAATTGACCACAATTATAATACAGTCCCCCTTTTCTTATATTTGGTTTTGAGACTTTTTGAGGATATGAAACACTGACACTCTCCCTGAGATGCCATCAATCAATGGAGTAGACAGTCTGGATCAAAAAATGTTTAGTGACTACTTGTCCAACCCAATTCCAAACGAAGGGACACTGTGTAAAATGAAAATAAAAACGATATGATGATTATCAAATCATGTACACTCTTATCTAACTGAAAATAGACCAAAGACAACATATCAAATGTTGAAAGAGAAATGTTATTGTTTTAAAAATAAATTAAAAAAAATTAAGCAGCAACAGGTAAAAAAAAAAAAAAAAAAAGTTGGGATAGAATCAACAAAAGACTGAAAAAGTTTGGTGACGCTAAAAGAAACACTTGGTGGAACATCTCATAGCTAATTAGGTTAACTGGCAACCGATCAGTAACATTATAGTAAATAAAGGGCATCCCAGAGAGGCAGAGTCTCTCAGCAGATGGGGAGAGGTTCACCACTCTGGGAAAGACTGTGTGGGCAAATATCACAACTAATAATTTATATAATTTAATAATAACATAAGATTACAAAGAATTTGGAGATTTCATCAACTACAGTACATGATATCATAAAAACATTCATAGAATCCGCTGAAATCTCTGTATGCAAGGGACAAGGCGGAAAACCAATATTGGATGGCTGTGATCTTCGGGCCCTCAGGCAGTTAAAAACAGACTATAGTGGAAGTCACTGCATGGGCTCAGAAACGCTTTTAAAAACTATTATCTGTGAACACAGTTCATCGCTTCATCAACAAATGCTGGTTAAAACTTTTCCATGCAAAGAAGAAACCATATATGAACATGAACCAGAAACGTCTCCTTCTCTGGGCCCGAGCTCATTTACGATGGACTGAGGTGAACTGGGAAACTGTCCTGTGGTCTGACGAATCAAAATAAAGCATGGACACAGCATCCTCTGGGCTAAAGAGAAGAGGGACCATCCAGCCTATTGGCAGCAGACAGTTCAAAAGACAGCATCTGTGATGGTATGCGAGTGCACATTGTTAGCATTAATGCTGAACGATATATAGAGGTTTTGGAGCAAAATTTGCTGTCACCCAGACTCTGTATTTTTCCAGGAAGGCTTTGCATATTTTAGCGAAACAATGCCAAACTGCATTCTGCATGTATTACATCAACGCGGCTCTGTAGTAGAAGACTCCAGGTGCTAACCTGACCTGCCTGCAGTCCAGACCTGTCTCCCATTGAAAATATTTGCCGTATAATGAAATGGAAAATACAACAAAGGAGACTCTGAACTGATGAGCAGCTGAAATCCTATATCAGGTTAGAATGGGACCACATTTCACTTCAAAAACTCCAGGTCCTCTCAGTTTCCAAATGTTTACAGAGTGATGTTAAAAGAAGAGGTGATGGAGCATAGTGGTAAACATGCCCCTGTCCCATCTGTTTTGAAACATGTTGCTTGCATCAAATTCAAAATGAGCATATATTTTCAAATATAGTATAATTTGTCAGTTTCAACATTTGATATGTTGTCTTTGGTCTATTTCTAATTAAATATGGGCTTACATGATTTGCAAATCATTGTTGTACTATTATTTGCATTTTACACAGCGACCTAATTTTTTTGTTTTTTTTAAAGGAGGCTGTATGTTGTTTGGGCAATATTCGATTTTACAATGAATCCCTTTAAGACTACAGCATGACTACAAATAAACTGAACTGTATTTTTATTAACACAAATGTCTTTGTGAACACACAGCGTTCTGCCAGTAAGAGGAAGCCCTGCCTCTGAGTCTTTTTTTTTCTTCCTTTGTCTTAATCTTAATCCTCCGCCTCCGCATCACTAACAGGGTTCAATATCCAGCCAAAGCAACACAGAGCCTGCGTAACAAAATGGCCATTGGCTCCCTAAATCTGCCTACTGCCACCCATCATCTCAATATTAGAACAATGTCACCGCATTGAGTTCATCAAATGGCCAAAATTCAATCACATTATATCATGACCATGCAGTTCACTCATTGATAATGTCGTCCATTTGAGTTATCTTAACATTGATACATTGATAAGGATTTAAAAGAATAGTTTCTAAATATTGACACTGAATAATCAAACAGGAAGGAAGAGGAGGGCGTCCAAACTTGGATTAGTGTTTTCAGTATTGTTACGTTTTTTATTCCCAGGATGATTATCTAATCTGCTCAAAGGGAGAACAAGGCTTGTAGGGCTTTGTTATGCTTTTGCATCACTCACTTTCTACCGTGTAGGTGGTCTCGCCCACTTTTGATTAATAACAGGCTTAGGCATTAAGAACTGGCTTAGAACCTGTGTGCAGACATGGGAACTGAGCTATGTTTTGACTTGTTTAAGACAAATGTCAAAATATCTAAATGAGTCATACTGTATGTGGTAGAAATGATCCCACTCCTTTCGGCATAACATTCAATATTCATTAATTTCTCTACTCTCCTGCCAGTTAATTAAATACTTCTCATTTGACATTTTGTTGGTGTAGTGTGGATATCTGTTATCAGAAAATGGTCCAATGTGTTTCAACGACCGGGCTGCAATCAAAAGCTTTAAAATGCCATTGCAATAAGGTTCTTGTCTTGAAATGAAGGGTACAAAGAGTGAACCTGTTCCACCTCTTTGTTTGTCAGGAAAAGGTTACATTTCTCTTGGGCTTTGTTAAGATTCTTGGATGAGACCGTTTGTCAATTGATGGTTATTTGGTCATCAACTTTGAACATGCGCTCTTGTTTCCAGCATTGCTACTTTTCTGGGCTCCGTATCACTTGCTAGAGATCATAAAGTGTAATTTATCACCTCAAGTAAAATAGAGGGGTACAATGCATGCGTCATAAAGCATTAACAGGGTCCTCATATCCAAGCATCAGTTATCTGCCTTTGTGGTAAAAGCTGGATGATTGGTCCCAATCCAATCCTATTGCGAGGGGTCAGCTGTTTTGTAAAGGCAGTGGGTCAGAAAACAAAATGCACAACTGTTGCTCAAAGAAGATGACAGTTACCAGAAGAGCAAATGTTAAATGACAGTTTCTCCTAAATTAAATGCAATGGCTATTTTTGTAAGGTTTAAACATGGATGTAAATGAATCAATAGGTCAGCATGGGCAATGTTAACACTTGATCCAGAGCACACTTGCGCAAATAAAAATTAAAGTGCAGAAATAATGTGGTGAGTTGACTTCTTCATTTTAGATGTTATTAGTTGTAACTCATTAATTCAGTTAATTTCACAGCCAAAATGCAAAATGTTGTTATCTGTTCAGCATGCATCGCAAATCAACATCTTCATGATGAATGTGTGAAAGTGGACCGAATATTTGAGATTCAGAAAGAGTAACAGACGGTAGTCTGTCAGCCAATAATCAGTCCAGCATTAACTGACTGACTGGTATCGTAGACATGCTGTCACAAACATGTCTAAGATACCAGCTAGCACTTAACACAACTCACAACTTCAAGAGTCCCAGCCTAAACATGGATGATGTCATTAAGACCTCATTGGTTACAACTGTGTGCCGATATAAATGACAGTATTTATTGCTTTTAGTTTGATTAAACTATCCAAGCTGTGCTTGAAAATTTCAAAATGTCTGCCTGATAAGATAAGAACATGAACATCTGAACTTTTGCACAATACTGCACAGCTGCTAATAAAGCTGCTGTAATGGGTAATTTTCCTGTCTTTGATATGTGCTTTTTTACATACAATCTGTTGTTGGCTTTGTCAGTGTGTGTTTAAACCCAAGTGCTCATTTTATCTACATTTATCACCAACAATTCTCAGTCAGAAATAAGTCAAAGAATTGACTGTTCATTGCAATACTGTGAGATTTAGTCAAAAATGTCTCTACTCTTTAGGCAACAAGGTTTCTGTGTGAGAACCAATCCCCACTTAGTAAACACAGACATACAATTTAAATTTCACTCAAACCAGTCTTCCTCTTCTGCCTGAGAGTAATCACAAAAACAATGTTTACATGTGCTTAAATCACAGGCTTCACTACAGCTAACTGGAAAATGGTAAAAAAAAAAAAAAATCTTTTGATTCACTGTTTAATTGTTCACATTCAAATGACTTTTTACTATCAGAAATTGATCCATTTGGTCCAATAACTTTTGAAAATGAGCTACACAACACAATTGTTTTATCCCCATTCAAGTTAGCAAAGGGCTCGGCTCAGCATTGTGTGAACTCATTTGGCAATGGCTTGAATGTAACGGATGTTCATTTTTATGTATTTATGTCCTAGATTATAGGTTGAAACCAACAATAAACATAAAGCATGTGAGGAGGAGCTTGTGGTTGGAGGGAGGTGTTGATCTTCAGCTGATTCTGCTATTTTTCACCAGTTTATTTTCATTCTATTCTCACCGCTATATGTTTGGAAGGTGAAGTTTTAAAGGCCCAGAATATGTGTAACGTTGTCATACTGTTCATGTTGATCCAACACATTAGCATACTGAAAGGTATTTGCAGGGAACTCTTTGACTTACAGGAGACACATGATCACATACCAAAAAAGTGGCGTATGTTAATGTGTGTTATTCTTTCCAATTTGGATGAAATTTCTGCATCAATAAAAAAAAAAAAAAGATGCTCTGACTCTCTTTTGTTCTTGTCCCCCATCCTCCCCTCCCCAGCAGCGAGCCCCAGTTGTGGCCGGTGGGCATGGTTTTGGAGGGTAGCTCAGAGGCGCTGTGTCCCCCCCCATCTCTGGAGCTGCGCCCGTCCTGCAACAAGAGCCAGCCCTCGCCTCCTCTGGGCTCAAGCTCACAACCTCACGACGGCGTTTTCCCTGAGGACAAGGAGCCGGTCAAGTACGGCGAGCTCATTGTTTTGGGGTGAGATACTGAGATGCATGTACCGTTTTCTACAATTCATTGATGCTGATGAGATGAGTACCTACACTAAGCCAATCAAAGTAACTGACCGATCTGAGGAACTCATCAAGCAATCATAGGGTTTTAGAAAAATCAGACCTTTACATTTACAAAAAGAATTACAAATTTAGATTTGTTAGACCACAGGACAGTTTTCCACTTTGCCTCAGTCCATCTTAAATGAGATCAGGCCCAGAGAAGGATCATGTTTATAGCTGGTTTAAATCTTGCCTACGTAATTCAATTCAATGTGTTGATATTAAATGTATCATATCAGATTCAGGAGCAGTTGCATATTGTGTTCCATAGGTTTAATCTATGGACCCTAAACTTCCTAATATACTTTATGTTGTGTAAAGGACATAAAATCTGCAGTTGGTTCTGCTGTTAATTTCTCTACACTGATGATTCTCCCTTGTTTGTGAGAGTCATACAGCTGAAATTCATCCATTAGTTCATATTTTGTTTGCCAGAAAATTAATTGGCAAAAATGTTGATAATCAAATAATAGTTGTTGTTTTTTGTTCATAACAATACCAACCATTTAGTGGTTTCAGTTTTAAAATACTTTAATACTTTTCTTTGTCATTTATTATTGTAAACAGAATAATTTTGGTTTTTAGATTGCTTAGTGGTAAAAACAATCAATAATACATTAATCAACAAAATATTTGAAAGATTCCATAATACAAAAGAATAATCATCAAGGAAATATTATTAGTTGCAGCCCTAGACTCCCATTAATTCTGGGTATATCTGATTTGATTTTCTTTTGCATCAAATACTACACTTGATCAAACCAATTTTTATGTCCCTTAAATAGTTTGCGCATAGTAGGTGGGTTAATATGTTCAATATATTATTATCTGTTGTTCAAAAGAAATATAAAATTCTATGTATGGCTATGGTACAACAGGCAGATTGTATAAAATCTCATATTATGTCTGATTATAATTTTTTTTTTTAAAGTATAGAACAATTTAAATTAATACAGTAGTTATCATTGCTAACAGGGTTCAGTATTTGGCTTCAAGCCATATGTCTATAAATGCCTACATGGCCAAGGATTTAAGTGTACATACAGTCATTTTTTTGGGTAAGTCAAAATCCAAAAATATGGTTTAATATCATGCTTTAATTTTATGTATAACTTCAACCTATAATCAGTTTATAAATGCGTATCATATCTTATGTTTGATGTATTAAGGATAATGAGATCAAAACAGCAAGGTAAAAAAAAAAAAAAAGTGAATTTCCCTTTTAATATCTTTTCATCTAAATTTTTCATTTAAAAAATTTCCCCTCGGGGATTAATAAAGTATATACCTACCTACCTACCTACCATCTAATTATTGTGACTATTACAATTCAATAAATTTTTGTTCTTGTGCTTCGCAGGCACAATGGGTCGCTTGCTAATGGGGACAAAGGCCGCAGAAGAAGTCGCCTGGCTCTTTACAAGAGACCCAAAGCCAATGGGGTCAAACCTGATGTTATCCACAATGTCTCAACTCCTCTGGTGTCAAAGGTAAGAAGTCAGTCTATATAAAGTTAATGATATATTAAACATTGTTTTAGTTACCATTAAAATGTCGGTTTAAATCAGTGAATGGCGGCATATAGGTTTTTATAGGGATCCAACTTGTGCATGTTCAACGGTAGAAACGGTAAAGCACGTTCTGTCTGGCTGTAAAATGAGTTGGCCACAGGGTACCTACACATGGAGGCCTAACTGTGGTGTTTGGTGAGACAATAAGGCGGCTATTAGTTTGGTTAGAGAAAGAAAGAAAAGCAGGTGAGGGGCCAGATAGGCATGCTTCTAGCGCATTAAATAAAAGATAAGGACTGGGAAATGCAGGTAAAACTGTGTGGAAAGCTTGTGATTCCACAAGAAAAAGGTTGTACCGGCCGGAGGTCAGACATTGTACTGTGGTCAGGTAGCCAGCATGTAGTTTGTCACTGAACAGAGAGTGATGTGGGAAGAAAATATTGATGAGGTCTATGACAAAGATGACAAAGAACTAGCGGCTGAAGTTGAGGAGCAGGGGTGAAGTACAAGAGTACATCCAGTAGAGGTAGGTTATCATCGAGGGTTCAATGCGTGGTCAGCGACAGGGGTACTGCAGGAGCTTGGAATGAGGGGGCGGAGCCTACAGTGGGCAATAAAGGAGATAGCAGAAGCAGCTGAGTAGGGCAGTCTTTGGATGTGGTCGGAAAAGGAATGGTATTGGTGGTCACGTATACCACGTAGCCTATGATCTTGTGGCTTTAAGCCGAGATAACGTTGCCAAAGTATGTAGGCACTGGTCATACTAGTTTAGATGTTAATCAGGTAGAGTAGTATTGAGGGGAGTCGTCCACCAGGACTGCTGCTGAGCCTTCCAGAGGTGTCGTGTGCCGATCTCGACTAAACTCCGGTGAAGGGAGGTTTGCCCACTTGATAACCCCAGTGACATACTGAACACTCTCACCTTGTTGCTGAGGCTTTGTACAGGGTAGTGTCTTACTTTGGTGTATGAACATAGAATGAGTAGTGTTAAAACAGTTAGTAATATTGAGTCAGTTGACCCTTGCAGTGTTATTCCACATTAGTATGGCGCTTGATATAGTGCTAAATGGCACTCCCCTAAAGCCCCACATTTCCATTTTGTTTTTCACTGAAACAGAAGATATTACAATCTGCCTCAGCTTTACTTTGTGTTTAGTGCTACTTAGCACGCTGACACTATAAACTAATATAGTGAGAATTGGAAACATTACCTGTACTTTTTTTTTTTTAATCAATTGTAAACAGTGTTCATCTTAATATCCAAGTTGTTACTACAACTGAAAGCTCTGATATTAGCTATTTGACAATAAAAAGTACAAAAACAGGAGACATCTGTGCTACACAATACGTAGACCTCTTTGACATAACGTTAACCGTGCAATTTGCTCACAATCTGTGGATCATTGTGGTTGATTTTCAAATGTTTTAAATTGAATTTTCGATATATAATTGTACTAGCACCATAGATGCTCTCTTTCCATTAGATCAAGCTGATGAAATGATGGCGGTCATTATCAATTAAAGTCATAGTTGTTTCTCTGGAAAAGGAAATGTCCTCTGGGCAGATTAGCCTAGAAGCCAGACCTTCAGCTTTCCTTGCCATGTCATGTAAATAGAATCTTTTCCATTGGCAGGCACTCAGCAACAAAAGCCAGCACAGCATCTCCTACACACTGTCACGGAGCCACTCTGTCATTGTGGAGTACACCCATGACACCAACACAGACATGTTTCAGGTCAGTGTCTGCACACACACACGCACACACACGCACACACACACACACACACACACACACACACACTTCAACCTTTAATTGTGTGACCTACCCACCGTGGGATTAATAAAGTCTTAAATCTAAACAATAGAAAAAGGGCATTGTACAACAGAAAAATGAACAGTTGTGGGACATCATGTAAACATGTCATGAAAAACTACCATAAGAGGATAAAAGACGCCATCTTTTCCAACATGGTTTCTGTGGATTTTGTGGAATGGAATGCTATATTAACACATTATCACATTTAAATTGGCACGAGCTTAAATGCGTCAAGTGGCATAGTGTCTTTAATTTTTTTTTACACCCAGTGTGCAAAGTACCGTGTGACAATTGGTGGGTGGTACTTCCAAAAGAAAACAGGCACAACCCACTGGATCTAACAAGAACGAGAACATGGACTGTCTCGTTCTGTATTGGTCGACTTGCTCTTATTTCTTTGTTTAGTGATACAAGAATATGTTCAAGCACTTTATAAAACTTTATCTGACATAAGTTAAAGACTTCTGTTTTGCAGGTGAATTAATATTAAAGACCTAGTTAAAACCCCATTTTTACCTTTGTTAACATTTCCATATGGTATATACATATTCCATATGATTCCATCCTTATTTTGCATGAGGACATATTCAGTTCAATTTAAACATATCCTGAGTGTAATTAGCGGTCAATACCATGGCTGAGCATTTCCACTTTGGAACCGCAGTCTCAAAAACACAAATTCAGACCAGGGTTTCATACATCTCATAAGGAACCATTTCTGCATGTGTATTTTATACTGTTTTTCGTGCTTCCTCTTTGGCAGCGATACTAAGTGTGGTTTCTTTCTCCCTTGACATTGTAAACTCACATTACATTTGGGCTGATTAAACATAGTAGCTGTGTTAGCTTACAAATTTTACATTTTGCAAGTTTCCATTGAACTTTTCACTGGTGCGTAATGACAGCATGCCCCAGTGGGCACCCTGTCAATTACACACATTAAATACAGTAAAATTGCAAAATTGCATTCAACTTGAATCCTTTGATTACAAAATATTTGTATTATGTGATTTTAAAAACCTTACTTCTAAGTGCAAATATATAGAAAATAATTAGCCACAATTTTAAGACCCCCCCCCTAAAATTTCAATTAGAAATTTTGAGGTGGTCCCGTCTGTATCATCTGTGAGAATAATCCTGTATCAAATGATAACAGGACAACATTTCACTTTAAAAACTGCTCTAATTGGTTTCCTCAGTTCCCAAACGCAAACAGAGTTTTTTTTTTTAAAACAAGAGGGAATGCAACACTGGTAAACATGCCCCTGTGCAACTCCTTTGAAATGTGTTGTTGCCATTAAATTCAGAATGGGCATATATTTTTCATATAAAATGAAATATCTCAGTTTCAACATTTAATATGTTGTTTTATCTGTTTTCAGTTTGATGTGGGTTTAAATAATGTGCAATAAGGTGCTCCTGTCTCTTTTCTCTCAGATTGGCCGGTCCACAGAGAGCATGATTGACTTTGTGGTAACGGACACAGTGGGCAGCAGCGGTGGGCAGGGCGGGGGTGCGGCGGGAGAGGGCGGGGGCGGAGGCCAGTCGGCCCAGAGCACCATCTCCCGCTACGCCTGCCGCATCATGTGTGAACGCAGCGCTCCCTACACGGCCCGCATCTACGCCGCCGGCTTCGACTCCTCCAAGAACATCTTTCTGGGGGTGAGTGTTCTCTCCCCCGTCGGTGCCGGGCTTCTCCTGGTAAAGTACACAAGAAGGAACTGATAACCATGGCGACCATAGTGAGAGCAACAGGAGCGTTATAGTCATGTCACCCATGTGTGACATCATAGCTGCGAGGACGGGTGTCATTCCATCTGAGTTCCATCACTGTTCCTCGTGTGTGTGTGTGTGTGTGTGTGTGTGTGTGTGTGTGTGCGTGTGTGTGCGCGTGTGTGTGTGTGTGTGTGTGTGTGTGTGTGTGTGTGTGTGTGTGTGTGTGTGTGTGTGTGTGTGTGTGTGTGTGTGTGTAAAACACTTGTTAGTAGTGTTAGTCATGTGTGTTATGAAAGTACTGTTCTGCTCTGCAGTGAAACAACAGGAAGTCTCTCTTCTGACACACACGTACACTGTTATCATTTCCAAACTGTGTTAGAACAGAACCGCTACAGAACCAGTACAGATTCATGCAGCTACATTATTCTCTTCACTTCACATTGCTGATTCACTAAAGGTCCCGTTTACTCTCTGGGTTTAGCTTGAGAAGAGACACCAAACGGTTGGATGAAAATCATTACAGTTATCCAACAGTATTTCTGTAGCAAACATCCAGAGGACGATTTAGATGGACTGATAACATGACTTATAACTTACTAATGCCTTCTGACGGCAACATGAACGATATCTAAACGAAAGTAACGTAAACTTTACATCCACATGTTGCATTAACCTTAGCGTTTGTAGTTTGCTGCTTCTTCACATTGTAATGAGTTCATAAATCTGTTTTTTTTCCCAAGAACCGGTGACATCAGACAATTTTTGTCTGACATACTCATAATTGATTGTAATTAGCTTCTTATTATAATGGCAGTACAACAGTCAATACATTTGGGCAGTGGAGGAAACTTTTAGCAGGAGCTGCAGTGTGTGGTTCCACACATGCTGATGGTCAATAAATAGTAATTTTTTTTTTTTTTCATTTGTCCATTCATCTGTCTTGACCATTATTGTTTAATATTTGTTTGTTGATGAAAAAACATTTGGTCATAGCTTTCGTCTTGAAATATTCCTTATTTATTTAGTTTTTGTTTTGTGCAGTAGTGACCAGAGGTGCTGCTGTATTATTAAGGTCTTCTTGCTCAGGCCTCAATAGTAAGCTACGAGCCAAGTTATTTCCTGAGTAGAGAATTACGAGGCGGCCGCGTCCGTCAAATTTTGTGCCGCCTCCAACTCTCGACAAAACTCAGACAGGTGTTAAACTTGGTAGATGTAAAGTCCGTCCAAATTCCCACTCCTTCTTCTCGGTTGAATTGCACAGGGAGTATTCATCAAAGAGATGCAATGCATATCAACTGCAAGGCTTAAACTTTCCAGAAATGTCAGTGCCTCGTCTGAAGAGAGCATTGATTTTCAAGTTGCATCATATTTTATCATCGTTACACTCTCCGTTTCCCCCAGCGTCCGTCTCCACACCAACTTAATTGAATTACACACGAACTTGTAACTTCATAAGTATGAAACATTTGCCAAGACATAGCAGAAACACAGCTTTGTAATGATGACTGTCACACATTTGTACACCTAACTAATCACATTATAAAGAAGAACAAATGTCAGCAGAGTAATATCTTTTGTAATTTCTTCACAAATGTTTAATCTGCTGTTTCAAAGTTGAGTCCCTAAATACTGATCTCTTCCACATGTGAAAGTAAAGACCCGAATTTCCCTTTTTAAGATGATACACAGTTCAACCAAAAGTATTTTTCACTAATCCAGGTTTTTACAGTACTCGTGAACGTTGTTGTGCGTAGTAGCGACTCAAATACAGCAAATGGACTACGGAGAAAAAGTTAAGAGTTGATTGAACAATGTTGAAAAGGGAGATGAAGGTGGTGATCATAGAAGCCCGAAGAGGAGGAATGTGTAGCCGGTTGCAGAGGGAGGTGAGTCGACGAGTGGGCAGGCAGGCAGGCAGTGAAGTAATGGTGGAGCTGGACTCGCTTAACAGTGGCTGGAGCTCCCAGGTAAGAGAAGGCGTTAGTAGGGCTGACGGCAGAGTGGAGGTAATCAGGTGAGTGGAGGAGTTGGCAGGCGGTTGGTGGAGCGGTGACTCAGCTGGCTCGCTGAAAACTGGCTGGAGTGGCTGGAGTGTGTGATGTAAACCAGGCAGGCAGGTGGATGCTGGGTCGAGCTAAAGAACTGTCAGGCAGTGGATCATTCCAGGGCTGGAGCAGGTATATACTTCTTAAAGGCTGGGTGACCGACACATGGTCACAAACAGCAGACACAAACACTAAGAAAGACAAGACAGGGATCCTAACAGAACAACCCCCCCCCCACACACACACACACACACGCTTAGCGGGAACCCTTAGACTTAGATTTAGACGTAGAATTTATTAATCCCACAGTGGGGAAATTTAGTCATCACAGCAGCAAAGAAACACAAAAAGGTGCACACAATAAGAAAAATGGTACAAATGCGTATACATAAAATGAGATAGATACAAATAATTATTTTAGAAAAAATAAGAGCAATGAATAGATATACACAAACGGCAGGGGGCCGACGGAAGGCTTTGCTTCTGGCACAGACTGAACAGGCGATAATGAAGGCTCGAGTGTCAGTTTCAATGGACGGACACCAAAAGGTTCTTCGGAGCCGGGCTGAGGTGCGGCGAATGCCGGGATGACAGGAGAAACGAAAGATGTGGCCCCACTCTAGGACCAGAGAGTAGGTGGAATCAGGGATGAAAAGTTTGTACTATATTCCAGATTCTTGGTCTTGATCTTATTGCACACACTGGTTTTTCCATCTTGTACAAACAAACACAACAATCATGAACTCTCCTTCTTTGATTGATTGTTCCCATCATGTTACCGTACAACATGTGTGGAACATGTCCGCATACGCATAATACCCAATTGTAGGATATATAGAAGCACATGGATGGTCCTCGGTAAGGGCTTTATCCAATTACTCAGGATTTAACTAACAATAGCTTAAAGTAGCTGAATACTAAAATAATGCTGGAATATTTTTTTCAAATTAACTAACCAGAATTTGCCATTTTTCCTTCCTTAGTACATGCAATAGCTTAGTAACCAGCAGACGCTGTTTGGGATGGGGTGGTCTAAGCATGACATCATCCCATGCAAGATTCATCAGCACCCCTGACAACTAGGCCAGCATTCGGAGAGATAACGTCAGCAACACACACACACACACACACACACACACACACACACACACACACACACACACACACACACACACACACACACACACACACACACACACACACACACACACACACACAACACTGAGGCTTGTAATTTATAACACCGTCAGCCATCAGGACAAATATTGTCCTTTTATTTAAAATCAGGCTCTGTCATTTGCTTTTAAACAATGTGATAAATGTGATAAGAATAATTCTCCAGTTGGTATCGTTAAACTGTCCTAGAAAACAAGATGACGTTGAAAGAGCCCCAGTTGAAGCTCAAAAACATGATGTCAATATGGCATTTCCTGTACTTGAATGTATTAATGTGAGGTGGGTCACAGTCTCTCCACAGTTGATGTTTTCTCCTATTTATTTGTCTCTTCAGTGGAGCGAAAGCTTTAGTAGATACTAAAAACATGTCATCATTTATTCACCAAGTCTTTTGCCATTTTTCTAGGTTGTGTTTTACTTTTACTGACCTGCCAACTGTTTGACTTCAATCATTTGTTTTTGCTACACATGCCCGAAATTTGAGGTTGCATTCCACGAAAGCTGATTTGCTGATTTCATAATAGGTCCCTTTTTGTTCTCTCAGGGACAGGTTTATTCTTAGACGTGGCCGCCGCTCTGTGCATTAATCAGCACTGTAGTCATTCTGTAACGAGCTAAATATAGCAGCAGAGAAACGCTGTCTTTTTTTCCTCACCAGCCACATCTGACATCCACCTCAACCATCATTTCCCTGTTCTTCCCCATCGCTTCCCTAATCTTCCGTTTGCCTGCTGTGTGTGTGTGTGTGTGTGTGTGTGTGTTCATGTTGGGAATCTCTCAGGAACGGGCTGCCAAATGGAGGACATCCGATGGCTTGATGGATGGCCTGACCACCAACGGGGTGCTGGTGATGCACCCGGCGGGGGAGTTTGTGTCTGACCCAGCTCCGGGGGTCTGGAGGGAAATCTCAGTCTGCGGCAACGTCTTTGCCCTGAGGGAGACCCGATCGGCTCAACAGAGAGGGAAACTGGTAAGATCAAGAGGGAAGACGTGTACGGTTTTGTGCATGCCATTACAAAGACAGTGGAATCCTGCTGCTGATGGGAGTCCGGAAGAAGTAGAAGTAGAAGAAGCAACCCAAATCTGGTGGGTGTCAACTGTCTGCACAAGACAGTTGCTCAGTGCTGCCATGTGGTGGTAGGGAACGGTAACGCTACGAGATCTCCTCGTGCAGTGCACTGCAGCAGATGTTCCCGGTTGAACAAAACCCACCAGTATGTCCCGTAATAAACCATTCATTCTGGGGCTACACTAGTCGATGCTGACGTGGGTACTAAGTGGGTGGGTATTTATTTATTCATTCATTATTAGCCCCAATTCAATTTAGATGCGCAGATATGCAGTGCTCATGTGTTTTTCTTGTGTTGTTTTTAATCGGTCTTTGAATTTGTGCCGCACTTTGGGCAATCTTTGTTGTATTTAAATGTGCTATATAAATAAAAAGCCAGATAAGCACATTTTCCATTTGATAATGATCCCCCCCCCCCCCATTCCCCACTACTTTTGCTTCCTCTGTTCTCCCCTTTAGGTTGAGAATGAGTCAAACACCCTCCAGGACGGTTCTTTGATTGATCTGTGTGGGGCAACCTTGCTGTGGAGGACCCCTGCCGGATTGCGCCACACCCCCACCCTCAAACAGCTGGAGTCCCTTCGCCAGGAGCTGAACGCCGCCCGGCCTCAGTGTCCTGTGGGCTTCAACACCCTGGCCTTCCCCAGCCTGGCCCAGCGCGAGATCGTTGACAAGAAGCAGCCCTGGGTCTATGTCAACTGCGGCCATGTACACGGATACCACAACTGGGGCTACCGCAAGGAGAAGGGTCCCGCCGGCCCCGGGGGCACAGCACCGGCCAGCACGGGGGAGAGAGAGTGCCCCATGTGCCGGAGAGTCGGCCCCTACGTGCCGTTGTGGTTGGGCTGCGAGGGCGGATTGTACCTGGATGCTGGGCCACCCACTCACGCTTTCTGTCCCTGCGGCCATGTATGCTCAGAAAAGACAGTGGTGGGGTGGAGCCAGATCCCATTACCCCACGGCACCCACGCCTTCCATGCTGCCTGCCCCTTCTGTGGCACCTGGTTGACAGGGGAGCAGGGCCACATCAAACTCATCTTCCAGGGCCCCGTCGACTAAAGCCCGGACCTTAAAGTCACTCAGAGCAACGTGTTGATGGATCGGACCGAACAGGCCCTGATGACTAAAGACTGCTCTAGAAACAGGACGTACTGACGCAAGTACAGGAAAAAGAACTGTTACCATGATGAACTGAAAGTTACATGCAATAGTAGATGCCAAGACTTCACATGGACTATGTGGTGTATGGACAATATGTAAATAAATTGTGTTGAAATGAACAGTCGTTGGTTATCTTTTGTTCTCCTTTTTAGGTGCCTGCTCGGCCTTAGCGTTCCAGTAGCCGGATGGCTGTACACGTGTTTATATCTATCGTTCGTCTGAATCTATTAACACTACAGGAGCTTTCAACCTAGTTTAGACCAATAAGCGTCAAACAAGCGGTTTACGGTTGATTCTGTTTTTTGGTGAGAAGCGAGTTCAAAACGGACACCGATTGCCATAATCGGGCAACACGAGTAACAATCTTATCGTATTTACATTTACATTTTACATTTCTCCTCATATTACATATCTCATCTGACCAGGGAGCGCCTAGAGATCCCCCCCCCCCCAGGATAAACTGGAAAACGTTGCAGTTTCCAGTCCACTCAAGTAGGTTAAATAATCTGCCCAAACTGTGGGTTATCTTTACAGCCTGTCTCACGTCTGACTGCTCATGCTTCTTCACACACCACGTTTCATTGTAGCAACAAAAACAACAAAATATTATCCCTTTGGCTAGATTAACCTTGTAAGCAAAAAAAAAAAAAAAAAAAAACCTTAAAAGTGATTATTTGCTAGTTTCCCAGTTTTTATTTATCGGCACTTCATAATTCTGTATCTGCCGATCAGATATGTAACCCAGGTTTTTCCGGGTTTATCCCAGGCTTTCTGCCTGTTACTTTCAAAGCATTCGGTGACCATTGGTTCCTCAGCTAGATTTTGAGTCCCTCTACAGGCCAGAAACACAAGATGGAGGTGGAGGATCCCAACATAGTGGATGTTTTACACATTAAGCGGGCAAATGTCTAACGTTGGCCCCCTGGACCTGCCTCGGCTGGTGCTAATCCGGTCTTCATTATCCCTAAAGAACCTTCACAACCTCGACGTTGTGGTAATGAGGTTGCTGTACACATGTTTGCATGGACTTAGCCGGAAGAATATTAAGGCCTCTTCCTCCAGGGGGGGGGGGTAGCCAGCATGCACGCTACACCGTGGTAAGCTGCCAAGTGCCCTGGAGCTTTTGCTCCCAGTTTGCATCGGCCCCATTGAGCTAAAAATAACTCAAGGTCGCCAGCAGCCCCATGCCTCCCCACCAGGAGAGTAAGAGGGGAGGGGAGGGGGGAGGGGGGCAACTGCTTTGTCATCAGAAGAGCTGCACATCACCTCTTTTAACAGCTAAAGAAATGTGAAGCACTGATGAAGCATTCAGTTCGTGCAGCTGGAATAACACCTCAAGCTGACACAGGTTGTTTTTTTGTTGTTGTTTTTTTTTTTTAATATCAGTAAACCGCTGGTATAACATCTATTCAATGTCAAATATCTCTTTCATACCATTGCAGCATTTGCACTTGACGCGGTGATGCGCTGCAGCCGAGCTGCCTGCGCCCGCAGGTGATCTGTCCGGCGTTGAGTGGTTATTTAAAGGCCCATGGGGGGAAAAGCAGGAGCACAAATCAAGGGTGCCTGCCGTGTGACAGGCGGCGGACAATTACAGCATGTCGGCCTCAGTAATACATGCTGGTGGTGGAGGGGGGGGGGGGAATGGCACAACTTACATTCCTATGGATAGCATGTCCTTTCATGTTTCTATTAAAGAGATTAGACATTTTTGGGAAAGCAGATATTCCCTTTTTTTAATATTTATTGTGTTTTAATTTTATTTTTAACGTTTCATAAAAAAAAACATGGTTCTGTTTATAGAAATGTCAGGTCCAATATAGATTTTTTTTTTTTTATTTTTTTTTTTTTAAAAAAGGGCCAAAAAAAATGGTGGTGTGTATTTTGTGTGATAGTGGAAGCTGACATATTTCTTCCTGACTCTTACACTCCCCTCTCTGCCCCCCCCACACCCCCACACACACACACACACACACACACACACACACACACACACACACTCTTAGGAGAGCTTTACTTTTTACTGAGGAGAAACATAAGACTTTAGTACACTCCCCTGCTGTTTTTATGGGTACTGATAAAAAAAAAAAAATTAAAAAAAAAACAGATCTGCTCGTATGTTGTCGTTGACCATTTTCATCATTTTATTATATATATATTTATAATATGTACAGAAAAAACATGATCAAACTCAGCACGAAGACAGTGCCAAAGTGAACAAGCCACACAGAAAACAACAACAACAACAAAAAAAAAAAGGTGACATGCCCGGTGCTTTTTGGTAACAAACACCACCTACCGAGAGCCTCTATTAAGCCGTTGAAAAGCAATGAACAAGAGTGCAAATGACAAGAAGAAAAAAAAAAAAAAACACCCCCTTCAACCCAAAACGACGCTAAATGAAAAGAAAGAAAGAAAATCAAGTGTTGTTTCGTCAGAATCACATTCATAAGCAGAAGCCCCACCCTACATGTGTTTAAGCCCGCCCTCATCAGACCACCCGCCCCCCCCCCACCCCCCCGCCCGTCCAGTGTCCCCTCATACTTCCGTGGACTTGACAACACAGCATAGCATTCAATGAATACATAAAAATCAGTAGACGTAAAAACGAAAAAAAAAAAAATCATCATCGTCGTCATCATCAAACCGCAAAGTATCCAGAACGTATTGTGTGAGTGAGAAGTTTCAAATGTTTTCTTGTTCTGCAACTACTCAAGTGAGACTGGCGTGATGCCGGGACGCCAACATGTGTCCAAAAAGCCCTGGAATGTTACACGTGACTCCGCTCTACACGCACACGCAAGACGCAGACACACACACACACACACACACACACACACGCACACAACCACCACCCACCACACACACTTTATCTCCAGGTGATGCCAACGTGATCAGAAGCCGCTGACGTCATTGGCGGTCAGCAGAGGCGAACCGTTGGGTCGTGAGGCTTCAACGCGGGGACGACTCGTGTCTACTCGCGGTCTCTGCGACGCCTCACCTTCGCGGGTTCTTGCAGCGGAACAAAAGACGTGCGAGGGAGAGGGAAAAAAAAAAACAACACAAACCCTCGAATGACCTTTTCCTGGCGTGAGAGCGCGAGGACCGAGTGAGGCGCAGTCTTGAGCGATTCATCGAGTCGCAGCGACGCGGTTGGCTGGAGGGGGGGGGGGGGGGGGAGGGGAGAGGAGGGGAAGAGTTGGGAGTTCATATCCGGTCGGCAAACCAAGACCAGTCAGTCCCCTGAACCTCCGGACGCCCCCTCCCCACCCCCACCGCCCCACCCAAACAACACAGCGGCGATGAAGCTGACCACGGCTGCTAGACCCCCCCCCCCCCCCGCCACCCTCTCTTCCCCCCTCACGATAACCGAGGGGAAATTTAAAGTGAGGCCATAATGCTTATTCCAGTATGGTTTTTTTTTTTTTTTTTTTGAAGTGCGAGCAGCTTCCACAACAATGTCAGTAGATGTTCCAGTTGTGGGTGAAAAAAAAAAAGGAAGCTGCGGCTCAGAAGGATCGCTGCCCCGTGGCGGGGGGGGGGGGGGACACACACGCTCTTCTCCTCACATTCCTTACACCGAGACTCGACACGGGTTCGAGAAGCTCACACGCCCATTACTACGCCGACTGTTGACCGCCTCGACCGACAGCTGCAGTCGGGAACGTTCTCCCGGGTTCTTCCGCTCGAGCGTTTCGGCTACGGGCGCCGGACGTCCTGTCCCACTTCCTACGAGGGTAGGAAGTGGGACAGGGCGTTAAGGAAACAAGAGCTTTCAGCTCCGCGCGCGCGGTCTTCGCCTGCGGGCGCGGTCTCGCTCAGTCGCCGACAGGCGACGCGGGTTCTGTATTTTTTTTTTTTTTACTTGTCGCCGTCTTAAGGACCGCGTTTGGTGGCTGGCAATGAAACTGATTTCCCTCCGAGCGTGTCCCGTTCACAACGGCCGGAGAGTGTTTCTCCGCCTGTTGTTGTTTTTGTTTTTGTTTTTTTTTGTTCATTTGAAAAACACGCCGCGGGTTCTAAATAATCGCCCGGTCAGAATACAAAACGGGAGGCACGGACACACGAGGCACAAAACAGGAGGGCAACAACAAAAAAAAAAAAAAGCGTCCGGCGGAGGGAGAGAGGGAGAGAGAGAGAGACGAGGCGTGGAGCGAAGAGGCCGAGCCGGGAGAAACAAGAAACGTCTGACAAAACCGGGTCGGTGTCAGGGGGAGAACCGCAGCTTCTTGTACCGCATCTCCCCCATCCACCATCCACCTCCCTCCCCCCCTCCCCCCCCAGCTTCAAACGAGGAAGAATGACACGGCATCCTGAAACCTTCCGCGTTTTTGCGAGTGGTCTTCGTCGGAACGAAAATAAAACCACAACAGTGATAAAACGCTGACTGTGAGATAAATGAATGCCGCCAATCGCTTTTTTTTTTTGTGTGTGTCGCCCCCCCTCCCTCCCCTCCCCCGACCGTTGCGTCATGCCTCTTCAGCTGTGCGCAACCCCCCCCCCCGCCCTCCCGTCTCGCCGTAACATTTAGTGTCATTATAGGAAGCTACCGTGCTAAACGTTTAAAGCATTGCGTCACTTTTTTTTTTTTTCCTTTTGCGCGTGAAATTATTTCGACTGGCGGCTAAAAAGGAAACAAAAAAACAAGCACCCAATCATTACAGCCGTCGCAACAGCCGCCTCCGCCCCCAGCTCCGCGTCTACAGTCCCCCCCCCCCCCCATAACTCTAATCTGAAAATCATGCCGGTGCGAAGAGACGTTCAAAAGCGAGCTTTCTTTTCGCGACGCTTCACACAAACCACTCCTGCGTATTTACAGCGTGCGCGGGGGCCGAGAGCGCGTCGACCGCGGAAACGCCCGCCAACGAGAGAGACACGCCGTTATCTTGAAGGGGAGTGAGAACTCGGGTGTGTTCAAATGTCGCATCATGAAAGGAAAAAACACAAAAACAACAACAAAAAGACGCAATTAAGCAGTTAAGACAAAGATTTGAGAAGATACGTCTGCTGGAGTGAGGGAGGGGAGGGGGGGGGGGGGATGTAACTCCTTCATAAACATACAGAGACGGAGGAAGAAGCAAAACGAGAGAGAGAGAGAGAGAGAGAGAGAGTGTGGAGGAAAAATAACCGTTCAGACGAGTTGGGTTTCTAGCCGGCTCCGCGGATCACGTCGGGTACATCGGCCGCCTGAAGCGAAATAACAGGGATCGCTCAAATCATGAGGTATAAAAGAACCGACAAAAAAAAAAATTACAAAAAAAATCACTTCGTTTTCTGCCTTAACACAAATATGAGGAAAAAAAAAAAAAAACCCGGAGCAGATGCTGAAGATGGGAGGAGAGGAAGCTCCCCGAAAGGGCCCCCCCCCCCCCCCCGGATCCTCATCAGACACACCACCGTGATGAGTCACACTGTTAGCCAGGCTGCTGCTATCCAGGAAAAAACCATTTCCACTGTGTGCAGAGAGCGTCTACGGGGCTTCGCCGTGGTGACGTTTTTTTTTTTTTTTTTTTTTTGCCGGCAAAGTAATCCAGAGAGCAAAAAAGTTTTGGTTGCGGTGGGATGAGAAAGGGGGGGGGGGGTGCTGATGTAAAAATGAGATTAGCAATGATGGACACAGACTAAAGAGAAATGTTTGGCCAAAAGGCTTCAATTTCTTTACCCAATGACCTCTACCACAGTGTGTGTGTGTGCGTGTGTGTGTGTGTGTGTGTGTGTGTGTGTGTAGAGATAAACTAACTGGTATCTCACCCTGATCTTCCACGGCCTCCATTCTCCTCTAAATCAATACCAATCTTTTCCCGTGCCCTTTTTTTTTTTTTTTTTTTTGTCTTCCTCTCTCCCTCCACAGAAAGTTGTCTGGGTGTCTGTTGCTTGACTCCTCCCCCTCCCCCCTCCCCCCTCCCCACAACCAGCTCAACCTTCTTCTTCTTCTTCTTTTGTTCCTCTTTGTTGCTAGGACTAATGAGAACTGTATGTTACCCCCCCCCGCCCCCTCGCCCCCCCTGCAAAGTTTTCAATCCGCTTTCTCCCCCCCCCCCCGGCGGAGAGTCGGGCGGTCGGGACGGCGGGGCTGTTGGGGGGGGGGGGTCACAAGGTGCTACGGAGGGGAAAGGCTGGCGTGTCGTAGTGGCACGGGCGATGGAAAGGGGAACACAGACAGGAGAAGAGAGATTTTAGTAGGAGGTTGCGGAGGTGGTGGTCGAGGGGTGGGGGTGGGGGGCGGAGGGGGTGGGGTGGGGGGTGGGGGTCCTTTTTAACAGCAGCCCCCTCCGGACTGCCTGACGGGGGTGCTCTCGATTTTTAAGTTGGGCTTGTCGCCGCCGGCCGTGGCTCCGGGGCCCATGCGCTTCTTGATCTCGGCGGCCATGGTCATGAAAGCCTGCTCTACGTTGGTGGCGTTCTTGGCGCTCGTCTCCAGGAAGGGGATGGCCAAAGAGTCGGCGAACTCCTGCCAGGACGGGAAGAGGGGAAAAAAAAAAAAAAGGACCGGTCGTGAAAACCTTCCGCTCAAAGCACGCGGGAGAGCGAAGCTTTGGCGTAGTTAAGAGAATGATTAACAAACATTTCAGCCACTTTTAAAAGCCTTTTAGTGCTTCCACTGACCTCGCTCCCGTTTTACTGCTTACCGAGTCATTTACTAAAATGATTCAATGACATGTATTTTACCTAAAGGGCAAAGACAAGTGGGCTTTTGTTTTGAATTTTTCTGCGGGAAAGTGTTGCATTTGAATTGATATTAGCTTGACAGAAAAAAAAAAGAAAAAAGTCTTAAAACAAAGACAAGTTTCATGTTTCTTCTGCTCGATAAATCGGTTAAGGAGGTACGTAAAATGCGTTTTCCATCTCTCGGGCGGAAAGCAGCACTGAGCAGCCGTACCTTAGCTGTTGTGTAGTCCACAACCTTCTTGGTGGTCAGGTCGCACTTGTTGCCCACCAGAAGCTTGTTGACATTTTCGCTGGCGTAGCGGTCAATTTCCTGAAGCCACTGCTTGACGTTGTTGTAGGACTCCTGCACAATGGGAACGAGAGAATTAGCTTTCAACATCCGGGCAGAGAAGAATTGGCCTGCGTGAACGCTGCCATTCGAAGGGCTCTAATTTTCTATTTGTTAAGACTGTGTCGGGATAGTGACTCTGTTCTACTGTAGCAGAACTATAGCAATTGATTGGTTTGTTTTTTGTCCCTATTAAAAAGTCTGAGAAGATCATAACTTTGACTCGACACTGTCCCAAACCAAAAAAAAAAATAAAGTTGTAGAATCGGAAAAATGCTCGTTTGTTTCGCTTCTGGCGAAACTGCTTTCGGAAATCTGAAAGCGATGAACGAGTTTATGAATGCAGTTTAAAATCACATACAGCTCAGCTAATTATTTTAAAACTAAGTTTTTCCACTTTTCCTGACATTTAAGCCACGTAAATATCACTTGCCTTAGGCCCGTGAAGATCACCACTTTATTATAAAAATGTAAAAAGTCGGGATAATGGTCAGCATAATGATTAATTTCCCAAACTTGAATAAAATTTGGTAACACTCTCTTTAAATTGTTTTAACTGTGGGAATTCTTCCACTAAGTTGCTGTAATTTTGGCACATATTGACAGAACTGGTGAGCACATTCCTTGAAGTCAGTGTGGCGTTTATATGGTGTCACGGTGTTTATACTCTACATGTGTGCAGTTGTTTGTACAGATAATTGTGGTACCCTCTCAGGCTTTTAGAAAGTGCCGCCAAGGATGAATCACACTTGTAGAGTTACACAATTTGTTCCTGTTGTTTTGTTGACTACCGTTGATGTCGAGCCGGCACTGAGTTTGAAGGCAGACTTTAAAATACATCCGCAAGTACGCCTTTAATAGACTCAAACGATGTCGACATGCAACGTAATTCCCTGGAGTTATCCAAGCTGTTTAAAGGCACAGTCAACTTCAGAGTAAGTAAACTTCTGATCTACCGGAATAGCGATTGTGGTGAAAATGATCTGTCCGTTTCTGCAAACGAAATGTTGAAAAATGTCGAAATATGAAAAGCACCGAACATTTTGAATATTAAAAGGAACAAAATCATCCGTTTCTTTGTCCTACTTTGAGGAACCAGCCGTCACGGCGGACCCACCTGATCTGTCACATCATATACAACTATGATGCCGTGGGCTCCGCGGTAGTAACTGGACGTGATGGTACGAAACCTCTCCTGCCCTGCAGTATCCCACTGAGAGAGACAGACACACAGAGACACACAGAGACAGGGAAAGGGAGAAGGCATTATATAAATCGATTCAACAGCTTCAGTCGGTCATAACAGGGAATTGAGAAACTTTGTGAACTATAAACCCAAAAAGGACAATTCCATCCTCGTGAGCCTTTCGACAATCAAAAGATCTCATGTTGTGTTGGACGTGATCATTTTAAAATCACAGCTCGTGAAGAACAAAACATGCGGTGAAGCAGCTTCTCATTTGAGAGGCACCGGTTGTTCATTTTTCAGGTTAAAATGCCAAACACAGCCGGTGGCAGCCGGTATTAGCCGGGGTCCGTCGGAACCACCGGGCCAGTAAAAGCTTATCCAGGGAAGTCGGTTGGCCTGTCGCGGTCAGCGGCCAATCAAGAGCCCACGGCTTGGGCACGTTAAAGACGACGTCGCCGAAACGCATTGATTCGGGGAGACAAGAGAACCGCACACCTCCACCCACACACCAGTCAGCCCCCACACGTCAACCGGGCGTTGCAGACGTATGCTTTTTGAACACATATTATCAACCTATTTTTTTTTTTACCTCCCCCTGAGTGCAGTATTATTCTACTGAAGCGAACCGTGATGCAGTCTTGAGTTTTGGGGGCATTTTAGGGTCATCGGCCCATCTGAAAATCGCCCCTGCGGAGAGCAGCGCGGTTAAACAGACACACGCGCGCGCACACGCAATTCCAAAGCTAGGAAATCAGGTTGACGAGTGGGAGTGATGGAGCGGCGGGCCCACAGAAATGCTGATCAAAGCAGAGAAAAATTGTGAAACACAGTTAAAAAATAAAATAAATAAAAAATCTGTCGCTGTACATGTAGCCGATATCATGAGCCACATTCTGTGGTAAGAAAAAAAAAAAATAAAAAATTCTGCAGTCTCCGGAGCAAAGAAAAGGCTCCCGAGTTGAGTGCAGATACATTTTGCTGACTGTAGTGACACGGATGAGCTGCAACCAGCTGCGGAGAATGAGGGAGGACAATCTTTCAATCTTCAATCATTTACATAACGTGTTAAGAATGCACCAATGTCTATTGGAATAACACGAAAAGGAACTTTGTACCAAAGGCTTACAGACTTCTTAAAAGTTCTGGCTCCGAAAAGCACCCAAGTTATTGTTCATTTTCTGCAGTGAGAAAAGGCAAAGTAGGTCCTGAGTTAAAACCCTAAAAAAAAAAAAACTTAAAGAGATTTTGTTCATCTCTGAAGTAACAGAAAGCAGAAGTCGGTTTAATTTAGTGTGTTTTTGTATGAGGGAGAGCGTCATCCAGTTAACAAACTAGCCACCTTAGAGATAGCACAGTTTGTTCCCTTCGCTAAAACAAGATCTAATTACAGCTTGCTTTGAATTCCAAATTCACACACACACACACACACACACACACACACACACACACACACACACACACACACACACACACACACACACACACACACACACACACACACACACACACACACACACACACACACACACGCACACACACACAAACACACTCAAGCCTCTCATGTGTTTTGTTAACAATGGCTGGATCTGAGCCCTCCTCGCTCAGGTGAAGGTTACAAAGTGTTCTCTGTGTGTGTGTGTGTGTGTGTGTGTGTGTGTGTGTGTGTGTGTGTGTGTGTGTGTGTGTGTGTGTGTGTGTGTGCGTGTGCGTGCGCTCGTGTGTACACTCACAATCTGCAGTTTTATGGTCTTGCCATCCAGCTCGATGGTGCGGATCTTAAAGTCCACTCCGATGGTGCTGATGTAACTCTCGGTGTAGGTGTCATCCTGCAGATAAAAAAGGAGAACAGGACGGTGGGGGGGGGGGGATCAGGCCAACAGGTAGAGGGAGTAAAAAGCGCAGGTCGCTGCTGGAATGGAGGTATTCAACGGACCGGCAGTAAGGAAAGAACAAGTTTCACGGTGACCAAGAACTACTTACTGCAAAGCGCAGCAGGAGACAGGACTTCCCTACGCCAGAGTCTCCGATGAGCAGCAGCTTGAACAGATAGTCACTGGAAATAAAAAAAAAAAAACAAGTTGAAAAATGTTTTAATACTTGTACATATAATATTACCAGAATGTTGGCACGAACCCATTTTTGTATTTTTATTTTTTTTTATTTTATTTTTACTCATCAGCTAAATTCATTGTAAAAAATTACCAAAACCAACAATGTGTTCGTCAAAACTGGCACGGTCGCTTTCCTGAAACGGTAGCGAATTACAAATGTTACTCAAACAGGAGGGAGCGCTGCATTTCTTTGGCCCGCTTGCAGCAGCGGGTTGATCCGCATGTGGTTCTGCAGTGAGTACGCAGGCAGCGGGACAGTGGACGTGGAGCTCATGAACTACATTGAGCGTGTTCACCCAGTGGAGCAGTGCGGCTCCTTGTTGTTAATAGTTCGTGCAGGAATAACTACATCAGCCATTGATACACACGCGGGCACTTTGTTAATGGACATATTTGTGGGATTTGTTACCAGAAAGAGAAATACAGTAGAGAACTACTGAGTGTTAACTGGTTTGTGCTAATTTAATTGGATTTACTGATCCAACCTTTTCTTTTCTTAATACTGTGTACTATCCATTAACTAACAGTGTTTCCGACTCACTGGAATATATATATATATATATATTTTTTTTTTTAAAGTAGGGCAACATTAGACAGCAGCCTGCCTTGGGCAACACCGAGTGAAAAAAGTACAGATGCTGTACCAAATAAGTAGTGACGTATGATAATCAGACCTGAATGAAAAGATCAAAACCCTTCATTTGAAATATGAGCTCTCCAGTCACCAAATTAAGCAGTGTGACGGCTATAGTTCATTCAGTAGTTAAGATTATTGAGGTTTGATAGCCAGCCCCACTCGCAGGTTCCCGCAAAATGGTAGAAAAACATCACCCACCCACCCACCCACCCACCCTCCACCCTACCCCGATCGCTGGGGAGGAAAACGTCACGTGAATCTGACACACAACACAAAAACAGGTGGAGAGAATTGCTCAATATGCCAGTGCTATTCTGGTGTCACAGGAAACTGAAACCGTGTCGTGTATCACAGCTCGGCGCCCGATCAACAACTGGCAATATTACACAAAAACACCGGATCCAACAACAGCGTTGCAATCGGGTCGATAGCGACGGGGTCCATATCGACACGCCGCTCATTCACGAAAACAAGCAATCTCGCAGACCATCATGGCTGTGGAGCCTACGTTGCTGTATCTACACTTCCACTGACGGTAGTCGCTTAATGATGCAAAACCCAAGTTAGAATTTAGAAAGAAAAAGTTTACTTTTCCTGATACTTTTAGAAATTTAAAAAAAAAAAAAAAAACTGAACTTAGTCAAATTATGGCCGTCTGAATTCTTGTATGAATAAAGAAGCGTGTGATGATCTGAATACATAAACAAGCTGATGAACGGGATGAGAAGTTTCTTTCATAAAACCTGGATAGATGATTAAGCTGGCTAGATTCGTCCCGGTACCTTTCAGTCAGCTGTCACTCAGACCAGAAACAAATCTCTCAACAGTTATTGCAAGTTGTAATGGAAGTAGGCCGCTTATGAATGAATATGAGCCTGCATTAAAAAAATAAGTTCATGAAGTTTGTTGTTGGAGGTCTGATGAATATTTTTTGCATTTTGTTGAGATGATTAGAAATGGCAGATAAAGTTGCAAAGTGTTTTCAATTCTGTCAGTGATAAGGGCAATCCATAAAGTATGTGGAAATGTGTGGATGTCCATTTACAATGGCCTTAAATGACCTTAGCTATGATTGGGGGGGGGCTGATAGTGAGAGGGACTTCCCGGTTGGCGAGAGTGTTTCGGGACAGGTCAAACCAGAGAATATGAGCCATCCCCAGAAATTCTCTGGGGATGGCGTATGCTCCCTGCGCCGACTGCTGGGTCTCAACGTTCAGGCACCGCGCAACACGGAGCAGTGCCCGCTCCGACCATCCGACAGACGATCTGGACTACCTGAGAATATTTAAGCGTAACCTCAAACCATCAGCTAAGACGGTTAAAACTTGGAAACAACTGGGTGTTTCAACTGCAGGCTAACTTAAGCTTTTGGAGAAGCCTCGCCAAAGTTATGACCTCAACCTTATTGAAAATATGGAGACCGTGCGTAAGAATCGTGTCCGTGCCAGAAACCCCTCCCCCCCATTTTTAAATTTTTTTTTTTTTTACCTCTATTCATTCTGCCAGAAGCTTGTTCGTGGCCACTAAAAGCGTCAAGTCACGGTGAACCTTACAATGGGATGTTTAACCAAATATTAGGTGTGCTGTATTTATATTTTGGACCATGTGTCATTTTGACTGTGTAGATTTGAGAAACATTTATTTAAAATTGGTGTACCTAATTCTTAAAGATAAATGTTGTACACTCATTCGGCCTCATAAATAATAATAATAATAATAATAATAATAATAATACAAACATTTGTATCAATAAAACCTTTAAGTTTGGCTTGGGTGGTATTGAGGTGTTGAGTGTTGAAAGTCCACAACCTATGATCTTTCATGCCGCTTCTTTTTCTATTAAAATGACACAAAAGATGCTCCATTAACATGATTAAAATGAAGTGGACAACAAGAACCACCAGAGGTCAGTGATAATAAAGGAAACTGGAGTAACAGCCAGTCAAGAGCTGAGACAGATGGAGAGCGAGGGCGTTCAGGAATATTTAAAGGATCAGATCCAATGACACAGGTGTGCTGCTCAACATGGACTATTAGCCACAAGAAATAGGCGGCCACACGCAGTAATGCTTGAAATTGTTATTGTCCGTGGCGGCCTGCAACTCATTTTTCATGTGTGCTTCAAGTGCTGCATCTAAAGGAATTTTCAGCAAAGTGGAGACCAAATCTTCCCACAACTTTAGTCCTCATGACAAATTCCTGGATGATTAGATCTGCCGGAGCTTGAAATGTACTTGCTATATCCATGAGAGGGTGTCTGTTCTGTTCGCCTGTTTTCATTTAACGTGCATGCCATTGAATATTTGTGATTGACATTTTGCGCTGAAGTTATGTAAAACATAGAAATTTCAAATACTCCCTATCAATGGCAAGAAAACGACAATTGAAAAGAATGCTACGTGACACTTAGCCAGGTATAAATAATAGATCCCACCACCCACAATGTTTGCACCATTTATAATAAGGAACTACACAGGGTAAGTTGTAAGTGTAAGAGTGTAAGTTTTGAGTTCATGACTTTTCAAATGCACTTATATTGATGAATCAGAAAGTAGAAAAGGCATGAATAAAAACATCCACAGGGCTGCCAAAGTGCCTTTGATTGCCCATCAAGTCCGCTATTACGACTGCTAATAAGTCATTAATAAAAGATTTACACAACATCAAATAAAGTCTCGACAGTGGCGCTAATTTAGGTTGGCTATTTCATCTACAGAATTAAACTAAAGATAAAGCCGCAAAATCCGAACTTTTAACAAATGCTTTCAATCGACAACAAACCGAATAGTTACAGGTTCCAATCTAACTAACGATTGACGTGCAAAACTCCCCATCTGCACGTAATCCGCAATAAATACAAAAACAAAACAAAAGAAAAACGAACGAGTCCTACCAGTCTGAATTATGAACACCCTTTGCGTAGTTTGCGCATGTGCTTAGCAGAGTAAACGGACGTGTCCAAAAGAAAACACAAACAACAAACCGGGTTGTTTACTCAGGCTTACAGATCAGCCATATCCCCACATCTGGTTTACGTGTTGTTGTTGTTGTTGTTGTTGTTGTTTTTCCTCTGCAACGAACAACGGCAGCGTTTCCTCCCGGCCGCGTTGACCCGAGTTTAAACTTCCGCGCTCGTGCCGCTCCCGTTTATTCCTCTCGTGAGCGGGTCGCGTGCGGTACACGTAAAGGCGCGAGCAAACTGTCAGCTGACGTTTCGAGAAAAAAAAAAAAAACACACACACACACACACACACACACACACCTCCGTGAGAGCGACATGTTAAAGAAGCCGTCCGCGCCCTGTTCAGGAGAGCCAGCGGTCTCCAAATTAACCACAGTACAATTACAAATAGCACGAATAGCACAAATAGCCTAGCATTACGAATATAAGGTCGCGCCATAAAGCAGATGACATATTTCTGGTTTAACACAACAGAGGCTCGCCTTACAACATTGAACGCGCTTGAATATAAAACTCACTATTCGGGATTCATGGTTTCACTCTGGATGGTGGTGGTTTTGTTGTTTTTTTTTTCCTTGTCGGCGAATCGACTCTTCCTACTCCGGCCAGAAAAAAAAAGATGACTTGTAGGTCCGTGAATCCGAAGGCACTTAAGATTGGTTGTTAACCGTCTCCGTTACTGCCGCTTGGTCGTCCCGCTCGTGTTCAACCTTTATGGTTTCATATATCCTCGAATCTAGCGGACATATCCTTGTTTCCTCCCCTCAGGCTGGTATGTTCAACTGCCTTTTTTTTTTCTTCTTCTTTTTCTCTCTCCTGCCTTTCTGCGTCTGTTGCTCGCTTAAAGGTTCAAGATGGCTGCGCAGGTGCGGTAGTGACGTAGGGTGACGTGTCACTACAGACCAAATCCCGAGCGTCGGGGGACAAAGCGAGAACGAGAGCAGCGTCGGGACTTGTAGTGTATCACGGAGAGTTTAAGAAAAAAAACAACTACATATTGTACAGTAGCCGGAATTCACAACAGGATATCCACTTTCTCTCTCACACACATAGATCAAAATTCAATCTTTTTTTTTTTTTTTTATAAAACACAGGCTACGCACTTTTGTAATCTTAGTTACAGAGTGATTATATTCAATATGTTTTCACTCGTGTCATACTTTTTTATTTTTTTATTAAATATTTTATTATCTTTAATACTAAGTCACAGTTCCTCAATGAAAAGTCCTGTGACTGCAGGGAGAACCTATTTAAGTTGGACTTTTATTTCAGCTTTTGCAACATTTATTTATTTCTTAGCAATTCACATAGGCTACAGGAATGCAGAAAGTACGTAGGCCTAAATAAATATGAATAAATAAATAAATAAATGTTGAAGTAGCCAATAAAGAAGTGTTGAGATGCAAAAATAGCCTCAATAACAGTTGGCATGTGAAAATGTGTGTATGGTTTTTTTTTATATATATATATGTACCATTTATCACTGTATTTTTTAAATTTGTTTATACCGAGGTCATTTTTTTCCTTCATAGATGTGCATTTGATGATGTAGGCTTTATTTTATTTTTTTAAATCCTCATCCCCAATGCTTCTACAGAAAAATTCCTGACATCTTATCATTTTTGACAAAGTGATTAGGCCTATGAAATTATGACTCCCATTCAGACAGGATATACAGTGGGTACGGAAAGTATTCAGACCCCTTTACATTTTTCACTCTTTGTTTCATTGCAGCCATTTGCTAAAATCTAAAAAGTTCATTTTATTTCTCATTAATGTACACTCAGCACCCCATCTTGACAGAAAAAAACAGAAATGTAGAAATTTGTGCAAATTTATTAAAAAAAAAACCTGAAATATCACATGGTCATAAGTATTCAGACCCTTTGCTCAGTATTGAGTAGAAGCACCCTTTTGAGCTGGTACAGCCATGAGTCTTCTTGGGAATGATGCAACAAGCTTTTCACACCTGGATTTGGGGATCCTCTCCAGTTCCGTCAGGTTGGATGGTGAACGTTGGTGGACAGCCATTTTCAGGTCTCTCCAGAGATGCTCAATTGGGTTTAGGTCAGGGCTCTGGCTGGGCCAGTCAAGAATGGTCACAGAGTTGTTCCGAAGCCACTCCTTTGTTATTTTAGCTGTGTGCTTAGGGTCATTGTCTTGTTGGAAGGTGAACCTTCGGCCCAGTCTGAGGTCCAGAGCACTCTGGAAGAAGTTTTCTTGAAAAACACCCCCATAGCATGATGCTGTCACCACCATGTTTCACTGTTGGGATTGTATTGGGCAGGTGATGAAGCAGTGCCTGGTTTTCTCCACACATACCGCTTAGAATTAACGCCAAAAAGTTCAATCTTGGTCTCATCAGACCAGAGAATCTTATTTCTCATAGTCTGGGAGTCCTTCATGTGTTTTTTGGCAAACTCCATGCGGGCTTTCATATGTCTTACACTGAGGAGAGGCTTCCGTCGGGCCACTCTGCCATAAAGCCCCGACTGGTGGAGGGCTGCAGTGATAGTTGACTTTGTGGAACTTTCTCCCATCTCCCTACTGCATCTCTGGAGCTCAGCCACAGTGATCTTTGGGTTCTTCTTTACCTCTCTCACCAAGGCTCTTCTCCCACGATTGCTCAGTTTGGCTGGACGGCCAGGTCTAGGAAGAGTTCTGGTCGTCCCAAACTTCTTCCATTTAAGGATTATGGAGGCCACTGTGCTCTTAGGAACCTTGAGTGCTGTAGAAATTATTTTGTAACCTTGGCCAGATCTGTGCCTTGCCACAATTCTGCCTCTGAGCTCCTTGGACAGTTCCTTCGACCTCATGATTCTCATTTGCTCTGACATGCACTGTGAGCTGTAAGGTCTTATATAGACAGGTGTGTGCCTTTCCTAATCAAGTCCAATCAGTTTAATTAAACACAGCTGGACTCCAATGAAGGAGTAGAACCATCTCAAGGAGGATCAGAAGAAATGGACAGCATGTGAGTTAAATATGAGTGTCACAGCAAAGGGTCTGAATACTTATGACCATGTGATATTTCAGTTTTTCTTTTTTAATAAATTTGCACAAATTTCTACATTTCTGTTTTTTTCTGTCAAGATGGGGTGCTGAGTGTACATTAATGAGAAATAAAATGAACTTTTTTGATTTTAGCAAATGGCTGCAATGAAACAAAGAGTGAAAAATGTAAAGGGGTCTGAATACTTTCCGTACCCACTGTATTTCAGTCGAGGAGGTGGAGTGATTTAAAAATGGCCTATCCTGGACAGTAATTTTTAAATTCAGTCTCAGGTTTAGGAAAGTAATTTTCCAGCCCCTTCATAGTAATACTTACAGCTGAAATTATATCCTGTTTTTTGTTGAACTGGCTCCTCCACCTGTAATTTAAATCCAGTCCTAAATAATACCTTCGTATTTTAAAAGGAGTCTTTGATGTTTTTTTTCCACCACTGGAAGAGCTTCATTCTTTGTCAGTTCAGTGTAAATGTTGTTGCCAATCTGATGGAAACATACTTAATAAGCCAACATGTACGAAAGAAATTACAGCAGTCATTAGAGCTACACCCTGTCAGCTCATTAATCTGCTTTAATGTAAATTAATATGCTGTTGCAGTAAACTGCTGTTTAATTACTGCTGTTTAATTAATAATCCCTCCCTCCCCCTCCTCCTGTCGCCCTCCACCCCAACCCAGCCTTTAAAGATCACTGAGCGGTTTATACTGTACAAACAACTCTGTCAGTCTCTCTCACACACAAAAGAGCTCTACACCTTAAATATAGATACGTGGAAAAATAATCGATGAGAAAATGAATTCAGTTTTCCTTCATTTTTTTTTTATATCACAACACAATATAGTAAAATCTTTACAACAGAACCTTACAACATTGAAGAGAGGAACCCAACAATTCAACAATTCGAGCAACAGCTGTAGAAAAAAAACCTCTTCTTTAACAGGAAGAAAAACGTAGCTTAAACCAGAATCTTTTGTTACAAAGGTAACGTATACAGGACAACTATGATTATTAAATTATTGTTATTAAAACAGTGTTTAACTGACACACAGGTCTGCTCGTGGAAAAGTCCAAAATATGTGGTTGTTTAAAATTATCTATTTTACTCGCATGCAAACATGTACCATTTCCTGTTGCTACTTCATTGTTGCTGGAACCTATCCCAGCGGATTTTGTGAGAATGTGGACAGGTTGCCAGAGCAGTATATAATAAATTATTTGTTATTAAACTCATAAACATTGTTCAATGGGCTCCTAAATTTCTTTAAATGAAAAAACTTGGGAGCAGATTGGGAAGAAGGTCAGCAAAGAAGAATGATATTTTGTACATTATAGAAATATTGTCTTTGTTCAGTGGTTATAGTCCATCTTATCTACTAAGTCAGGAATACACTTAAGGTAGCCATCCTCTATTTCCACATCCTCGTCTCTGGCTGTAGCAGCAGCCTCCACGGGATCAGGCAGGTAAATATTTTCCAACCTTCTTCCAGATTCTGTCTGTGGATCCTCGCAGGCGCCAGCAGCGGCGCCAGCAGCGGCAACAGCGGCAGCGACCCCCAGGCCCTGGTTGATATAATTGGCCTCTTGGCTGGTCTCCAGGACTGGCAGCTCAGAGAGAAGACCTTTCAGTGCCTCAACCAGTTCCCTGAAGGCAGGCCTCCGGGTCGCCTCCCTGTCCCAGCAGCTCCTCATGACTTCGTAACTGGGTTTGGGGTGAGATGGAAGAACAACAAAAGGTGTAAACACTTCTTGGACTGTATATTAAATATGGATTAACCCATTACATAAAATATAAAAAGTCATTGTTTTAACAAGTTCTCTCATCAGATACAAAATGAGAAATGCCCCTGAACAAGCACGGGCACTCACAGCTTCTGATCGCAGTCCTCAGGTGGTTTGAGCCTGTGTCCAGACAGCAGCAGGTCCAGCAGCTCGTGGTTGTGGACTCCGGGGTAGGGGATCCTCCCACGAGACACGATCTCCCACATGGTCACTCCGTATGACCACTGAGACAAGGACAAGCAATCACAGTTTTATATACTACAAATGTAAAGTGGCTTTCAACCTCTCCGTGACGAACTCACCACGTCAGTTTTGGAGGTGTAGATGCACTCAGAGAGGCTCTCCATCGCCATCCACTTGATTGGCAGACGGATAGCTACCTTCTGACGATAATAATTGTTGCTGTAGATATTTTTGGACAGGCCGAAGTCAGCCACACACACCCTGAGGTCGTCACCCAACCTGTAGAAGAAACAATTACCTGCATCATCTGCAATGCTCTCTGAAAGTCTGACCAATGAACAAGAGTCGTGACACAACATTGTCCCGACACACACATAAAACACAAAGTCTCCTCTGAAGCCCTCAGTATGTCATTGAGACTTGAAGTGGCTTCCTTCCCAGATACAAGCTACGGGTGAATACCAATAGGTAAGAGACAGAGACACAGTCATATGTGAACAAGGACTCTTTGATTTCGGGGTCCTCTCCATCTCCTCCCAACAGACTCACATGCAGTTGCGTGCAGCCAAGTCTCTGTGCAGACACCCCTGCGAGCTCAAATAGTCCATCCCTGCTGCAATGTCAATTATGAAGCGCAGGAGAGTCTGGTGGGGTATAAACTGTAAGGAGAAGGTAGAGAAGATGGATGCTGTCATTAATCTGGAATATTCAAACATAAAGAAGTTCAGATGTGAGCAAATTTGTGGTTTGACGTGTGGTTGAAATCATGACTTTCAAATGCTGTTCAGACCGCGTCACTAATTCCACAATCAAATGCGATGTAAATTTTATTTTAGATGGGTTTACATGGGAATTGTTCAATTGTTGGGTTCCTCTGTATAATGTTATAATGTTGTAAAGTTCTGTTGTAAGGACTGTATTCAGTGCCATGAAATAACCTGTGTTGTGATTTGGTGCTATACGAATAGAATTTAATTGAATTCAGAGGTGATATTGAAAATGCATGCCTACTAGTAGTTTTAGACAGATATTCTGCCCCTCTTAAAACCTAAATGTCACTCAAAACACCTCGCCCTCCTCATTGGTTCATTGCTCTTGACTTTCTGGAGCATTTCAAGGGTCTAAATAGTCGATTTCCTTTGTTTGAAACAAAATTTGATGTACACTCAAATTCAGTGTGATTTTCAAAATGTACACAGACCAGTCATCACAAAACCGTATGTAACTCAGGTCCTGATGTTGAGTGAGGTCGAGGCTTTTTGCTTCTCCATGTTCTGTGCAAGTCACATTGCTGTGCTCCATTTGTGCGCAACAGGAACAGTTTAGGAGCTTGTAGAAGGTCTTGATTTTTCTCCAGACACACACTGTTCAAGAAAAACCCTTGTCTCAAATAGCTAGACCTATCTCCAGGTTGGTGTATGGTTTGACTGCCCCCATACATCATTCTGGTATAAGGACAATTACTGCTCTGGCTTGCGCGTATTTCTTTTAACAATCACAATCATCTCAGGTGGTGCTAAACCCAGAGGGCAACCATGGTGCCCCTTTCAAAAGTGGTGCTGGAAGAGAAGTTGTTTTGGTGGAAAATTAGGAGGTAGGTAGACAGACTCTGGCATTAAAATGGGGAAACCCCTGCAAAAGACCAAAAAGAACCAAACAGACCTGCCTTGTTGTATGATTCAAATTGTGAACAAAACCTGCCATCGTTAGCATGCACTTTGCTATCTCGGAGGTTGTTGGTTGTTTTTTCTGTCACGACTGGGATTTTGAAAATGGTGATACACGGATAGCAGGAAAGGGGGAAGAATATCAACTGAAATGGTCGACCAATGCCAAGTTTATACCAACATTCCACGTTCATTGAGTCAGACTACAGTTATAACAAGACCCTCACAGAATGATGTCTCACGATACTTTGGTAAGCTTCCTGTTTGTACTAGATTATAATCATTTGTTGGGTGAAGTGTTGTTGAACTCCTTGTGTGTATCGAAGCATTTGTCATGAGCATACCATAGGAATATCACCGTAACGTGTCGCAATGAGGAAGCGCCGCAGGTCTCTGTGTTTCATGTAGGGCAAGACGACCAGAGGAATGGGCAGTGGAGAGTCCTGATCTCTCTGCAAAGTGACCCCTGCAAGAACACAAGTCTCTTATAAGGTTGTTGCTACATAATTGTTTACGGATTCAATATAGGTTAACGCAGATTAATGCTTTAGAAATTACAATGTGCAGACAGTTATGCTGCCAATCCGAGCTGCGAGTGAAATTTGCCAAAATGGCAACATTGCAGTAAAATGTAGCCTACTACTGCCTAATCTAATTAGAATTAATTTCCCGGCAGATCTACTTACCTTAGTTTTGTCTCTTAAACTGTGCATGCTGCGAAGTCTGCTAATATGCTAGTTTTCTTTCAGTGTTACGATGGGCAAACTGACTATTGAGTTGTATAGACAAGACATAAATGGTAAGTGTATCCCAAAGCAGTTGGACTTGCTTGAAGTTCTTTAAGATGTTTCATCACCTACGTGACGAGAGAGCAGTCCCAGGCTTTTAGGCTCTTGTGCTCATTGATACCTTGAGAGTTGTTAAGGTCACATGTGACTTGCTGGCACAAACGGCCATCATGAGTCGTGAACTGCCAACATGTGTACATCTCTGCCCTCAAATGAAGGTCCCTTGTTCTTCAGATGTACAAGGGGCAATCAAAAAGTTCTGGGACCGCTCTAGTTGTGCCCAAATGGCAGACGTGCACAGCAGGGGAAAGCTATAACCCTCAAAGGGGAAGTATTCCAAGTTACATCACTTGATTAACATCAGCACCTGAGTTACACGCATTTTTGAGAATATTGGCATACTTCAGTTTGAGCGGAGGACGGAAAATCGGCAACATCAGCAGAGATTCAACCCATCCAGGCCGCTCTCTGTTTGCTCCACCTACCATCACGGAAAGGACACCACACCGCCAAAACCGGCAGAATGAGGAACAGCTTCTTCCCCAGAGCTCTGAGTAGGCCTAATTTACTTTACAATCATTAATTAAATGGGCCGAAACTGTCGGGCATAAATTGCTCTAACGTTTCATCACAGCTTTTTTTCCACATGTTTTGGGAGGCTGGCTAGGTTACAAAACCAGATGATTAGGTGAAAAGGCTGCTGCACTGTTATCCCTTTTATTTCATTTCAATTAATTTGTAATTAATCCGAGTGCCTTTTATATTTCATGGCTGAGAAGGTATAATGCGTCACGATGTGCATCAACTGCCTGATTCACATCTAATTCAATAGACAAGAGTCAGCTTAATTTTTCATATAATTAACTGAATTGAAAGGTTCAGTTCCAAACATCTTGTTTGAATTATTTATGTTAGTGTGATTAAATATGTAGAACATCCACCAAACCTGGTGGATTTTGGATTCACGTGTGTTCTTGGCCACTGAAGCCTCTGCTGGCTGCGCTGCACTCAGACCTGGATTGAGGTGGCCAAAGGTCCAAGTGCAATTTTACCTCCACAGTGACGTAAAAATTGCACTGCATGGTCTGAAAGAGGAGAGAAAGAAGCCAAAACTGGAACGACCGTCACTAAACGTAGGAGACTGTTTCTAAATCTTGAGATCCTTCCCTTTAGAAGCTTTACACCTGTTCTTAATCACATGATGCCTGGACAGCTCAACAACATGTTGTTAACAACATGTGACCTCAACCGCTCTCAAGCCGTTAACAACCCCACATAAAGTGAAAAACCTGGAAACCACCGGTCAGTTAGAACAAAAGAAACCTGTAGATAAGAAATGAAACGGCTTCAAGAACTTCAAGCAAATCCGGTTGACTTCGGATAGCAGTCGCACAGACCTGGACGACTGAGACTCTTCTCAGACTTACCCAGCAGTCTGACCACGTTTTCATGATCAAAGTTCTTCATGATCTCTGCCTCTCTCAAAAACTCGTGCAAGTCTTCCTCGCAGTGGATCCCAACTAGATGTGCAGCGACAGAGAACAAATGATAACAATAAGAAGTGGCAGAGTGGAGTTCCAATGAACAGGTGGGAGTTTAATGCACACCTCTCATCATCTTCACAGCCACTTCGATGACCACGCCTTCTTGTGGTGCGAAGACGCCTTGGTGCACTGAGCCGAACTCTCCTGTGGTGCAGGACAAAGATTTAAATGTTATCACTCACTCGCTGGCAGAGAAATCTTCTGAACCCTTAAAGACTATTTATCACCTCAGACTCAAAATTCTAAAGTTAATTTTGGTGGACAGTTTGAGAAATAATGCCATTTATCATTCAACAGTTTTTATTTCTACACATATACACAAGACACTATTCAGGTTAGTCTGTTTGTCATGCTTAGTGGCAAAGTAACAATGCCTGTTGTTCATTGTTTTTAATACATTAAGTCCATTGTGTCTATTAAGTGTGATAATCCACACAAAACATTGGATTAACCAGCGGATATTGAATTATTTCAGACTTTGGTTTCCTAACTCCTGTTTCCATTAGAATACCTATTATGCATCAATGAGCCTTGGGCACCCACGAATAGTGTCGTTAGCTTACCGGTTGGCCCTCTCTGGACCGCTTTGGTTGGTATTAACCACTACATGCCAGGAAGGCTGCACAAGACCTGCCAATTGGAAATCCTCTTATTTAGTCATCTAGACATCACAATTTGACCCCATTCAAAGTCTCTCAGATCCTTACGCTTGCCCATTTGACCATTAACACATCAACTTTAAGAACTGACTGCCTAATATTTCCCAGAAGCTGGTACCAGAGAATTTTTTGAATTTTTGCTTGAAAAATTACAATCAGTTCAAAGTGGTTGTCAATTAATTTTTCGTCACAGTTTCTGTGTGCTTGGGAAAATACAAAACCTTTCTTAATAAGATATATTTGGCATTCTACTTATTCAATTGGTCTTACAAGACATTACAACTTATGTTTAAGACTTTATTCCCCACTGTCGCATGAAGTTGCATCTTTTACAGTGTAATTCATTCTTTTTACGTGTTTTTCTGTTGTATGATGTGATATCTGTTGTAGATTTTTGTGCGAGCTCAGGACATTTTTTTGTGATACAAAGGTAAATAGTAAAGCTGTTGTGATATGTGACACTGAAATTGACATGCACTATGGGGGTCAATAGGGTCCCAAGAAAAAACATTTGCCCCAGTGTCCCCTCGGAGGCTAATCACTCAATGAAAGTTGAGTGCATTACTTGCCTATACACCGCATCCTTACTTTTGCTTTGTTAACACCTAATGTAAACCTTGGACTGTACAAATGTCTAACTCCCTGGGGATGCTGGGCTCTTTGTCCAGTCAGGAAAGGTCCATTTTAATGTGTAAATACAAGAGATGGATGTTTGTCATCGGCAGCTTTAACCACCTGAATGAGAGTTTGCAAAAATGATGTTTCTGCATTGCGAGGCTGCGACAGGATGTTGGTGTTGGACTGACCTTTGCCCAGCTCCTTTCCCAATGTCAGCTGGTTTCTCTCAACCAGGACCTCCTTCAGACTGTCCAGCAGCCTGCCGCTGACCTCCCCCAACAACTGGACCACTCCCTCTGCCACTGAAGAACATAAAACAAGAAATTCACACTTCAAATGTAATTGTGGTGGCGGGGCGTGGTTAGCTCAGCTGCAGGGGGGAGAGAGTGATGGAGTGGTTCAGGGAACGGCGCCGGGAAGAAGATAATTGGCGCAGCTGAACTGAATCGGGGGATTGGTTTCTCTCCTTTTATAAGTGAGCAGGACCTGGTGAGGGGAAGGAAGGAGAAGCAGCGAAGGAACGGACGCTCGGATGCAGGGCAGGAGAGCGCTGGCATCGTGTTCAACCAGTGTGTGTTCAGCAAGTGTGGGTTTACCAATAAACGAAACCATAAACCGAACCTTGTGGCTCAGCTGGTCGTGTTGTGTCTCCGAGGAACCTCCACGGTAGCTAAGACGTGCTACAGCAATTTAAAAAACAAATGGTACCCAGACACCGACATCTGTGTTCCTTGTAAAACAGACATTATGGGTAACGTTTCCACTGAGGTTGGTCTTCCTCTAATATCTACGTGAATGAAATGAGAGGAAACATTTCTGATAGGATGTCTGTAGTATTTAAGGATGTCATGCTGCAGGAAGTTAGAAGGATTTTCTTTAATCTTATTAAATTCTTCTTTGTGCACGATTGACTGATTAAATGTATTTCTTGTTCAAATATTGTGGACCAGCAGTACTATACACACAAGTGGGGTGAATCTGTTGTTTAATTGAAAAGGTACAGAATTAATATGAAAACATAACAATCATGCTTTTTAAATGTCAAGTGTGTTGGAATCTTATTAATATATGTGAAGTGTGATTTGTCTCCTAATCTCTGCCATTTTCATTCTTCCTTGTGAGGCTTTCAATTCCAGTGAGAATGAACAGAACAGTTACATTTACCAGGTGAAATCAATGTTCTTATTTTGGCAATAAAATATTTCCCAGCAGCATGAAAACAGTGGAAGAAAACAACACTTGTTTGGTTGGAAGAATGACAGATTCATGATGAAATAAACAAAATGACAAAGAATGAACTTGTTCCAGCTCAGGACAACAAGACTTACTGTTGGACTGTTGGGGTGCAGCCTGGATGGTCTGTGGGTGTCGGAAAGACATTTCAGGATTCATTGGCAAAAGCTCTACTTCCTGGTCTAACCTGTAGAAAAGTTGAACTCTTATTTAATTACCAGTAAATTATTATCACACTTCACTCATCATCAGCTTAAGCTTCCACTTTGTGGGACAAATTTAAATTTGTAGTAAAATGATGTTCTACATGATCTATTATGTTATGTACGTATACGATATTATCTTTATCGCTATTATCTATGAAATTATCCCACAATTTCAAAACACAGTAATTTCACGATATATCCGGTCCCATTTATATTTTGAACAGTTTACTGTTCTTCTTTTTTTTTTTTTTTAAATGTATATGCTTGTATTTTTTCAGATTAATCAACATTTAATCATTTGTAATGTCAAGTGAAAGCATATTTTCAGACTTTCAATTCTTCTTGGGTCGGTTGGCTATAATCATTGCACACCTAATGTCTAACCCACTCAGAGGCAGTCAGAGCTCCCCTTTGTGTTTAACGTCAGTCACTGCAATAACGATGATGTCAACACAGGAATGAGACTGAAATAATTGAACTATAACAAACAATTACTTATATGAACAAAAATCAATTATACCATTGACTTTTTAGAGTTTCCATAATAAGTTACTTATCCTGACAATTGATAAAATACATTGAAACCAGAAGTTTACCACCAGTAGTAAAGGTTATTCACATATGTTGTTTGTAAAAGTGTTCCAGAGATGGATTTGTGGTTAAAACACGAAAAGGAAATATAAAATAGAAATGTATTAAAATTAAAAACAATGCAGTTATATCTCATACCTCCTCCTACCTCACCTATTTTCATAATTCCTCATGTTGCACACACTCACTCACAAAAAACACAAACATAAAAAAAGGCAAAAAACCTATTTGGTTATACTGTAATGCAAAAATGGAGACAAGATGAAAAGATAATGAAAAGCAAACAGGTTAAAGAAAGAGAAGTGGGAGGTCTCCTCACCTGAGTTTAGTGTAGTTTCGTGGCAGTGCACACACCACGACGGAGATTACAGCTATGAGCATCAGGATGCCAAATAAAACACCAATCGTGAGCCATATGGAGAAGCGACTCTTGGGCTGAGGAGGCGTTATTTCATCTGAGATGTTTACTGGTGGGCTCACAGTGATCACCGCAGGAGGAACTTTCCCTGTAAGAAGCGCAACTGTGGCTCAATTCATTTGACTTTAAAGATGCAACTACTGATTGTATTATAGCACCCAATTTTTTTCTCAGTGAAGCCAGATTAAGTCAAAGAGAACCAGACTACGGTTGCGGTACAGTGGTAAAAGCCCCTGGACTATGTAATGTATTGACATGAACTTGTTAGGCTTACATACATCTGTGAATAGTCACAACAGCTGTGGATGCATGTGGTTTCCCCTGCAGGGCAGATATGTCATTCCAGGCTTGTACTGACAGTCTGTAGTCATCCTGTGGGTTTAGTCCCATGATGTTGACAGATGTGTGAGTCAGCGCCGATGGCTCTGGCAGGAAAACGACATCGTTCACACATGCCTCCCACTGATTGCCAGCCCCTGCTTCTTTCTCGCACTTGACACTATACTTAATTTCCTGTCTTCCTCCCCGGTCATAAGGAGGGTCCCACGTCACCATCAGCACGGAGTCATTATAATGGAAAGTTGTTAGATTCACGGGGGCAGAGGGTGCCTCTGTGAAAAAGAAAGAACACGCTTGGATTTAAGCTTTAATGTTTAATAATGTGAAGCTTGTGGATTAAATGCATTTCCTGTTTTCATCCAATGAACACATTTAGAGTTCCTTACTGGTGCAGCCGAGGTCATTGGGGTCACTCGGCAGCTGGCTGAAGCCCTGTTGACAATCACACCTCTCTGATCCCTCCCTGTGCGTCTTGGTGTTCGCTGGGCACATCCGGCATCCTCCGCTCTCATTGGTTGCTTTGTAGTAGCCCATCCTACAGGCTGGTGAGAAAGAAAGAGTGATCGTCTCTTTGCCACCACTCATACTGGGGAGTTTGATTGAAGCTCTACTACAGTAATGACTCCATGACATTTGCTGAGCATATTCATGGTAACCATAAGAGGGTCCCGACCATAGATTGTAAATAAAAGTGGTCGTAGCCTCCGCGTCTGAAAGATGAGGCCGATGCCTGAAGCTGCAATACCACTGAGTGACACCAGAGGTTGGTTTCAAAAAGCCGAGTCAATGAATTTTTTCCACAAGTTATTTCAGTTTTACTAGCTGTAGTTGAGCCTTCTTATTAGCTTTCTGATGGTCCATCTGAAAATAAGGAATAAAATAATCATTACTTAAAAAATAAGCTTCAAAAACCCATGCTTTGGGGCGGCGTATCTGTTTGATTGACAGGCCTGTGTTGCAATCAGGTTACAGCTATCAGTGGGCGGGACGTAGTATCGCTAGGTTTCCAATCACATCGAGTCAGATCCACCGCACGTGGGGGAAAGACCTGAAGTTTGAAATAAAATAAATCTTTCCGTCCAAATTACAGGCCGGAGACAGAGCTGAAGTACTTCAGCAAAAATTGTCAATTTTATATCTGGGAAATCAAAACTGTACAACAATCACAGTGTTACCAGATTAGTTATAATTAGTCAGGAAACACTAATATTATTGGACCCGTTCAAAAGCTCTTCCAAAGTTGATTGAACAGAAATAACCTTCTAAAAATGTTAATGGTGCAGAAACCCTCACGATGGGGAGGGTAGAGAGGATTTATGGCATTCAACTTTCTCTAGGGTATAAAAAAATAATGACAGCCTCTAATCATGGACTGCTTTGAAGTGTAATTTTATGTCAGAACCCTTTCTTCTTTGTACGTAATACTTAATCTAATATGAATTTTTGATACCGTGAAGCTTTTCTGCTGTTGTCTGAAAGAACTTGACACTTTGCAGTTTGAAATTCTTTTTACTCTCATTTTTGAGACTTTTCGGCTTAAAGAGCGACCAAACTTATTAACTGATTCAACTGATAGTATATTCATTAAGATCTGTAAACTGATTGGTTGAGTAATTGTTACATATCTTTGTTGTTTATCGACTAACATGCAGTACTGGTATACAGCACAAAATAGCTATTCTTTACCAGTAAGTCAGCCAACAACTTACTTCTCTGTAAATTGTTGGCTGCTCTCGTGTCATAAGGGGAGAAAACAAAATGTAGCTATTGAACAGGGATCTGTTCTTAGAAGATACGTGAAACTCTGAATGATTGAACAACACAAAGGAAACGCCCAAAACTAAAAAAAGATGAGATCAGACTGAGGAAAAAAAGAGGATTATGGGAAAGAGGATGTGAAAGTCATGAGTCGTGGAAACTTATGTTGGAAAGGACGCAAAGCCGATCTAAGATTAGTTTCAGCGATATACTTAAAGTGTTTGCATCAGCAAATGACAGGAATGAGTTACTTCCTCTCCGAAGAAGTTGCAAACATCAGCTGCAGGAACATCGTGCAAAATGGATACGTTGATGTTGTGATGTCTGGTCATTGATACACAAGCCAGGCAATGCTTTTGTAGCACGGTGAAAGGTTTCCAGGAATTCAAATCATTTTGGCTATTTATGCAGATATATCAAATGCAGGTGGGAATAACTGATTTTGTGTCCTTACCTTGACAGGTGTTGTTCCTGACTTGATGCCCGGCTTCACAGGTGCAGCGTCCCCGCTGTGGCCCCCACACTCCGTCCACATGACACTCCCTCTCAGGAGGAGAAACCTTAACGGCTCTCTCTACGCACGAACCCAACAGGGGCCCCGACCCGGCTCCCGTTCTCCCAAACGACACCAGATCAGACACGATGCCAGGGCACATCCTGTAGTAGAGTCTGATGGATGTGACAAACACACACGTCCCTGAGTAGGAGAAGGCGATCTGGAAGCCTCTGCTGCTGACTGGCCCCAGGCTCAGGGCCACGCTGCGATTCAGGTGGCTCGATAGTTGGTTTGGATTGGGTGTACCAGGGAACGGTTTGGAGGTCTGGAGGTCCAGAACTGTCCGGGTGTCCCGTAATGTGGTGATGGGAGCGTCTGAGTCAGAAATGTGAACTTGCAGTGGACTGAGCTGACCGGATGACTCCTCTTCTTGAGCAAAAGCGATATCCATCAGTAGATAGCGGGCATTTTTACGCTCCATCCACCGGCTTAAAATAGTTCTGCTCATTCTTTGTGCACATGCTTGGAGCACAGGCACAGGATTCGCTCCTCCGGCTCTCAGGCGGATTACACTCCACTGTCATGAAGCAATCAGTAAAAAGCTGATCTCACATGAACATGGCTCAAGAGCATCTTCCGCGCACCTTTAAAACTTCATCTTCATTTTTAAATGAATAAATAATGTAACAGTGAATCATGCTACAATTTATACAACGACTAAATGCACATGTTCATACAGTTTGTAACGATAACTGGGTCCAACCAGTACCAACTCGTGCTCCCATCATTTATGAAATTATTTATATATTTCTGTGTGTGCAATGTTTGTTTGTCTTTTTTATGGTTTCGTTGAAAAATGTACAAACAAAAAGTCAGAAAAGTCACTACAGTTATGATCTTAAGATATGGATCTGAAAAGCTAAATAACAGAAATAAAATGATAAATAATGACTACAGACATAAATAAAATAATCAATACATGCAGATTCACTGTTAGCCCAGAATTTGTCTCTAATTAAACCGTTTATTTTCCCCGTCAGCAGTTAATTAAGTCTTTATATGAAATTCTAATGTATCAGCAAACACACTTACTTCTTTTAATGGTTTAGAGGTCCATGCCAGTTGGGCTTGTTTGTCAGAATGGAAAATCTCCACTAAACAGAGGAAAGAAAGGTGGCTCAGTTACTCTGTTAGTTAGTTTTGCTTTGATTGGCAGACATAGTTCAGTATGTGGCTAATCGCCAGTCATTCTCACATTTCCTGAATGTTTGAAGATATCTTTTCCTAATCAGGGTGGGGTCTGACATGGTTTTCTCTTTCTCAATATAGAAAGCTGTTTGTGTAAATTTCAGGAGATTATATAAACTTTGGTGGACGGAGTTGAGCAGTCTTTAGTCGTTTGTTCAAATAAAATGAATACTTTGTGTTCACTTAATCTTTTTTTTTTTTTTTTTTTTTTAAACATTAAAATAAAAAGATTTCCTGTGTTTTTTTTAATACAAAAATATTTTGTCATAAAACTTCCACAATTTTTTCTTTTTAAAAAGGCTTTATTTTCTATTTTATTACATGTAATTAGGAATGAAATTAAATGAAAATTAGGAAAAGTTCTATAGAAATATTGTGCTCCAAAAGCACAAATTATTGACAGAAATGTATGTGTCACTGCACTAAACTAGCTTTTGTGTGCAAGCTGTTATTTTCTGTTTATGTTATCACAAAAAAAAAAAATTCTTTGTCACACGATAGTCTATCACACCTCACACCTCCCAAACACCTCTGCTGCCTTCCCCCCTCCGTCCCCCCTGGTGAGCTGCATGGACACAGAGTCCTCAACTCCAAAGGGCTCTTCCTCCATCGACGCCATGACCCTCCTCTCCCCCCATTCCCCCTCTCTCTGTGACGACTGGCCAGGTTCGACTGGCCTCATCTACCTGCTGCAACGAGCTCAGTCTCACCTGGATGGAACCGGTGGCTCTGTGAGAATCACTTTCTTTGATTTCTCCAGTGCATTCAACACCATCCAACCACTGCTGCTGAGTGAGAAGCTGCGGGTGGTGGGGGTGGACGCGTCCACCGTCTCCTGGATCACTAACTACCTGACAGGCAGACCACAGTTTGTCCGTCTGGGCAGTGTGCTGTCTGATACGGTGGTCAGTGGTACTGGAGCTCCACAGGGAACTGTTCTGTCTCCCTTCCTGTTCACCTTATACACCACTGACTTCCAGTACAACTCAGAGTCCTGCCATCTGCAGAAGTTCTCTGATGACTCTGCAATGGTCGGGTGTATAAGGGATGGACGGGAGGACGAGTACAGGGCAGTAGTGGAGGACTTTGTGGAGTGGGCGGGAAGAAATCACCTGCTCCTGAACGTGGCCAAGACCAGAGAGATGGTGGTCGACTTCAGGAGGAAGACGACGGCTCCACAACCGCTGAGAGTTCTGGGAGAGGTGGTGGGCATGGTTGAGGAGTACAAGTACCTCGGTGTGTCCATCGACAACAGATTAAACTGGAAGACCAACATCAATGCTGGAGGACGCTGAGGAAACTATTATCCATATTGGATAATCCTGACCACCCTCTCCACCACCTGCTGCAGGGACAGCAGAGCACTTTCTCCAAAAGACTCCTCCAGCTCCGCTGTCACAAGGACAGATACAGGAGATCATTCCTGCCCACTGTACAATAACTCACCTCTGGCAAAATCCATCACACAACAATAACACTGTTGTCTGTTGTCTGTTTTTCTTGGTTGTTTAAATATAAAAAAAAATAAAAATAAAAAACAAAACTTTGCACTATTGTTTAGTTAGTTTTAATTTAATTATTCTATTTTATTTTATTCTATTTTATTGTATATACTGTGCAATTTTATATTTAATCTTTTATTCCTTTCCTGTATCTATAAATGCTGCTGGAGCAAAACAGATTTCCCCTTGGGGATTAATAAAGTAATTATCTATCTATCTATCTATCTATCTATCTATCTATCTATCTATCTATCTATCTATCTATCTATCTATCTATCTATCTATCTATCTATCTATCTATCTATCTATCTATCTATCTATCTATCTATCTATCTATCTATCTATCTATCTATGATGCAGCATTGTAGGCTTAACCACTTCATGGTGTAGAAAGTTGTTAAATCAGCTCCACCTTAACGAACTAAAGCATCAAAATGCAGCCTACAACAGTTATACATAAAGAATTATAACAAGCCAATTATATGTAAAAATCGATCACTTAAAATGGCCAGTCTGACGCATGTTTTTATCTGTACTTATTTTCATAAGTGTAGATTTGAATGAACTTGTATTGTATTTTAATGTACCTGTATTGTTTTATTCATTTTCATTGCAGGCTATAGAAATTAAAGTCACATAAAACCACATGGACTCTGGAGGACCCTGAACAGACTATGCTGGTTTGGGCAACACACATATCATCAAGCTCGCACCGCAGACTCCATATTTTTGTCTTTATATTTTCATTATTTCTAAGATTCAACATTTTTACAGTTTGACAAATATTCGGCTTTAATAGCATTAAGTCTTGTCATAACCATTTGATGTATATTCAAACCATTTTTTAATTACATGCCTCAGGTTTTTCTTGTGAAATCATTATTATGGATCGAATCAAACAATGAATTTTTAAAGCTGATAATTAATATGTTTTACCACAAAGTAATACAGAATACGCACTTTAATTTTTCTCTTGAATATTAAGATGATCTTTCCAGTCCCCATATTACACAGGCCATCTGTGTACATGTATAGTGGAGAGAGACAGCACATTACTGGCTACGGTAGAATTCCCTGTCTCTTGTGTTAGGCCACACTTTAAACAGTACTTTTTGTTCACGCTGTGAAATATAATGACAGTGAGGGATCCTTTTTTTTTTTTTTAATTTTTATTTTTTATCCTAAACACTTTCAGACGACTCTGGAATAGTAACAGTCCTGAACACTCACCCTCCTCAACTTGATGCTGCGTGTCACAGCTGGCATCCAATATAAACATCCACAGAAGGACTAAAGAAGTGAAGTAGTAGTACAATATACTATTACAAACAGACATGTTTCCAGCTCTCTACCAGTCCGGGTCACCGCTGACATCAAGTCTGTCACTCAGCTGAGAAATTTGTGCTGTAATGAACCTTCTTCCTCAGCAGAACACACCCACATCCATCGGTTCTAATGAGTTCCTGTGTGTGCTGCTCTAAGATTACAGCGTGATTCAGACCACAGCCAAACGTCAGCAGAAGCAGAACAACAATTCTAAGTTACGAAACTGTGACGAATACCAGAAAGTTCTTAAAATGTATGCCAGCTAACATAAACACAGTGTGCAGTGAGTAACTTAATGTGATCTACAACATATGTAAAAATAAGAACGTTATTTATATAGCCCTAAATAAATATAGCAAATAAATATGACAGAATATGTGTTATTTTGAAAATAAGTATTATTTTTAAAAAAATTAAAAACTTAAAAGACACAAAACCACAACTGAGCTGGCTGGTTTGAGCTCAGGAAGAAGATGGACTGTGAAGTGTCGGACACCTCGGGGAACAAAGTCAGTGAAACTAGGACCCGGCAGAGGCTCATAAGGGACCGACATCTTAGCAATATAACTGTATAGGGCCTGAGCATGTGAAATACTGCAAAGATGCAAGTGTGGAAGTGATGCAGTGATGCATGATTTTTTTAAATTTTTTTTTAAAGGATGAACTGGAGGAGAGCAGGTCACAAGTCGTGGCTAAGGCCTTGTAGTAATTTGAATTGTCAAACTTATTCTGGGAAATAATAATGTATCGTTTAAAAGTTAGAACATTTCCTTTAATCCATCCATCCATATTCTTTTGCTCATGTGTGTTTGGATCGCGGTGGCAGCAGGTCGAGTAAGTCAGCCCAGACTTCCCTCTCCCCAGCAACATTTTCCAGCCCATCCTGGGGGATCCCACGGCGTTCCCAGGCCAGATGAGGAATATATTATATATATATATATATATTAATATATAATATATCCCCTCAGCGGGTACCCTGGGGTCTCCTACAAGTTGGACGTGCCAAAACTTCCAGTGGAAGGAGGCATCCTGATCAGATGCCTGAGCCACCTCGACTGATTCCTTTTAACGCCAAGTAGTGCCTCTACTATTATGTTTACTTTATATTTTGAAGCCTGGGATGTGTTCTAATTGACATACTTCCCTTAGTACACTAACAAATAGTGCTCTTACATTTTAGGACTCTTACTCGTGTAGTTCTTGAATGTTGACAGGGACGTGTTGTTTCAAACCGAACGGACTGGAAATAATCAAAGCACTTCTAACGCATCACCTGCCAACCGATCTGCTGGCTTTAATGAGTTTATCCAGAAATGAATGTGCTTTTGTGCCCTCACGTTCACAAACTCAGTGAAAACGAAGGCCTCAATCCGACAGCAGTATGGTGGTACTTAATGAGAAATAAACACTTTGTGTGGTGTTCAGGAACAGCTGCAGCTTCCTTAAATGCCTTAATTCGAAAATTCTTTACGTCTGTGGCTCCGCCCCTTCCTCTGCGTAGCCAACGTGGCGACAGTTTAGGCTGAAAAGCATCCAGCATTTAACACTGATTTTTAATACCTAATTAATTATAGAATTATTTTCAGATGGACCGTCAGAACACTGATCAAAAGGAAGAGTTTAGGGAGTGACACCATAATGACGAATTAATAATAATAATGATTAATTGGCTTTCTTGAAGAAATTGTATTGTCTTGATTCCTGTTGTTCTGGGTTTTGTACCCTCATGGTTGAAATGCACTTATTGTAAGTCCCTTTGGATAAAAGCGTCAGCTAAATGAAATGTAATGTAAATGTAATGTAATGTAATGATATTGAATAGATTAAAGTAGATGCTTTTTGATTGGGGGTGTATTGGAGCCAAAGGTTTTTGGAGCCAGCCCATAGCGAACATCATTAGCATTGCACTTTAAGACACTTCTGCATCTCTTTTCAGAGTCAATGCTCATTCTTACATACAGTCAATGGGGAGGCCCTACGCAGTGTTATGGTATTCCTAAAAAAAAAAAAATCCTTCCTAATATACTGTCGGCCACAAAAATGAGGCCAACCTGCCGACGCCTGTAATCTACATAAAACCTCTGAAGGTGTCCTATGGTATCTGGAACCAAGCAAGCAGCAGATCCTATAAAAGAGCAGTGTGTAGGCTCTAGTAGCATCTAGTGGTGAGGTTGCAGATTGCAACCAGCTGAACACCCCCTTGCCTCACCCTGTAAGAAAATCTGCAATGGGCAGGAAAATTACAAAAAAAATGCAAAAGGCCGTCTCTACAACCAGTGTTTAGTTCGTCTTGTCTTGGCTCTTGAAGAAACATGGTGACTTCCAACTTCCGGAAGTTGCCGGTTGGAAGAACTGTGGATGCACAAGCGTTACCTCGGAGTCGTCTTGGAGTCAAATCCATCAATATTAGCGTTTTTACATCCTTCGGTTTGTCCTTACCAGAAGCTACGGAAATGGCTGATAACTACATGTTTTCATTTGGATATACAGTGGGTACGGAAAGTATTCAGACCCCTTTACATTTTTCACTCTTTGTTTCATTGCAGCCATTTGCTAAAATCAAAAAAGTTCATTTTATTTCTCATTAATGTACACTCAGCACCCCATCTTGACAGAAAAAAACAGAAATGTAGAAATTTGTGCAAATTTATTAAAAAAGAAAAACTGAAATATCACATAGTCATAAGTATTCAGACCCTTTGCTGTGACACTCATATTTAACTCACATGCTGTCCATTTCTTCTGATGCTCCTTGAGATGGTTCTACTCCTTCATTGGAGTCCAGCTGTGTTCAATTAAACCGATTGGACTTGATTAGGTAAGGCACACACCTGTCTATATAAGACCTTACAGCTCACAGTGCATGTCAGAGCAAATGAGAATCATGAGGTCGAAGGAACTGTCCAAGGAGCTCAGAGACAGAGTTGTGGCAAGGCACAGATCTGGCCATGGTTACAAAATAATTTTTGCAGCACTCAAGGTTCCTAAGAGCACAGTGGCCTCCATAATCCTTAAATGGAAGAAGTTTGGGACGACCAGAACTCTTCCTAGACCTGGCCGTCCAGCCAAACTGAGCAATCGTGGGAGAAGAGCCTTGGTGAGAGAGGTAAAGAAGAACCCAAAGATCACTGTGGCTGAGCTCCAGAGATGCAGTAGGGAGATGGGAGAAAGTTCCACAAAGTCAACTATCACTGCAGCCCTCCACCAGTCGGGGCTTTATGGCAGAGTGGCCCGACGGAAGCCTCTCCTCAGTGTAAGACATATGAAAGCCCGCATGGAGTTTGCCAAAAAACACATGAAGGACTCCCAGACTATGAGAAATAAGATTTTCTGGTCTGATGAGACCAAGATTGAACTTTTTGGCGTTAATTCTAAGCGGTATGTGTGGAGAAAACCAGGCACTGCTCATCACCTGCCCAATACAATCCCAACAGTGAAACATGGTGGTGGCAGCATCATGCTATGGGGGTGTTTTTCAGCTGCAGGGACAGGACGACTGGTTGCAATTGAAGGAAAGATGAATGCGGCCAAGTACAGAGATATCCTGGAAGAAAACCTCTTCCAGAGTGCTCTGGACCTCAGACTGGGCCGAAGGTTCACCTTCCAACAAGACAATGACCCTAAGCACACAGCTAAAATAACAAAGGAGTGGCTTCAGAACAACTCTGTGACCATTCTTGACTGGCCCAGCCAGAGCCCTGACCTAAACCCAATTGAGCATCTCTGGAGAGACCTGAAAATGTCTGTCCACCAACGTTCACCATCCAACCTGACGGAACTGGAGAGGATCTGCAAGGAAGAATGGCAGAGGATCCCCAAATCCAGGTGTGAAAAGCTTGTTGCATCATTCCCAAGAAGACTCATGGCTGTACTAGCTCAAAAGGGTGCTTCTACTCAATACTGAGCAAAGGGTCTGAATACTTATGACCATGTGATATTTCAGTTTTTCTTTTTTAATAAATTTGCACAAATTTCTACATTTCTGTTTTTTTCTGTAAAGATGGGGTGCTGAGTGTACATTAATGAGAAATAAAATGAACTTTTTTGATTTTAGCAAATGGCTGCAATGAAACAAAGAGTGAAAAATTTAAAGGGGTCTGAATACTTTCCGTGCCCACTGTACATGTGAAATATTGCTATAAATGCTGTGGTGCGCTACATACTCGTCCCGACACAAATGAACATGAAAGGAAAAAAAGGCGTCGAAATATTTTATATTTTCCAGACTTCACAAACAGTGCAAATGTAACGTAAAAACCACAAATAAAAACTTTCAAACAGCAATCCTTTTTGACAAACTGTAACTAATCCACACAACTGGAGGTCACATTCAACCAGCAGCACGACAACAGGAGAACTGCAAGTTTACACACAAAATAAAACCGGTCAGGCCCAGACATGTGACAGAACATCCATATACAGAAGAAAAACACAGTAAAAACCTTTTTAGGCAAAGGACAAGGAAGAAGCTGCATTTCACACTTTGAAGCGATGGTGCCAACTTACAAATGTTAACGTGCTCGTGAATATATATTTTGGATTTGTCATGCAGAAACAATCACATCTTCACCGTTCTTTTCCGAAAAAACAACAACAACAACTAAGTAGCCTGGTATCACCAGACCCACATTCACTGCATGAGTATCTGGGTGTGGGTACGTTGCATAGGGAACTGTTCGCAGTCGTTGCGTCCTACTGGGCTTCGACCTCGGGTAAATTTTGAAAGTATTTCGAGCAGCTTTAACCAATCAGTATGCGCCAAAAAAACGAATTCAACGTCATCAAACTTACCCGCCACCACCGGTCGCTGATTGGTCCGCCCTTCAGAGTGGCTGAGCGAACGTTGATGTGAACAGGGTGTCCAGACTATAAATAACAGCAAAGAATGCTGAAACTGTGAACAACATTTTTCCCCAATTAGTTGCAACTAAATCTCACATGTCAAGTCTCAGAAATGTTAGTATATATTAGTTTACAAGTGGTTAAGTGCTACTGTGCAAGAGTTTCTACATAGATGGAAATGCTGCAAAATAATGAGGATGATAAGCTTTGGTTTAAAATACTTGCTGATGAAGCAGACATAGAATATGTCGCTATCTGCAGTTGATATTTTTCTGAATACACAACAAAACTGTAAATGAATCTAACGAGTTAGTTAGAAGTGTCTGATCTGTTCCATGACCGTGGCTGCTCTCCTTTCCCTTACATTACATTTCCACCTAAAAAAAAAATATATATATACATGTGTATATAATATATATATAAAAGATGTAAACCCAAAAAGTATTTCAAATGAAATCACCACGATCAGTAAATGTGGGGGCGAAATACAAGTGGCGAGTTAAAACACTCATTATGTTGTAGGCAACTGCGGGTTCGACTCGTGTTTGTTGTTGACCACTTCCTGTAATATTGGCTTTAAATATGTCAAATGTAAGATTTTTAGTTTACAAATATTCCAAAATGAACTACAATTATCCACAGAATGTGATTGCAGTTCGGAAGTTATGTCAAATAAATATATGTATTGTGTTACACAAATGTCTGCTGAAGCCAGCTTGTTAAACGACTATCCCCAGCCTGTCCTGTAATGCCACTGTGCACCCTCGACCTCTGATAGTGAGTCATTGTAGCATCCAATCTGCCCTCAGTCCAAAACTGAGAGGAACACGAGCGCAGATAATGACAACAAAAAACCTGTGTTTGGTTTGGCCCTTATGGTTTTTTTTTTTGCTTCTATTGTCTCTTACTTAAAACATAAATATTCGAACCATCTAGAGTACAAATAAAAAACCGGACTGATACGCGTATGTAATTTAAATATTACCGATCCCTAAAGTTGCCTGCTTAAGTCCAAAATTCTGTGAAAATGCATAGTCCTTCCCGCACACACCCCCTCCCGAGCTGTTCTGAAGAAAGCTACATAACGATACCAAAAACCAAGATGATCATACTGCCAGACAGGGGTTTTTGACCGGGCACTGGACAAGAGGGAAATGAAACCGACTTCACCCGACTAATAGCAGAGCGCAATTACATAAAATTCCACCGAAATCCTGAAACTCTGAGATCATGTGTTTCGAAGACGTGGATTGACCTGTCAAACCTTCTTGAACCCGTCTCGTTCCTCATGCCTAAAACTCACTACGGTCACAGAATGTGATGGGTCAGATTCTAGCGAAACACTGGACTGAGGGCAGACTGCCTGGACGCTGCACTGACTCACCGTCGCCCCTTCTTGTACAAAGTGGCATTACAAGACAGGACGCAGTCTTTCTTTTACCCTGACCTCAACCAGGTGGTTTAAAGCCTGAAATTAGGAAAACTTCACCTGAATGAGAACACAGACTTATTAATTATTGTTTTTCGTGTGATTACAATGTCCTGTTGACAGGAGTAATAGATGCAAAGCCGCTCATACGTGTTGTGTATTTTCTGAGGCTTCCTCGCCCTGCTGTCATCAGCAGGTCCGGTCTCAACATGTTAGTACTGGTATGAGTATTCCAAGAGTCCACACCCACTTTACACTTTACCAAACATTTTCCAAACTCACACACACCTTCAGTCTAACACGCTTCACATTCACACCCACAATCTGTAACAACAGTGAATAAAAACACACCACAGAAACGGCAAAGTAAACGAGATATAAAGCAGCCCCGCTACGAGACACTGACACCGCCTTTGCCGAGTGGGTCAACGCTCCTTGGTGATCAACATCCTGAAAGGTTTATTGTTTAAATATGTAGAAATGACGCAACTGCCCACTCTTTTTGATCTTCGGGTTATAAAATGGAACCCAGTGCAATATTTTGAAAACACTGAAAAAGGGGAAAGCGAACCCAAAAAAAACGAACTCTCCAGTCGATTCGAACTCTAAACATACGTGTCGGGCATTTCTGTGTGTTTGAATGGATAAGTGGCAAATTATCACGCACTTTGACACGACTTCGTAAAAAGGCACTTTATAAGTGCAGACCATTTCTCCATTTCTTAGAGCCCAACTCTGGTTCTCGATTATCTCTCCACTGGAACTAGAGCTCCCACTCACGCAGTGTTTTCTCTTGCAGAAGTACCCTCACTGGATCAGCTGCTTTGACAGTTCTTGGCCTCTTACTGCTGCCTTAAAGCCACTTCCTTCAGCAGTAGATGAAAGAGGACCACATGCAAATGTTCCGTTCTTTCGGACAGGTGACCCAGCGTTCGGTGGCTCAAGGTTGAAAGAATCACTGCATCACACACTTCTCTTTTTGCTGTGTAGCGTACTTCCTCCTCCGCTGCTCTAAGCCGCGCTCCAGGCGCTCGTCCTCCTCCAGAGCTCTGAGGACCAGGAGAGAAAAAGGAGAGTCACAGGCTGGCTGTTTCAGACGTGCGTATCACACATCTGATGGAGCGGATCAAACTATTCTTCAACTCGAGCCGGCACACCCCGTCTGTCTGTCTGTCTGTCTGTCGGAGAGAAATCTTTCTGACCATTCTTGGTGTGTCTCTGTGATGTATTTCTACACACCTTCGTGAATACATTTCACCATGACACAACTGCTGTGCCGGACGGTAGCTGGTAGGAGCAGCGTTAAGGCCAAAACACACAGGCGCCGCACCGCGCTTAAAAACAGGCAAACCACCACCATCACCGGCGGTGACTGGACGCGCGTCGCCGTACGTGAAAAAACTTTTTTCCCCCACAGAAAGGGCTTTTTTTTTTCTGTTCATCTTCACACCCAACCTCCCGACCTCCCGACATGCGCAACTACTACTCTGCTCCCGTTGCAGTTTCTCAGTGGATGAGGGGAGTTAACGAGGTGACGAGGCTGCATCCTATTGGTGCTAGAGGCGGCAGCTGACGTATGACGTATGACCTGTGTGTTTTAACCTTTGGGCCCGGGACACCAGCCTGCGTGGCATGTGAACTTGCATTTTGATATTCGTTTCAGTGCCCATTTAAACAGGTTGCAGCGGCCGTACATCCTTTTTTTAAAAAAACCGCTTTGCGCAGTTCCCAGTAAAAACGCGACGGGAAAAGGTCTGTCAACGTGTGAACCACCAGGAACTGTTGATATAGTAAATGTTGCACGTGGACTTTAATCTCTCTCCAACTGGTACAGTGTGCGTGTCTCACCCTCTCTCCTTGGTGTCCATATCGTGGACCAGTTCGTCCCTCTGGTTGACCAGAGACACCAGCTCCTGAAGGAGCAGCTGCTCTCTCTGTTTGTGGGCCTGAGTCTTCTGCCACTCTGCATTACGAAGCAACAGGAAGATACAAAACAAAAAGGTAGAAGTGAGGCAGAGGAGAACAGTTTCAAGAAGACATTTTTTTTTTTTTTTTTTTTTTTTTTAAATGCTGATCTACGATGTAAGGGGAGCATTTGAAAATAGTGCAAGTAAAAAAAAACAAGACAATAAAAACCAGTGTTCAGTCATAGAATGTAATAAAAGAGCAACATGAAATAAATCGATTGTACGGGTTGTGAGGTTCTGCTGCCACGGACGGCCTGCTGGTGAGGAAGTCTACGGTCCGTGCCTGTTTTGTTTGTGTGTTGTGGATACTTTTGCTCTGTTCGCCAAATAAATGTTGGTGCGATTGTGCGCGAAGCTACGTTTTCAGACACCACATGTCAATATGAAAACTCATCCTCGGGTCCGACGGCAGTGTTTGGACAATTCCTCTACTTTTTGATCCCATTCCAGTCTTCTGTATGTCGTTTCATGTAAATTGCAGCGATGTCCAAGAAATGACCAAAGGGCCATTAGTAGTGCACCATCCCATCTCCTGCCTCCTTCCAAAAAAAGGCCCTGATTGTCTTTTAATGAGAAGGCAAATCTTCCTTTGGTGTACATAAACAGTTCCTTCATGAATTGGCAGGAGTAGAGCAGGATATACAGTCCTTGTGTTGAAGAAGGGTTTTGTCCTTTTGAACTGTTTTTTTGGTTGTTGTTTCAGTATCTATTGTTACAAGGAGAAGTTATATGTGTGATTCGGGAGTTAAAATAGCCACGGATCTACAGTCACACGTATTCAAAGGCACTTATCTCAGCAGACTTACACTCGGCAAAAAGCTTGGGAGCTTTGATCATTGTTGCATGAGCAAGGCTACGATCTGAGCATCAATCCACAATCAGAGTTTTGACAGAGTGTCAGTCTAACATTGACTGTGTATGAAATAATGTCGTACCTTCCATCGTCATTATGTCCCTCAGCTCTTTGTTTAACAGCTCGAATCTTCTTTCCAAGTCTTGTTCTTCCAGCCTGTCAATCACAGGACATGCATTACAACATGCGAGACATTTGTGTTGACAGGGGTCGTTTGTCACGTGGATTCAAAATGAACATACACAGTTAAGATGTCCCATTCAACTTCTAAAGAAAAAGTACTGGTGTGTTCCCTCTGTCTGATATATTCAATTATATGACATCATTTGTACATTATCAGTGTGTGGGCAGCATGTTCCTGTTGCTGCTGCTGCAGGTGGTGCTTGTTTCAACTACTTTATATGCAGTTTGCATACAGTGACACCAGATAAATCTAACGGGGTGGTAAAATGATAACTGGGGTAAGGAAGAAGAGACGAAATTGGGTACAAAAATGTGTTTTCAGTTTTTGGACTTTTTCCTCTAATCTTAAAATATAATATATAATTTGAACATCTATTGAAATAAAACCCTGTAGGAAGTTTGGAGGGGAAAAAAAAAAAAAAAAATCTCTATTTGCTGGCGCTGTTAACAACTCATACATGTAAAATGCGACGCCAACTACACACTACTTTTTGTAAAGTAATTGTGTCAGAACATCAGAAAGCCGAAAAGGTTGGAAGCCACTTGTTTAATCTTGAAAACTGTGTTGTATTTTACAATGTTTTCTAATTATCTACTGTGTCAAATCTTGATCTGAGAAGTAACCAAAACTGTCAAATAAAGTGAAGTAGAAAGTACCGTAATTTCCGGACTACAAGCCGCTACTTTTTTCCCACGCTTTGAACCTCGCGGCTTAAACAATGACGCGACTAATTTATGGATTTTTCCCGCTTTCACAAGCTTCACGCTGCCAAAAAACTGAGCAAAACAACACATTCTGTGACGGTGCTCAGTTTTTTGGCGGCATGAAGCTTTCATTAGACCAATGAAATTGCTGAACGGGTTAAGGTGAAACAATGTGACTTTTTAGTTTACTGTTTAGATTAAATCCAGCGCGCTCAAACTTCCCATCATTCTGATTACAGTAGTCATTTTGTCACCCTCATCATGGCAAAGACACGAAGAAATGCACACGATGCAGCTTTCAAGTTGAAGGCGATTAGATCTGGCTGTTAGAAAAGGAAATAGAGCTGACTCAACACAGAGAGAGCAGACGGCCGAGGTGTTTCAACCGTGCAGATCCGACTGAAAGCCAAAACAATCGCCACCGTAATGAAGTTTGAGGATTTTAGAGGTGGACCGTCGTGGTGTCTCAGATTTATGAGACGTAAAAGGCCTGTCCATCAGGGTACGGACGAGTCTGTGTCAGCAGCTCCCTCCCGACTACGAGGAAAAAGTTTCAAACTTCTGCAAATTCACTGATGCAAAGATAGCGGCGCATACCATTGGCCCGCACGACATCATGAATATGGATGAGGTTCCTCTGACCTTTGACCTGCCTCTCACTCGGACTGTCAACAGGAAAGGCGAATCATCCGTCACGCTGAAATTTTTATTTTTGTTACAAGCCGTGTTTCGTTAAAGTCTGTGTAAAGTTCATTTGTTTCAATGTACCGGTAGGCACCTGCGGCTTATAGACATGTGCGGCTTATTTATGTTCAAAATAAAAAAAAAAATTTTTTCCAGGAGTGGAGTGGAAGTATAAAGCAGCATCAAATGGAAATACAGAAGTACAGAACAAGTACCTCAAAACTCTTCTAAAGTACAGCATTTGAGTAAACGCAGTCACTTTCGTTGTGAAGTCACATATACGCTTCATACAGCACATATTCTGCACACGCAGCAGTGTTGATGTCTTACAGCAGTTGCAGATGGTCCTGCCTCCGGATTAAAGCGTTCTTCTTGTTGACCAGCATGAACCATTCCTGAATCAGCCTCTCCTCCTCCACCTTGTCACTGCCTGCAGGATGAAATCACATGACGATGACCCCTGTCTTTGTCGTTCTCTCAATATTTCATCATTTGTACCCATAAATTCCTTTTTTTTCCCCTTATTGTATTATTTGTGATCTGAAATTGCATTTATCGTGCATCCATCTGCAGCCACCAAGTTCTCTACCTGTTTCCAGTAGCTGCCTGAGTTTCCTCTCCACCACTCCGGCTCTGTTATCGATGTGATTTTGTTCTGTTTCCAGGGCTTCTATCTGATTCAGTACATACTGGCTGGGGTCCTGGGTACACACACACACACACACACACACACACACACACACACACACACACACACACACACACACACACACATGCTGTAGCTATATAGCAGTAATGGTACATAATAAAATAAAATTAATGAGCACATAACCAATAATCAGAACAGAAAAATGTGCTTTGGGTAATTGCCAGGCCTTAAATATTTGGACACAGTTTCAGCTCGGAAACACTTCCTGATTTGTTCCCACAATAAAACAAGATGTTGCTTAGCTGACCAGGCCATCTGGTCTTCCCTCTTCAACCGCAGACTCCGTTCCCTCTGCAAGACCAATACAGCAATAAATCAGACAACCATAAACAATTGTAAAGCAGTCCAAATTTATCACATCCAATTCAAAAAAGTATCAAAAACAATGTAAAGTTATAAAAAGATTATTGAATGCAAAGAAAAAAAAACTCAAGAACTCACCAGTTTCTGACTTCCTCTGTTCCTCTTGCCCCGCAACAGCCTACAGAGGCAAAAAAAAAAAAAAAAAAAAAAATCCTCACACATTAGAGATAAGTAAAAGAGGAAGAAGGTAACAACGAGAGTAAAAAAGCATAAAAAAAAAAACAAGAGCAGCAGTAAGGCATCATACCACTGTTATTTCTCCTTCCTCTATTGACCCACTCCTGCGTTGTGACCTGCGCTTCTTGACCAGATCAGCATCTTTGACATGAGAGAAGCCGGACTTTGACAGGAAATGAGTCCTCGGCGGTGCCACCGGAGATTGAGCCCCACCGGCCCCAGCAACGTGCAGCCGTTTGGTCCTGGGAGGTGGAACCACGTCCCCACTCGTTTTACCGTCCTCTGTCGTGCTTAGGCCCCCATTCGTTTCGAGACTTACGCCTTCCTCCTGGAGCCTCTGGGTGCAGTACCGAACGGCGGACTCGGGGTCGTCTTGGGCCTCTCGGTCTGCTGCTACTGCATAGCTGGACTCGCTGCTGTCCTTCTCTATGTGAAGCACACTGAGCTCCTGGCCAGTGAAATGAGTGCGGATCTGGTTGAGGTAGGTCATGACGATGAGGCGGTCAGGCACCGCAAGCAAGACCATGTCTGAGGGCTCCATCAACCTGGAAATGCCACGTTCAGCAAAGCCATCAAAGGCCTGAGATACATAGAGAAATAGATAGATGGAAGGATTATATTAGGACTTACCAACCAACATTCATGCTACATTGGTAATTTAAGAAAAGGATAACAAATTGCTAATCACCTTCTTGTTGTTGAGCTTGATGTTATATGGGTCCAGCATTTCAAAATTACTGGAAAAGCACAAAAGACGATAAAATAACCACATAAACGAGTGTATGCAGTTCGACTTGCGTGTTAACTGTTTCTTACATCTCTTCTGGGTGGAAGTGATGTAAGATGGCGCAAAAGGCCAAGCCATTCCTCCAGGAGGTGCTGAAGTTGGTGATCTTCACTCCTTTGTGGTTCTGCGTGATGCCCTGACACCATTCCAGAAGAGACTGACTGGACGTCACCAAGGTGGGACTGGCTGACAGGCTCTGGAACAAAACAAAAAAAAGCACATTACTAGAAAATGATTGGAAGTGAAAATTTGTTCTAGGACACGAGAGAACAGGATCCTTCCTGAGCCATCAAATGAGCTGGTAAGTGAATATAGTGAATATAGATCATTATTACAGTTGAGGTAACTGGGATTTTTTTTTTGGCCGCAGAAGAATAAAAGATTGGGTTTCTTCTGTCCAAGCAATATATTGCACACTACATCATGATCAATCATGAATACACAACTAAGGGCAATTTTAACTTACGTCTGCGGGTCTTTTCTGAGACATTGTTGCTTCATCAGCTTGGTGGACAGCGGCAACTTGTGACTTGCTATCGTCTAAGGAAGAACCACTCAAACGCTTCTTCCCACGAGGCACACATTCAGGCTGACCTGAGGATTCCTCTCCTCTCTCTCTTTGCCTGAAGAAAAACACACAAAACAAAGCAAAGTGCTAATTAAATTCCAGTTTCTTTAAAAAAATATTTGTTCAATAAAACAAAACTCCTGTTGATAATTTTTCCAGACCATGCTGCTAATGACACCGCATACATAGATGATGTTAGATAATTAGAAAATATGAAAAACTAATGAACCCCCCCCCCTTACCTTAATGTGTATTAACTAATCTTACCTTTGATTTTCTGAACAACCTGCAGCTACATCTATAGACACAAAGCCAAAGTCCAACTCTTCGTCCCTCATTTCCTTCCTCATGTATACTTCCATTAGTTCATTGTCTTTATCATCCTCTATATGCAGCCAGTCATCCGGAGAAGAAGCAACAGTGGAAGCAAGCGACCTATTAACCTCTGCTTCGAGGACTTTTTCCATATCGTCCTGCTCAGACAAGGCCTCTGTGGCCTTTTCTGCATCATCTGTCACAACAGGTTCATCTGTAAAGGTCCAGCCTTGAATGATTTCATCCAGTCCCTGGTCAGTATCTTCTACAGGGTGTGACTGAGTGAATTCTTCTCCCATTGCTGCTAGCACTTCCCTTTCCAACCGTAATGCAGCGTCATCCTCACCTTCGATCGCAACGAAGCCTCCTTCAGAGATCACACTTGCGTCCAGCGATGTTGAGCCTTCCCTTGTTTCCTCGCTAGGGACAGTTGTATTATCTGGGTTTGTCTGAGACACTTCCACTTCTACGGGGAACAACTTGTCTACAGGTGGAGTGCTTTCTGAATAAGTTGCACTGAGGCGCTTCTTGGCCCGAGGCAATGGAACAGGCAGGCTTGGCTGTTCATTCAGTTGGATTGCTTCAGGATCAGTAGTATCAGCCACAGTGTCTGGCTGGCAGGAAGGTGGCGGGCAACAAATTGCAGTGTCATCTGGGAACGAATCACTGAGACGTTTCTTAGCTCTTGGTTTTGGAACAGGCAAGCTTGAGGGTTTGGATCTCTTTGCTGAAGTATCACAATCCTCTACTTGAACTCTGCTCTCACCGGTGAATCTGCTTTTCCTCAAGCGTACTTCAGTCACTTCTTTTTTAGATGTAGAAGGTTGATCAACTGAAGGAAGAGGGAGAAGGTCCTTACTCTGTGTCACCATGGATACATCTTTAGTTGTTGAAGGTATGGATGAAGGACCCCCTTGTCTTGCCTGTGCTCCTTCTCCACTGGAGGCCTGAGGTGATTTCCCTGTAGGTGTAAAATCGTCTGGGAAGGAGCTACTAAGACGTTTCCTCGCACGAGGCCTCGGGATAGGATTAGCTGTTTGTTTGTCCTTTTCTGTGTCTGCTATCACTGGTGCATCCTCTGGTTTCTGAGAAGACGAGATAGTGGACACATCAACAGATGTGTCACCAGCTTTTGTTGACTGCATTATTTCTTCCATATTACCCACTGCAGTGCTGTCAAACTGGACTGGTTTTACAGACTCCTTATTTGCAGTATTAAAATTCTGTGCCTTTGTCCCCTTGTCACTATCGCTTCTGCCAGATTTTCCAAAAGGCAATTTCTTGACATGTTTTGGAAGACCAATCCTCTTGATGAGCGAAAGTGAAGAAGTTTGCTCAACACAAAATATCTCTTCATCTTGCTTTGGAGTGATGCTGTTAATTTCTTTAATTTTTGAGGGTCGAATTATGTGAGAAGAGGCCTGGACAGGTGTATTTGTGTCTTTCTTGGGCGATCCTTGAGAGGTTTGTTCTGTGTCCTTTGAGCAGACCATTTCTGTGTCTGTCTGTAGAGATGCCCTCCCAATCAAATCATCTTCTTGAGGAACCTTTTGAATGACGCTGGTTGTGTGATCATTTCTTTCGGTCATTTGTGAAGGGATCACGTCAGTAGCTGTTTGTCTGGCAGTGTCAACGTACAGTAATGGTTCAAGAGCACCAGAGCTTCTCTCACAATGTTGCTGAATAACAGGATCAGTTTCCAAAGCAAAACTAAGTTGGACTTTCAAATCTTGTTGGTCGTGAGTTATTGGATCAGATTTCTCTGTCGAGACACACACCGGTATTTTGTCCGGGGCAGTTTTTTCATGAGTTGTAGGTGGAAAACTACGATCTCTTCTTTTCACACGAGGAGGAGGAACGACATCCACGGGTATCTCCACTGATTTAGCTCCCTCTTTGTGTTTATGGTCACCTGTGTGAGGTAATACTTGAGTGGTAACACTTTCTTTGTCATGACCAATCTGAGCACTACCGTCTCCTTTGACAGACAAACCATCGCATCTTTGTTTGTGGTCTTGATCACACCCTTTCTGTTGAAGTTCTTGAACTTTTCTCTTCTGCTTTCTGCCTCGTTGAGGGACAACAAGATCAGCTTGTGGTCCAACTGGACTAATGCTTTGATCATCTGACGGTTTGTCCAAGAGTGCTTCTGAGTGCACCTCTCTATGTTTAGAAGCATCTGGAAGTGACTCCTTTGATGCAGGCTGCAGGGAAGCAGCCAACATTTCTTCCAAGCTTGTTTGTTGGGTGCTTGAGGAAAACAAAGGACAAACTTCAGAATTGGCCTTCTTTGATTTTGATATACATTTGTGCCATGCACACTATCTCTAACCAATGATTAATTAATCTACTCGACCAAAAAGACAACCCAAATCTTGCTACGCAACGTGAAAACACAAAGAAGCATCATTTCCAATATTCTTCTTTACATGCGCACTATAAACTAAAACATCACAGCAGCATATAGACAAATACAGATATTATCTTAGTTTATAGCACCGTTTCATAAAAAAACAATATCAGCATTCCACATCACAATACCAGTTCTAGCTGTTACAGAGAATTGACCATCACATTTTCCTCAGCAGAAAGCACTCAAAAGCAGAACGAATAAAAGTTATCTCCAAAACTGCAGAACATGTACACACCGTGCAACTAAACAAAGTCCAGCAGCACTCACCCTTTGTCCAGCTGAGGAGAAGACAACACTGCTCTAACCTCATCCTGTTCTACCTCGGTCTGGTGCCTTTCAACGTACACTGACGTTTCAACAGAGTCCTGCCCTGTGAGCCATCTCTCCTTGGCATCCCGTTGGTCAAAAGAGGTCTCTTGTTCATCGACTTGCTTATCATCCTCCTTTGATATGTCACTGATATCTGCTTCTGTCAATGGCGGCCATTTCTTCATGCTTGCGCAACTTAAAAGCCCGTCCACATCTTCAGTAGTTGCCGATGGAAACACAGACTGATCATCTACCAAGTTCCACATGTAAGGCTCCACAAAGGTTGGATATTGAAGCCTATTTTGAGTTTCAATGTCTTCAGACTTGACCTCTGCTTTCTGTTCGGGAGCAGCGCTATCCATGAAATGTGGATAAGACTCATCTGAAGGAGTCTTTGTCTTGTCTGTTAGGCCCATAGAAGACACAGCATTGGGTCGGTGATCAACTTCACCTAAAGCAGAGCTAGATGGCCCCAAAATGGATGCTACTGTTTCATAGCTATGAGAAATGAATGGATATTGGAGTGAGTAAATGAAATCTGGAACCATGCAAAAATTATGTATTCAATAAACAATGAATTGCTAATTATTGAAAATGAAAATTAAAGAATAAAGAGCAAACAAAACATAAGTATTGAAGACTAAATACCCATGCAAAATGCAGTCCAGTTTTTACTTTTTTCCAAACTAAAATCTGCAGTGAAAATATAATGACTTTAATCTATGATAAAATAGACCATAAAATATCAGTCTCCATTTAGGATTACCGACAATCGATCCACGCTACGGTGCATGCCTCACACTATTAGTTTCAGACCATTCTTAAGCTTACCCTTTGTGGAAAACACCCACAATGGCCTTTACTAATCCAGACTTCTCTTCCCCCTTTGCTGACAAAGAAGAATCTGCTTGTTTTTCAGGTATTGTTCCCTCTGCCTCCAATACCTCCCAACCCAAGACTCGCACTGGCTCTGATGTGTCCAATGATTTCTTCTTCACTGTTTGGGTTTCCACAACTGCAATCTTCTCAATGTGTGATTGACTGAGGATTCAAATATATAGGATTTTTCAGGTGTGAGCCACAGGGCTCATACAGCATCACAGTAAAATCTATAATGAAATACAGCCTTCACAGAAATGCTGAATTTACCATGCACTGTAAAGTCATAGTTTATTGGCCCAAACAGTCCATGTTAGGCAAGCAATAAACTGCTCTCACAGCAGCTCTTTTACTTACCCATTATCTGTGCAAAGTTCTATGTTTTGCTTTTCTCCGCCTTTGACTTTCTCCTCTGTTATAAGAGCAAACAAATGAAAATATGCAAAAAGGAACAAGACTAAAAAGATAAATTTTACCTCAATCTCAACACAAAATTTCTCACCATATAAAAGTTCTGTGCTGGGGTTGCTGACAGACGTACAGGGAGCACCAGGATTTCTTGTGTCCACGAGAGGTGACTGTGCGTGGGTCAATTCTTGTAATGTATACTTTTCTGTGGAAGAAGCCAGTGGAACACTTGTTGTTTCTCCCTCTTTCTGATTCCATTGCAAAATACTGGGGAACCCAGGAATTTGAGCCAGATGTGGACACGATTGAGCCATTGCTACCATGTACTTCATTTCATCTTGTTTATGATCTTGGTTTGCTGGAAAATTTGCAATAAGAACCTTTTCATTCTGCAGCCTCTCCAACAAGATCATGTTGTGATGTGTCCTTGTTTGTATGTATACACATTCAGAGGTAAGCATTCTTGCTGATGGCAAGCCTGGGACACGTGAAACACATGGAGCAGATGTGTATATGCTGACCATATCTGGTGGCCTGTTAACAATTTCGGCAGAAGGAAAACCACATGCTCGGGCCGCTTTTGGGCAGGATGTCACTAATGTCACCATGTTTTTTGTGTTGTAACAACTTAGCTGGTCCTGTCCATTATGTGTTATGAGTGTTTCTGCCCTCTTTTTCTGAGGTTTCATCAAAATTGGTGTAGTTTCACTTTGCCACCCTGTGCTTGGGATTTTAGTCATGGATGCAAATCCTTTGATACTTGAAGCACTGGAGCAGCAAGGTGCAAAATGGATCATATTGGGTTCAATCTTGGATTTGGGTCGAGGTGCAGATGGAAATCCAGGGGTCCTGGATGCTTCCGGGCAAGATGGTGCGAAGGCTAACATTGTCTTCATGGTTTCTTCTTCTTGATTTTGACAGTCTATCACAAAAACTGCCTCTCTTGGAGGATAATCACACAAAGTGTGAGGATCGAAAAGCCACTGGAATTGTAAGACTCCTTCAAAGGATGCAAATCCCGGGAAACTGGATACTTTGGGGCAAAAAGGTATGAGACTTAGCACATTGTATCGGGCAACAGATGGGAAGCCTGGAATCATTGAGGCTCTTGGGCAAGAGGGAATCAAAGGAAGCATGAGGTTTGGTTTGTCTATGTGAATTGGTGAGTGGTTAATCCTGAACTGAATATTCTTTTGTGGCCTGGAAATCAAAAAACCCCACTCAGAGGCCCATCTTTCTTCCTTCTGCCTTTCAACTGATGCAAATCCAGGTATAGCAGAAATTAGGGGGCACAAAGAAAGGAGGCTGACTACATTTTGACCATAATATTCAATTTTGGGATATGGAACAGATGGGAAACCATGAATACTTGACACTTTGGGACAGGATGGTACAAGGGAAACCATTGCTTTCATTGCTCTCTTATCTCTTTCAGATCTGTCCATCAGTGACACTTGCTCTTCTTTAATTTTTCGTTCAAACAGTGGCTCCTTGCTTATTGTCCATGCTTTTAAATTACGAGATGATGGAAATCCTGCTATTTGCGAGACCTTTGAGCATGAGCTTGAAAGACTGACCATATTTGTCATGTCAACAACAGTAATCATTCTGGCATTTGGTACAGAAGGAAAGCCAGAGACGTTGGATTCTCTTGGGCAACTTTGTGCAAGAGAAACAATTCCTTTAAGGTCTTTGTCAGCTATATTTGTTTCCTCTAGTATTAAAGACACTTTAATTTGCCTCTCCCATAATGGCTGATGAACGATATTCCAGTCTTTGCTGTTAGCTCTCTGGATTGATGGAAAACCAGCCATACCAGACACTGTTGGGCAAGATGGAAGGATATTGACCCCACTAGACCAATTATGGATCATTGTAGGTTCAAGAGCAGATGGAAATCCAGGAGTACAAGCTATTTTTGGACAAGTTGGAGCTGAAGCTGGCATGGCTTTCATTCCTTCATTGTGAGGTCTTTCTTCAATCATGACTACATTGATTTTTGGCTGCGTTACTGTGAAGGGTTTGTGATCTGTAACCCAACTTTCGCTCAAATGATGCTCCAGCATTGATGAAAAGCCTTCAATTTGAGAGATCTTCGGACAAGAACCTAAAATACTCATGTTTTCTGATCCATGTTCTACTATGGTTGGCTGTGGAACCAAGGAAACGTCTGGTATGCAGGGATGCTTTAGGCAAGTTGCTACCAAATCTCCCACTTGTTTAATGTCATCCTGTTTTGGTGAAACTGTCATGGTGCAAAATCCAGGTTTCATTTCCTTTTCTAAAAGTGGTTCCTGCTGAAATACACATGATCTATCATCATTTGTGGATGGTGAACAAGGTATATTGGATATATTTGAACAAACTGAAGAAATAATATTCACACTTGGTCCATGAAAAACTGAAGTGTGTTGTGGGAACCCTGGATTTCTAGCCTCTCTGGGACAAGATGGTACCAGTAGAACCATTTCATTCTTGTCATTTTGAAGTATTTTTGATGCACATGGTGGTAATATTTCCTTCTTTTGTGACTCTTTCTCCCAAATTAACGTTTGATCTGTAAGCCAGTGTTTTTCTTCAATTAAAGGCAAATTGGATGGCATGCCAGCAATTCTTGTCATACTGGAACAGGTTTCCATGAAAGTAAATGGTCTGTTGTCTATTTCAGGCTTCACGTGATGTGGCACATATTGTGCACAAGGACAGGAAGAGTTTCCATCCACCATTTGTTCTACTAGATCTAAATGTCCCTCTAAATCAAGAGCACATTCGGTGGATGTAATTTCATCATCCATTGATGACTTATTCCAAGTAAACCCACTGTCCAGAACAGATCCAATTGCTTCTTCAGCAATAGTAGGGGATTCAAAAGTGCCACTGACTGTTGGGTCTATCGGCAACTGGTGTACCATCCCAGCTTCTGTCTTTCTCTTCATTTCATCATCATCATCATACAACAATGGAATGTCTTTTATCATATCCATCTTTTCCTCTGATGCTTTTCTAGTTTCCTCCAGAGTCGCCCTTGGTAGCTCCTCCCATTGGATGACCAGCTCCGTAGGACATTTTGTTGAAGTCCCCTTAGGTAGCTCCTCCCATTGTATGGTCCTGTTTGGAGGCTGTTTACGTAACTGCTGCTCAGCATCATTTATTTGGACTGCACCAGTGACAATTTGGCACAGTGGCTGGAGTAAAACCATATTTTCATCTCTAAGGAGAAGGCAAATACAAAGTTATAGTCAACATGTACTGCAGGAAGATGCCAAATAAAACTTTATCATTACTGTGTTATTGTTTTGAAAATAGATATTTTAGTTTCATGCATGCAAATTCACTACAGCCCGACTGATACTAGATTTTTGGGGCCGATGCCAACACCGATATTAGGGAGTAAAATAAAGTAGAAATCGCCATATCGGCTGATATTCTTTATATAAATATACTTTATAGACAATATAATATTGAAAACATTTTTTGCAATGATCCCTCAAAAATGGTTATCAAATACTTTAGTCAATTGTGACAAAGATATCCAGTGGAAGCAGGTTATTTTACAGTTCACTGTCTACACTGACTTCAGTGCATTGAAACAGTAGACTTTACAAGAGAATTTAATGATTATAAATAACTATTAAAAAGCACAATTTGGACAATTTCTAATATCTTTTTATCCATTAATGTTCTGTAAAAAATATTTCATATTGGACCAAACAATCGTCCGGAAAATATATATCGATCAGGTAATCAAATTCAGCACTCCAAACTTATGCCAGTCAGTATTAAAAAAATCTCCACCCCTTAGAGGTACAGATTTTCACACCATCAACAAAAGATCAAGCCAAACCTTTGCATAGGTTAATTGCACAACAGTCATTGTAGCAGCCACTGCTGTAAAGCAGGCGATTTACTGGATGGCTCACACAGATGGGGGGAAGGGAGGATGTTAAAAACCTCAGTGTTGACTTAAGTCACTACCTCCAAAAGATATTTAGAAAGTCTTCATCCTTAACAGAGAGAACTGTTCTCTAAACAACTTAGTGTCTTTTTCTGTCTGACTTCCTGCACCTAGCTTCATGGTGTCTCTTGCCATTTTTATTTAGTGATATTTAGTTATTTAATTTGACATAATTTACCTATGAACAGCAAGCTATGCAGCCTAGCTCAAGAGAACCCAATGAACTAAAGCCATGCAACACACATCACTACACTGATGCAATCTGACATAAGCAGAGGCCAAGTATTATTCTCGCTCACCTCCTCTACCTCAATCAAGCATACCCTTGACCCACAGTACCCAGTACCATGACGTGCAGTAATGACATCCATTGACTCTACTGACAAAAGGTTTATTTGACTCCTCTAAGGGCAAGAAATCATGACCCTCCATCTTTTTCTTTGGCAACAGTATTTCCCTTCTCAGTATCTTTTTGACCCATCGGGATGTAACAATTTCAAGATGAGAGGGGAAAACTGTACAAATCTAGGAACCACAGGTTAACACAACTCCACAAATGACACACAATGAATACTGTACAAAATGGGTCTTAAATGAGTCGGCCAGATAATGTTGAGATGCAAATGTATTATTGTAAAAGTGCATCACATCATTGCATCACAGTGCAAAACAAGACAACCCACCTCTTCCTAACAGTCAAGAAGAGTGGCATATCAGGAATGGAGTGCCACATTCTGCAATGCAAGTTTCTGAAAACAAATTGAAAAGCCAATGTTTGAAAAAGGAATCCACTAACAATACTGAGAGAACTCAAACCCTCTAACTCACTCACCCTTTTTCTAGAACAGCTACATCTTCCTCAATTGGTATCCAAAAGCCCTTTTCATCTTTATACATCTCCAAAGGTGAGGACACGTAGGATTTTGTTTTCTTTATGTCAAGATCTGATCTTGTAGGCCTGGCCTCATCCCATAACATCTCAGTCCCATCAAGTCTAGAGCATAGTTGATCCATTTGGATTTTAGAATCTGATGATGGACGGTCTTTGACGCCTGCCTTGACGGGAAAGGTTGATGACTCGATTATCATTTTTTCTTGCATATCTTCAGGTACACCTTGGCTCGGGAACATAATTCGAATGGATCTCTCTCTGGCAGAAACCTTACAAAGGGATGGTTCTTCCAATGACAGCTGATGGCTCATCACGTTTTCTCTTTCCTTTACAATTCTTTTTGTTCCTGACTTCACAAACAATGGAGTTTTAACCGGCCACTCCTGTCCTGAGAGGTGCGCATGTGTTGATGGTAACCCAAGAATAGACGCTTTCTTTGGGCAACTTGGCACAATATTTACCATATTTGGAAATTGTTGAACGTCAGGCAGTGGAACCGCTGTGAAGCCAGAACTGAGAGCAAGGTTTGAACATGAAGCTTCAAGAGAAACAATTGCCTTCATTATTATATTTTGAGGAGAATCTTGCATTTTCATCTTCACCACTGGCCAGCCAACTTTGGAATCAGAAAAAAGTGACACTGTTGAGGGGAAACCAGCGATTCTTGACTGTCTTGGACAACTTGTCATCATCTGAACCATGTCTGGATTTGCAATACCATCAACAACTTGGGATCGTGGAGCGTCTGGAAATTCAGCACTCAGAGCTTGTTGTGGAAACGATGGAGGCATATTCATCATTATTTCCTTGTCTCTGTAGGGCGTTTCCTTAAGTGTAAAATCCTGATTAAAAACTGCATACCCTCTATCAAAGGGGTTTTCCCAAACTGCATCCTCTTCCACATCAAAGCCATTAAAATCTTTTGCACTATGTTTTGCTGGTAGACATGGATCTTTACTTTGTTTTGGGATGGCAGCTAAGGAATTTAACATGTTGGGAGCCTCTTGCATTGATCTATGTCCAGCCTTAGAGGGTATTCCAGAAATATTAGAATGTTTGGGACAGGCAGGCAATATTGATGCCATAATACTAACCACTGCATTTTCTCTAAAATACATCACAGGGTTATGTATTACTGACGATTTTCCTGGCTTTGTTAATGCCCTTTCAAATACTGGTCTTTTTATTACACTCCATTCTCTTTCATCAGACTCACTGTGGAATATAGAGGGTAATCCACAAACTCTGGAATGTCTTGGAGAAGTAGGTAGCAGATGTATCATACTTGGTTTATCTGCCAAAGTCTGCCCTTGCACTGATGGAAAGCCTGGGATACAGGCTGTCCATGAACAGGAGGGTAATATGGACACCATATTTCCAATCATATGACCGTCAAGATAGAGCATATTAACATTACCTGAATGTATCCTAAATGCAGAATGTTCCCTGGGGAGTAACAGAGACTTTCTTTCCATGAGCCACTCTAATTGTCCCGTGGTGTCTCTAAGTGGCATTCCAGGAACTCTAGATTCCTTTGTACAACTAGGTAGTAAACTCACCATAGTTTGGCCATCTGCTAATGTCAGCTTCAGAGCAGAGGGAAACCCAGGTACTCTAGCATTTTTAGGGCAGGAGGGTAACATGGCACACATACTTTTAGACTTGTTCTTATCAAAACACATAACTCCAGTTATAATCTGCCTTTCCCTTTTAAAGAGTGGCCTCTCCCACAGTGGACTTCTATAAGTAAACCATTCCTTGCAGCTGGACAAGCCAAGTTTTTGTCCCATCTTTGATGGCAAACCAGGGATTCCACTATATCTAGGATATGAAGGCCTCACAGTGATCATACTTGGTTCTTGTCGTGGGGCAGAAGGTAAACCAAAGAGTTGGGCTTTTTGTGGGCAACTTATCAGCATATTTACCATATCCTTAATGGTTTCTGCATTATTCGGTATCAACTGAACAATGTAAGCCTGTGTATTCCTTTTAACTGACTTGTTAATTAATTTCCTCAAAACATGCCAATCTTTGTTCTGTGAATTGTCTTGATATCGAGAAGGCATACCAGGAGTTCGGCTCTGTTTAGGACACATTGCAACAAGACTGACAATGCTGGGCATTGGCTTTTGGGTCCCTATGGGGATTTCCACGAGACAAGGACACGAGGTCAACATTTCCACTGAACTGACCATTTCTTTTAGGTATAGATCATGTTCAGGACCTGGAATCAAGACTTTACCATCAGACAATGGCTGCTCCATTAAAATATGCCCGATTGGAACCAAATCTTTACATTGAGCACCAACTGCCTCCTTAGAGGTTAAGCCAACGAATCTGTTTTTTCTTGGACTGGGTTCTTTGTGTGGCACAGAAGGAAAGCAGGGAATGGTTTGCCTTTGAGGGCAAGATGGTAACATATTAATCATGTGTTTTATGAATTCTTTATCCACATGTGACTTTCCCTGAAGTAGAACAGGATTACTTTTTAATTGCCGATCACAAATTAATTCCTTCAAAATATTCCAGTTGTCGTCAAACATCGCAACTCTTTGCCTGACGGGCATCCCTGCAATCACTGTTTGTTTGGGACATGTTGGTAAAATCCTGGTCATGCTTGGGGTATTTGAAGCCTTCTGCAATGGTGCAGAAGGAAACCCTGGAAAACTGTTGTTTCTAGAACATGTGGGCAACATGGCCACCATGTTTTTAATATTAATACCACTGACAGCTTGTTCTTGAACACAGGGCACATGGGAAACATGTGTTTCTTTTATCTGCAGTGGCTTTTTCCACAGAGAACACCTGTCCCAAACATTCTTTTCAAAGTCAGTCACTGATCCAGCAGAAGCTAAACCTGCAACGCTGCTAATTCTGGGGCAAGTGGGTAAAAGACTAATCATATTTGGCTCATGTTTCATAGTGGATGGGAATCCAGGAATAATGGTATACCTGGAGCAGGAAGATTTTATGGTAACCATTTCTGCAATTCCTGCACCACCCTCATAAAGTGAACATACATGATCTGAATGCAGGACTAATAGCAAAACCCTGCTGGGTAACTTCTGAAATAATACACTCCTATCATCTGGCCACCCTATGACTTCTGACTGATGTAAAGACAACATTCCAGGGATTTTAGAATATTGTGGGCAATTTAAGAGCAACTTGATCACACTTGGCACTCTTACTGTTTCTTCAACCTGAGGTTCAGGCTCTAAAGTGGACGGTAAATGAGAAACTGACTTTCCTTTTCGACACGATGGAATACGATTTCTCATAGATAAGTACGCACAGTTTTCTTCTGAATTGATTGCAGAGCTTGGTAGCACAAGTTCCTGTGCACCCCCTACATCTCTTTGACACAATGGTCTCTTATCCTTACACCATGCTACATTTTCAGTTCTCCTTTCCTCCATACAATGCTCTGAGTCCAAACGCACAACAAAGTTTTGTGGGGAAGAGGATGCAAAATTTACATTAGTTTCTTGTGTCTGTTTTGATAAATCCCCTGTTGTGGGCTGCTGTGCTAAGAGAGAATCAAAGTGAGAGATAGATCTCGAAGGGACTTTGTTGGAGGCAGTTGTGTTGCATGTCGTTTTCTTATCCAACACAGGTATCAGAACAGCAGGGTTGCTTTTTAGAGTGTTTCTTTGTGGCTTCTCCCACTGTGAGTTTGTCACAATAGATCGTGCTTCAGACTGACGCTCTGGTGTTTTGTTTATCACCGATGGAGGAAAAGCAGAATTGGCATCTGTGACACAAGATGACACCGAGGCAGCCACGTTCTCATTTCTGAAGGAGTAGAGTACACCAAAGAATGATGTCAGAACAAAAAGACTGAAACGCTTAAGAAAGCTTTTAAAATCTGATGTTATGATGATTTACTTTTACATTGCTTGTGTTAACAGAGTAGACAACAGAATAGGGAGGATTCGACTAACAGCACTCTGCCACACTTACCCTAAATCCATAGTTACGGCTTCTTTTGTATCAGCAACCTCTATCCTGTCTCCTATCAGTTTTGTGTCAGCGGTTGTATCGGTCTGAGGCAAGGGTAATAAAGGTCCCTGGAGTAATCTCGAAGTAGGTTGTGAGTTGGTAGGAGAAATGGGTATAGGTTGAGCAGGCTCTGGTTGGGCATCTGGATTCCCTAACTGCATGGACATCTGGGAAAAGTAAACTCTTGGTTTGATCAGTGGCTCCTTTCTGGGACTAAGGGTGAGAAGTAAGGCCATACTCTCAGGTCTGAGGGGCAAACAAATGTAGATCAGAGTTATGACGCAAGAAAAGTCTTCACCGCAGTACCATCGAGGCCAAATAAAATTTCCAGTGTATAGCTTATAGGCAACTATGCAAAAGGGACATGGAACTACATAAAATACAAGTTGCAAAAATGTACTGCAGCATATTCAAACCAGACATTCAACGACCAAATAAGCCTTTTCGAATAAATCATGAAAAGCATGATGTTTGACCAAGTAGCAGAAACCTTTCAAAATAACACAGAAAAGGTCAGTCACTTGCTACATGAACATGACTTTGACTCACTTGTTTTTCAAAGTCAACATTAAAAAAAATCCTCTTTAAACTGCCATATGTTAGTCAGGTTGTTTCATGCACAGCTGCGCAAGCAGTGTGATCGTTTTTTTGCAGTGCCGAAACAAAGCCACAGGATTATTAAAAACAGTAGAAGCTGCACAACAGAGGCTACCAACTTCTTATATCTAAAAGCTCCTTCAAGCGTTTCTTTAAGGTTTGATTTAATAAAGCAGGCCATCAAAGCAATTTCAAGTTATTTCCACTGCTGGTACATGCTCTACTTTACGTTACAATTTTGGCACCAGGTACTTTTCGGGATTTCTATTTCCACCGCAGATAGTACCCCCTCAATGTGGGGTCGTTACTATAGCAGCACCATGTGAAACTAAGCTGACATAATGTGCAAAGCCACACAGACACTCTTTGGATCCTTTCTGCACCCCATTAACTGACCATAACGTAGTTTTGCGCATCGCCAATAACCAAGTACTTTGGTGAATTAAAAAAATGTGGCTGCTAATGTAGCTTTGCCAGTTAACGATGATGTGTTTTTACAGGGTTTCCCATGTCGTGTACGCATGGACGCAGGGTAGGTGACGATTCTCTCTCACCGATCGGTGGTCTGCAGTTTTTTCATGTCATGTTTCAGTATCAGCTCAGCTCGCTTAGAACCTCGGCGGAGGGGATACAAAAAAATAGTACCAAGTATCCACAACAACAAAAAGCCACGGAGCCATTGAGTTCCACAGGATTCTGTGCAAGGTCCGATACTTTTCACAATATACATGCACAGCATACATTTCCATGAGCAGTAGTTTTCTAACTTAGACAAAACTGACATTATCATATTTTGCTGTTAACTCCTAAGACACTCACAATCTAAACATATAGTTACTTTGGATGGCATTACCTTGGCATCCATTACAACTGTGATGAACCATACAGGTTATTTTTTTTATCAAGATATGTCTTGTAATTCACATGTAAGCAAATCTCTTGGGCAGCTTTCTTTATTCGTGCATTATTATAAAAATCGGGAACATTCTGTCTCAGAGCAATGCTGAAAAATTAATCCATGAATTTGTTACTTCCAAGCTGGACTATTGTAATTCCATTATCAGGATGCCACAACAACTGTCTGAGAAGCCTCCAGTTGATTCAAAATATTTGCAGCAAGAGTACTGATGGAATTTAGCAAGAGGGCTCTCTTGCTAGGCTGGGTTTGGGAGGCAGACGCCTCTTGTTTCTCGTTTTCATGTATTTGTAGTCTCGTAAAATGCACATATTTCAACATATTTCTTATTTTTCCTTTTTCCTTTGGATTCTTTGCCCGCAACGGGCAGCAGCAGTGGCATCAGTGTGTGGGTGAGCGTGGGGATGAGAGGCTATTCCTCATGTGCTTTGGACAAAGAGCTCAAAATAATGCAGCTATCGACCAACATCAACAACATGAGGCTCTTAACAGCGTTAAAACGGGCAACATGAACCAATGTTTGTTTAAATGGAGAAACTTGACTATTACTGGAAAAAATATAATCAGTCACTGCAAATCTCTTCTGTCTTTGATCAAAATGACACCAAAGTTGCCAAATTGACAGTAGAAGAGACCAATAATGTTTCTACAAAGAATTGCAGTCGTGACAAAATAGCGTCTGACTGTTCAGTTAGTTTTTTCCATATATAATTACAACACAAACATTTTTGGCAGTAACACACGTGCAGTGTGATTAATGTTTGTTGAAAATTATATATCTAAAGGAAAAATGTACCCCTCTGTACTCAAACACTGTTGGACTCTATGAGAGACTTCATGTCCCCATATTTTGCCAAAAATCAATTTAAAATTCTTTCAAATATCAAGAAAAGTATACAATCATACATATGCAAGATTATCAGCTTTCAGTAATACGTCTTTGTTTTTTTTCTTTGAGTTGTTCTGTCCACATGGAATGGGGACTCCCAGTATTGCTAAAAACTTCCTCTTTATCAACATCTTTATGAACAATTTTTATTTGCAAATCCCACAGACACAATTTAAATGCTGAGCATCCATCAACTAACCTGTTTAAAGTCCCTCTTAATGAACAATTACAGAGATTTCCTTAACTGATCATTTTGCCTTGTGTTGTTAAAATTGTCACTTTTATTGCTCTTGAGTGTCAAAGGATCTTTATCAGCAAAGTAAACTTTAACTAATCAATTCCTACTAAGTCACTCTTTACCAGCTTTTCTGTTCCTTTGCAACCACATCATACGCTCCTCATTAGTAAAAAAGAGTTTCCTTTCTATCCTCAGTTGTTATAAGAAAATATTTCTACTTCCAATACACTTGAAACACAGCTCTGACACCATCACTAGTAACAGTCTCGGAGTATGTGGGGATTCAATTATTCCTTTACAGCCATGCAGACCACACCACACGTTTAGAAAGGCCAAACCTGTTGAAAAGCAGCCTTCTCTTTTTTTTTATTAACTCACCCTGCTGACGCCTTGACGACCTCGATCCCAAACGGCGTGTCTCTTTTCCATTCTGAAGCTCGGGACTGTTCTGGCCTCCAGCTGGCCGGAGGTCTGGGCTCAGGAGCTAAACAATTTACAGTGGCATGAAGTTAGCCATGTAGTCGCAGCATGCGGGCGTGACCACACCGAATTCTTTGTTCATGCTCACTTGTCGGTGATGTAGATTGGTTATCCTCTTCCCTCAGCACGCTCAGCTGCCTCCTGAATTCTACAAAGAAAGAAAAGCACAGACAGACAACAGACAGATCAACCTCAAAGTTGACGCCCATATGCCACCACACCAGCACAGCAAGTACAATGTATATTTTACCCATCAAGCGTTTACAGTAGTTGCTTTAATAAAATAAAACTACCAGCAGGGGGAGACATGTGCTCGTATATTGGATAGATTTGGACACTGACTCTAATCAGATCTTTTTGGTTCTGTACCTGCAACTTGCTCATTGGGACAGACTATGGCAGTTTCAGATATGTGAGGCTGAGGGGGAGGAAGAGAAGAAGGCCGAGAGAACTCATGAGCAGAAGAAGGAGTTAGAGAAGAAGGTGAAGGGGTCTCTACTGTAGGGGGGACCTGCGCTCTCCAAAAGGGGGCATATCCACACCCTCCCGGGGGTTTCTGATCCAAAGACTCTGCCGTGGGTGGAGAGGATGAGGCTGATAGGGAGGTAAAATAAGGAGGGGAGGGAGAAGACAGAGAAGTGAGAGGGAAAGCAAAGCAGTTTAAGAGATTTTTTTTTTTTTTTTTTTTAAACCTCTAGTGCCTGTTTTATAAAATATAGACAAGGTGTTAAACTGAGTGTTGTTTGCTCACAAGATGGATATTAATTTCATACCAAAAAATGTGCAAGAATGAAAGTTGAAAAGGTAAGCAGGGTTTGTCTTTTACCACTTTAAGACAATATTCACAGAAGGACATGCATGTCTGGATGTGGACTTACTGTCAACAAATCCTGTGGAACAACCAGAATTAAGAATGACTCCTTTACAATCTCAAGCTCATTACTGTGTACTATGTAAACCTTTAAACAGTTCACAAATATACAGATTCAGTTTTAAAAGGTCAGTCATTTCTTAAAACGGCTGCTTAATGTAGTGTTTAACAAAAGTTACTCAAACAGGAGAAACAGCAGCAGATTCAACTTTGGTTCTCTAGTGAGTATTTCTCGCAGCAGGAAACTGTATGTTGAGATAAAAATAATCAGCAACGAGTGTCTTCGTGGTAATGATAGACAAACTGCATGCAGGTGATAATGCAACCTGATATGAGTCAGTTAGTGCAACTGTGGCTTACTGTTGTGCTTCAATTCACACAAGGGTTAAGGTTTTGATTGACACCAAACTTTTTTGCAGGGCTCAGTCATTGATGCTCTGACTCAGCACGTGGGATTTGTTGACAATGTGAAAAGTATGTATCACTCGGCTTACCCTTAAAAGGAGTTGTATTTAAGAAATTCTGTTTGAAACTTAAAAAAATTCACTACACCCACGCTTGGTAGACGCTACAGGGACCGACGATCAGCTCCTAATGTACACAGTGCTGTAACAAGATGGGATTCAACTCTTACACGAGTTACACCTTTAAAGACCTGGGTGCCACTAAATGGTTCATGATCAACCAGTCAATCACAAAGACAATGCCGCTAGATCGTACACCATTCAAAAAATTTATCCCTCCTCTCTGTGGCATCTGCCACTTGATTGATATAAAGAGTGACGAGTCTGCTGGTGCGGAGAACTCTGGTACATTAGGTTACCACAGAAACAAACTTATTACCGTAACAGGCTGAAAACTTTCTTGGTCATGTCCTCATCACAGCGTTTGCCCGATCTGTCAAACAATAGACTCAATGTTTCAGGATTTTATTTTTTTAAATCTTTTTTAATCTCTTCATAAATCTATTTTGTGTGTATATGGAGGAGCCTGACTCCAATTACAATGACTTTGTGCTACACAACAACTTTCACAGCAAATTCTTGCAGAGATTTCAAGAGCTGCAATCGGTCAAAAGGCAGTTTCCTTTTTCAGTTTCAGGAACTTCCAAAACATCAAATCTGAGCTGGAGAAGCAAGCAAAGGGATGTGCACAGCATGATAGTGCGAGTTACACAGAGCAGATTGAAAATGCCCAGTCAGACTTTGACAAACACAGGAGACGACACCGAGGTTGATTCTCTGGCCTAAAAGATTGGCGAGTCGAGGTTTTGTCTCTGCAGGTCGAAAATCCGTTAGTCACGGGCCTATGATGGAATAAAAATATTCAAACACAAGGAAATGTGCAACCTCATTCACTGCCTTTTCAACTCGAGTTATTCATGTGAATCAGCCAAGTCCAAAAGCTGTTCCACCATGACTGATGATCATTTTAATGCCTGCTACAGACTAGCTACCAGCAGCTACTGCCTGGGTTATGAAACTCCAGCTGACTCTGTTTAGTGCAATTCATCAGGTTTAAATCTAGAGTCTATCTAGCTGTGAAGAGTCCATGTAGATTTATGTTTATGTATTTTCAGCGATGGGATTTTTTTTGGGGGGGTCGATCATGTTTAGCTGATCAATTTAAAAAGTAGCTCACAACCCAATGCGAGGACACCCCTGATTTAAGCTGTCATGTAGATTTTTATAGGCACATCTCATATGATGAGTCTATGTAAGTTATTTATATTGATTTTTTTCTCTGATCCATGCAAACTGCTTGCAGCATTGATAATCAGTAAGGTGATTTACACACAGCATGTGAGCAATATTAAGTCAGTGAGTCTCACTTTTAACTCGGCTTAGGCTCTCTGAGAGTACATACATTCTGTCTTATGTCATCTATACGCTGAATCAGTCGGGATCAATCAAAGCTACTTATTAGTAAATCAAATGTTGGAGCAGCAGAACGGGTTTAGATAAGGACAGAGAAAATAAATGAAATGGAGACGAGTACAGCAGGCTGATCAACAATGCAGTGTGTTAGTCTTGAGTTGGATTAAAGGCGGGGCAGCATTACATGAAATCTTTATTCTCTGCTTTTTCTGTGGCACTGGAGGCTGTCCAGGATCTTTGGCAGATAAATGCAGAAACTTAGGGGAATGAGCGGGCTGTGCTAGAGGGGCCTGAGATTTAGGAGGCCTCCATTCAGTCTGCCAGGAAGCTGGAAAAAAGAGGAGAAGGGAAGAGAGTGCAAGAAGAAACACCAGTAAAGGTAGAGTAAGTGGGAAATAGCCTGTGACAGGATGAAAAACACCTGCCTGCTCTACTGTATCTCTGCCCCTTTACCTGTGTCAGGGGCAGATGGCAGACTGGTGGGTCTGGTGCGGGCAGAACCTGACTCCTGCGCAGAGATTTGGCGAGTTTTGGGCCGCCTGGGAGCGGGAGGTAGTGCAGGTATCGGAGGGAAGGAACTTAGAGAAGCTTAGGAGGAGAAAGAAAAAAAAAAAAAAAAAGGAAGGAACAGTTTGTGTGGCCAAAGACCAAAAGAAAAGAAAAATAAGAGGATAGGAAAGACAAATGGTGGGAACATTGTAAGGTCATATCCAGAAAGGATTATATCTGTAGGTGAGGTGGGGTGATTTTAATAATACCCATCCTAGTGATTTTAATCCATTCCAGAATGTATTAGAGTAATTTTTCACCCTCTTGTAATTTAAATCCACATCCTTGTATTTTAAAGCACCTGTCTGAGTTTTATCCTTTTCCTGCACTTTATGAGCCATTCAAAGTATGCCAAATGACTTATAGCAGCTCCTGTTTGTAATTCATCAGACAAGAGACAACTACCACTGGATTACTCAATCAATTAAATTAAATCAATCGAAGACTTAAAAACATGAGGATTCTCAGGCAAGAGAATGATTTTGTAGTCAGATTTATAGACATTTACGTGCTTTCTGTTTTGGTTTTAATTAATTTGAAATTTTGCAATGAAACTTTGAAGCACAATATGATGTTTTAAGCTTGTTATACTAAAAGCTATGCAGTGAGACCGGAAGGATTCTGCACCATAAAGCTGACGCAACCAGTCAGTGTGTGAAGCTAAAGTTAACTGTCAACAATATCATCAGTCAGATATCAAAGATGTCACTGCCTTTTTATGGTAAATAATTGTACCACTAACATTAAATGAGAGTTAAATTAATAACTTTTCCTATGAAAAACTAGCTACTTAGCTAGTTCCCATAGGTAAAATACCTAGCCAAGTTTACATTAATAAAAAAAACATCAAGTGGACTTCGACAATTGCATAATTGGAGGTGAAATTAGGTTTACCTTACTTTTAAAATGGGATTTCTTTTCGCAATAATATTTGGTAAAGTAAAAACATATCTTGTTTACTTTTAAGAAAATATATCTCCTATTATAATTTTAGTTCAAATATATCACACTTTAAAAAAAAAAAAAAGATGAACCAGCTCTGTGTAAATTCTCTTTAAATGCAACTTCAATAAAAGACTGACAGTCTGATACCTGGAATTAAACTATTTTTCTACAGGTATATAAAGTATAAGCTAAAAGTTTAAATGAATCACATCTTTAAAAGGAAGCACAACTCTTTGCTACTGAATGTAGTCGTCATATCTGTGGTATTTTGGATCTTTATCTGTCGTGCTATCGGTGGGAAGCCAGTCAAAGTTTTCAACTGAACAAACCTGTTTGTGAGGTACCGTCAAAAATAGCGGGGTGGAGAGAAGGATCAGGGGGTGGACAGGAGAGAGATGAGGTGGAGAGGGCTTTAGGAGGGATGAAGGTAGAGAAAGCCTCAGCCTCCCAGCTACGGGGCCTTCGAGCAGCTGAAATTGGGCACAGTGTGTCCAGGAAGTGGAAAAAAAGAGAAGAGGAAAGGGGGGGAGGGAGGATAAACCAAAAGATGGAGAAAAATGGTGATTCAGACATTAAAAATATACAGAATGGTAATAACAACCCAAACCGGTAAATTCTTGCAGCTTTACAACTGAAATCAACACTGTCTCACCCTATTTTAAAGAACTTGTAAATCACCTAAAATAATCCTCAGGTTGGCTTTCAATCATAGACTGTATATAGAAATGGACGTAGTCTCCATGTCTCAAACATGAAGCCAGTGCAGAAGTGCAATACCAGATCAGACTTTCCGGCCTTGTTGGAGTCTGTTGAAAGGGCACCACCGAGGGACTCTACAGTCCTCCTGTGGGACTTTAACGCTCATGTGGGTAAAAGATGGACAAACCTGTGAGGGAACGGAATGCCTGATCTGAACCCAAGGTTGTTGTCGGACCTCCTGGCTTGGCCACAACAAACACCATGTTCAAGCGTAAGGTGGTTCATAAGTGTACTTGGTAAGAGAATATACCTTAGGCCTGAGATCAATAATTTACTTTATACCTGACCTCGGATAAGTGTTAGAAAGACAGCGTAGCATAATTGATTCTTGCACCAGTGCAAATATTTTTCTTTGGCCCCTCCCCTCACTCTAAACTTATTTCCCAGCATGCCTTAGTTCTTCCTTCATAACTTTTTTAAATTTAGCAACATATTTAAAAAGGTGATAGGTAGAAATGATATCTATTTTTGATAAAACATGCAATTTTGAAAAATGTAATGAAGACAAACAATGATACATAAAATGGGCTATGGCTCAAAATCATAAGTGTACAAGGTGGGAATATGATATATATATACTTATCGCGCTACGTACTTTCACTATTAAAATGCAAAAGGACAGCTTCTGTCTGCCCATATGGAAAATTAGGTAAAAGTTACAGCAGGTGGCAGGCAAACTTAATAAAAAATAGTATAGCTGCTGATAGGGCTGCTTGCTAACTATATAATAATTTATAATAAACTATGTAATAATGAATCACCAAAACTATCTGACCCTGAAAAGAACCACACAGAATGAGGGATATTTGTATGAGAATACCTGATCCGGCACTCGGCTGGAAGATTTTGGGAAGTGCAGGAGGGTGAGCGGGTGTAAAGGCTGGTAATGAGTAGGCGTAGGGGGAGGGCCGAGCCTGCTGGGTAGCGCTGAGTGGTCGCGTGGGGGTTCGCAATAAGGATGGTGGAAATGAGGGGTCTGGGGGATCAGGCAGAGGGGGACTAGATGGGGCCGAGATGGTTGAGGAAATGCCACATGATCTTTTCCCGTCCATCTCTATGGTTACTGAGTGAAAGATCAAATATGACACGCACGGGGTGACAAGGTGAAGACAAACAAGATGGGGAGAGAGAGAGATTAAATAACGGGCAGAAGAAAACAGGAAATAAGTAGAGTTGATGATTAAAGTGTAACATAATCAAGACACATTGACGAGAGAGGAATTGCAGAAATGAGGTTTTGATGTTTACTCCGGTAAACATGAGGTAAACAGTGAGTGAGTAGAGTGGAAGAAGAGAAGTGAAACAGGAAACAGGAATGAGATGAGCAGACTGTTGGAGCAGACGGTAATATCAGGAAACTGAAAGTTACCTGCGGGGGCTGATTCAATTGCTGGCCTCCAAGCCACATCATGTACTCTTGCAGTAGAGGGAGCAGAGGCTGTTACACGGAGGTCAAACAACAGCAGACAGAATGAAAGAAAAGGGAAGATAGTTTTAAATAGGAAGCGAAAGAGGAAGCTGCAGCTGTTTGAAAAAATAGTTCCAAGAGAAATAAGCGAGAGGGAGCGTCCTTGCCTTTGTCGTGACAGCTGATACAGAGTGAAAGCCGACTAGGGGGACAAAACACTTGGCAGGGAGGCTAAATCTACCTGGAGCACTTTATCAGACCAGGTTTGTTCGGAAGCATGTGCAGACTAACACTTGGTGCAGTATTGAAATCGGCGTGGAAATCTTCAACAGCAAAACTCATAACAAAAGAATACGATGCAATATTTAGAGCTTCAGATTTCAAAAACGAAAAATCTCAAGACAAGAAAGGGCCTCATTGCAACAGATATTAATAGACTCTGTGTCTCGATATAACAGTGACATACCTACCTCAAACATAACCTCACATTAACATTAAAATATGAACTCTGACAATATGGAGGTGTATAAAAACAGACAACTTATATTTTTAGTTCAAGCAGCCGGCTAAGCAAAAGTTTGAGGTTGTAACCAGCCTGAAAAAGCATGCGTCCTTATATTTTAAACGGGGTATGGTGACCTTAAGAGTGTATATTAAGATGGACGACACATCACCAATTCCTTTATATGAATAACTACCGGCCCGGTGGCCTGGGAACGGTAAATAAGTGAATGCAGGGTAAGAAACAGCCAATCAGAGACTGCAACATGAGCGTTTTCCCCACAGATCAAACCACCCAAGGTCGCCTTCACAACAAGAATTTACCACCCGAATATAAACAGTGGCAATCATATTTTGAGATCACAGTGGTTTCAACCATCTCTAAAGTGTTTTTTGTCTCGGTCCGTCATTGCTTGTTAATCTGGTTTTATCAGAGCACGGTGGCTCTTAGACGTGTCCCCAGTCTTACCAGTAATGTGAGTTGCTTGTCCAGTTCCAAAGCTGGCCTTCCTCTCCTCGCCATCTTCATCGTCGCTGTCATTAAAGTCGTCCAGATTGCCGATGTCGCTCTGTTTCATGCTCATGAGACTGGCCAAACTCTGCATGTCCTCGTCCCTGTGAAGAGTAAAGAATTCAATTCAATTCAATTCAATTTTATTTATATAGCGCCAAATCACAACACAGGTTATTTCATGGCATGATAGCCAAACGTTACATATGTATTTGTAAGATAACTCGCTTCTTCACCAGTCATTTCATTTGGCAAAGAAAGTGAAATTATCCAGGGCTGGGTATCGCCACTGATTTCCGAAATCAATTCAATTCCAACTCACAAGATCCAGATTCGATTCAATTCGATTCAATATGGATTTGGTTAGAGATATTTCAGTTACAATACCAATTTTGCTTGGATATGAAACAGAATCTCAGAGAACTGATTCTGTAAATTTTACAAGACATTCTCTAACATAGTGCATTATTAAAAAAAAAAAAAAAAAAAAATTCACATTAACCCTCGTGCTGTCCTTGGGTCAAAATGACCCGCAGCTGTGTTCAACCAAGTTCCGCTCGATACCAACTCCGGTTGGCTATTGTTGGCTGGGGACAGGATATGAAAGCTCCTGTTGGCTCAGTGAGATATCAAACCTGCAGCGTAACGCCCAAGATGCTATTTGACTTTACTGCTAACTATGTAGAAAATTATGAACGCCTGCTGGGAAATTTCAAATGAGCACAGTTAATTCTGAGTGTTATGGATGTGATCATGTGTTTTGCGCTGAGTACGTTACTGGATTGGATTTACTGGACCTTTGCTGACCAAACCATTTGTTGTCGGACTTTGACGGATTGTTGCTGGTCTGAGACTTTACAGGCGAGTTACGTCAACACTGTAATTGTCTGTTTTGTATGATGGTGGTCAAAGCTGTTTACTGAACCTGCTGGAAAGATTGTGTCTTGACACGGTTAACGCCAATCAAATCGCAAGAATCTAAACTTTCCACAAACCTCTCGCATGAGTATACACGTGAACTTTAGTACTGTAGAAGTCGATGCCATTAAAACTCAGACACGAGGGTGGGCCGTCCAAACGTTATGTGGCTAAAAGAGCCATCTCGGGATTCATGAATCGATATCAGATTATTCAAATGAAGATCGATTTTAATCAGAAAATCAATTTTTTTTTTAAACCCAGCCCCGTTATTGTGTCACAGACTGTTAAACGGGACTTTTGATCGCATTTATAATATTAATTATTATCATTATTGCAGCCAAACCTAAGAGGAGAAGCTCATTGTATTCCCCAGCTAAAAAATAAATGCAATTGCACACACTGCAGAAATTCCTAGAAAGTTACCGAGAGATGGCCATGCCTCTGCAACTTTACACCTCCTCACCATGCATCCAGCAGTAGGATCATTTTGATAATTGGGCCTTGAACGACATGTTTGTATCAATGTTTGTATTGAAAGGGATCAAATTAAAACAAAAATGGGAATTCTATCTATACATTAAGTTATTTTTCCTGCCATATTGAGCTTCTCAATGGTTCAGTTCAAATCAGTTCAAATTTAGATATGAATCAATGAGTCTAATAAACTATCTAAAATATATGTCTTATGTCTGGTTTTAGCCGCACACATAGAAAAGCTAAATGTTTTGTTTGTTTAAAATGGTACGACAAGACATTCTTTAAGGTCGGCAGGTGTGGAAAAACTATAACGGTCCAAACCTTTTATTCCGCTGCTGATTTAAGGTCTATGAAATAACTTTTTTAAGAAATATTGAAATTACGTTGAGTTATTCCTGAGTCTACTCACGTGGCTTTGCCCTCCTTCAGAAAGATACAGGACAGGTTGAGTTTCAGTGTGGCTTCCACCACTTTCACAGACAGCGGGTTGAGCTTCAGTGTTACATCATACTGGGCCGGCGTGGCACTGGCATACTTCTTCATATTGACGTCGACTGAGGCCAACACTTTCCGACGACCTTTTGTCTCCTGAAAATGAAATCCAAAGGACAAGGAGTTCAAGTTTGAACACAAATTCCTTCTTCCTGACAAACAGCAAGAACACCGTGACCGCCCGCAGATTAAGTGGACATCAATTATCTTATCAAAAATGGCACATGTCAAGGTCTGTGATGTACAAGGCATAAAATGAACAGTGTGTTTTCATAGTGAACATGTTAGATGTGGGAGGAATGTAATTTTGACAAATGGTTATGGCCAATCCACTGGGTCGGACCATCGCCGAAAAGGGTGGCGTATCGTTCCATTCAGCAGTTGTGGGTACCTACACAAAACGGTCTATGCGGGGACAAATGACTCCTGGCAACAGGGTGTTGGGGGATGTGCTAGAACTAGCTATGACTTACAACTTCCAGGATTATTAGGACAGATCATACGTACATTTTCAATGACAAAGGTCCAGTCCTTGTCTTCAAATTCCTCTGCAGTGGGTTCCTGTTGATGACGGCAGAATTATATTAGATTTTAGCTTTGCCATGACCAATCTAGATTGGTTTCCAAACTGTAATCCAGATGATTTATCAGCTGCAGCAACACAGAAACTAAACTTCATACCTTGAAGAGTGTGACGGTGATGTCTAAACTCTCTGGAAGCTGCCAAATCACCAGGCCTCTGTAGGGGTTTTTAATGCCTGGCTGCCAGCTGTGGAGCTGATAGAAAAGAGAACAGAAAGAAGGTGTTCAACGTCAACGTTGTCGTTGTTCAACATTTCCTTGCAGAGCAAACTCTGAATACTGCATTTTTATCTCTCGACAATTTCTACTCTTGGACTGGGTTGCATTAGCGATACAGTTATTGATCACAAATGAGGAATCGCAATCAAATTTTCCACCAGGCCACCGGGCCAAGTAGGAGGAGCGTAACACCGGGTTCTCTGCGGGTTATGGTTTTAGTTACTGAAGTCCAATAACGCACCCATGTGTCAAACTTCATGTTGATATAAGTATCTTTGTGATAAGTTAGCTCAGAAATTACGTTTAAATAGCGCTGGAATCTTTAGTGCTTTCTGTTCAATCTAATCATGAGATTGTATGTGACTTACTGCCAGAGCTAGGTGGGTTAGAAGAGAATTTGATTCTCCATCTGACATTTCATCTCCCTCTCGCAGCACGTAATTGGTAGATTCCGGTGGGTTTTTTTATAAAGTTAATTTAATGCTGGTCTTTGAAATACTGCAAAAATATGCTCATTTTCAAAATCTTTTTTTGTGAACGTTGTTGTGGTATAATGTTGACGTTTTTAAAATGCTTGCACCACATTTTAATAGCCTAATTGTCACATCTACTACTACCAGTAGTAGCTAATAAAAACCATACAATTTACTGCTTTTCATAAAGAGATCAAGTTAATATTGAGCAGAATTGAATTCAGCCCATTGGTCCGGCCCTCCACAACAGTCCCAGTTTCTCATGAGGCCCCTTGGGAAAATTAATTGCCCACCCCTGGTCTACATTGTAGCTGTTTCCCAATTCAGAGGTCGCATCCTTTGATGCTTTGGGGGACACCACCTATGAGTGCATGGCCTTCCCAGACCAGGTAGGTTGTGAAGGACGAACCCAAAATGAGACAGTCAGGCTGTCAAGTGTGGGTTCACACAGTGTGATCTCCAGTGTGTTAGAATGTGTTGTTCAACTCGATGAGGTACCTACTGACCGTGACTATTTTTAATAGGCAAGTAAAAAAAAAAGTTGCAAAGAAATGTATTCAAAATGTTTTGTTGAACAGTTTTACCTGTTGAAAAAAATTTGTCAAAATAGGATTGTGAAGTAATGTTTCACCCTGTCAATCTAGCAGTTGTTTTGTAGTATTTTTTTTGTATGATTTTTGTTGTTGTAAACAGTTGTAAAGATTGGTAGAAATGAATAAAACTCTGTATTTAACACATTTTATTTGAATCCATTCATTGTGCTTCACTTTTTGACCGATCTCTCAAGTAGAGAAAAACCTGTCCATCCTTTTTCTTTCCTTCTCCTGCCACTACCCAGCTTTCCTCCTCCTCTTCCTATTCCTCTTCCTCCTCCTACTCCTCCTCCTCTTACTCCTCCTCCTCGTCCTCCTACCGACCGCCTCTGAGGTCCTGTTTTTTTCACCGACTGCGGCTTGAAAAAAGCTAATTTCTGCAGTTGGACCCTGGCAGGCAATTATGTAAATTTAGTAAAAAATACTTTTAAATGAATCTCACTCAAGAGAAAAGCCTTGTTGATTGCAGGGACAATTTTGTCATCCTCCCCGACTATGATCCAAAACTCTAAGAATCTCACCACGACTGAGTTCAATGTGGCCTTTGGATTTTTGGAGATGTTATTTGTGATGTTTATCCAGAGCACAGCGCTGAGCTTGATCGATACCTTTCCATAATTTCTAATCTGTCCTATGCCGCTACTCTTTTTTTATGACCACCATAAATCTTTCTCTGCGAAAGCAGCTGCTTTCCTGCAGGGGTTTAATCAAAAGCTGGACAGTAGACAGTAGATTTGGCACTAGTATTGCACGCACTTCACCGACCATCACACCATCTGTGGAGCATTCCCTCAAGTCTCCAGTCTCAGTCCAAAAACCCTCACCGAGCCCAAAGTCTTCTGCTCCCAAACCCCACGTCTCTCCTAAAATTAAACCCACGCAGGTGTCCATTCTAGATTCTCCTCTTGTGCTACAATTGCAATGAGAATGTTTGCAGATTTTTCTAATTGTAAGTATTCTGCATGCTTGCAGTTTTTGCAGTCAGTGGTTCCTGGCAAAGAGAAAATACAGGAACCATCCACTCCTATTAACATCCCAGAGCCCTCTTGGGCTCTAAAGGAGCATCCAGATTGCTGATTTTGTTCTTTTATTTGTTATCTAATGTTTTTTTTGCTCGTTTATCCTGCCTCTTTTCCAGAACCCTAATCGGCAATAATCTCCCGTGTTGCTATCAAGATCCTGATGTTGTAGATAAACTCCTTACCGGAGAGGTCGAGAAGAGATACATGATTGGCCCCTTTTTTTTAAGTCCCCTTTCCCCAAATATCGCATTAACCCCCCCACAGGCATCGCGACCCGGAAGCATTCTGGGGAAAAATGCATGATTATTGATTTATTAGCTCCTCACAATCAAAGTATTAAATCTAATTCCTCTGTCTCAATTTTGTAATATTCTACCATAGATCGCACTATTAAACTAGTTAAAATAACAGGTAGAGGTGCTAAAAAAAAACGTTGCCTTTCGCATCCCACTTAGTAACACCTGTTTGAAGTGCAGCGGAAAAAGAAATTATATTCTGGACATCCTCTCTGGTCCCCGTATCTCTAACACTGTCTGAAGCCCCCTGATGCAGATTGCTAACAGATTGCAATTAAATTGCATTTAATATGTTTTTACTTGTTATAGGCCCATTGAATGTGACGCATTTGGCGAAATCAGGTCTCGTTTGGTCCTTTTTTTTGTCGCTCCGAGTCCCTGTACTATAAAACCACAGATCCTAATGGCGGACAATTTGACCGGTTTGGTTTTAACACGACACATAAAAATCAATTGATATCTTTTTTCAGCGAATATCTTACTTACAACAGCGGATATCTTAGTTACAACAAGACTGAGCCAGCTAAGCAGTTTAGTGTTTATGTGCTGTATTTATTCAGTTTGAGAAACGATCTCTAGAAAGTAATAAAACGGATTAGAAATCCTCTCTGTTGCTAGGGTCGTTGCTAAGGGTCGGACTACTTCCTTGAGTAGTAAACATCGCGTACATTACATAAGAGTCTGCTGACGTGACTGATTGTTTTCCAGTCATACCCCATGTGTTGCCATGGAAACGGAAATCACACTAACAAAAGTTTCATATTTTGAGAGCGACCTGGCCCGCAATATGAATGCATTTTGATTACATATTATATTTAGTTGGTAACTTGTCCATGAGTCACGCTTACAGGCCTCGGAGGAGGCGCCTCGGGTCCTGACCGCATCCCCGTCACGCCAATAATGACGTTAAAGCACAGCCTCTGGTGTAATATGGCTTAAACGATTCTCAGACGCTTGTTGCATCTATCCTCCGGTGAGCCAAACGGTCAGAAAGCAAATCCTTGCTCGGGGCTCAGCTTTCCCCCCCAATCTCTCGTCTTCACACAGAATGTTTCTTTGCATCCGGTCGAGGATGCCTTGCCAGACGTTCCTCATTTTCAATTCAGCAGGCCGCTGATCTCCCCACATTCGGAAGAGAGGGTCGTGCTTTGCTCACGCGAACTCAAAGAAAATGCGAGATGCTTGTCGCCTCACAACGTCTCACACCTCACAAAGTATATTTCCTTCGTATCAAGTCAGTTAAAAAAAAAAAACTGATCTTGTTCCGCTGCTCCAAACTGCAGGCGGCTGATTGCTATGCATTCATAAGAGAAAGTAGTTCTCATGCTTGCGTGAATTCAAAGACGTGAGACATGCTTGTCACCACACATAGACTTATTTCACATGTAGTATATTTCTGTCGGAGGTTTTACCTGTTAAATAAAAGAGTTGTTCCTTTCTATAAAGTTCTGAGGTTTCTGTTCTAACGACCTTAATGTGTTATGTTATGATTTGTCGCTATATAAATAAAATGTTATTGAATTTAATTGAATTAGTTGAGTTGAGTTGAATTGAATTGAATTGAATTGAGTTGAGTTGAATTGAGTTGAATTGATTTGAGTTGAGTTGAGTTGAGTTGAGTTGAGTTGAGTTGAGTTGAGTTGAGTTGAGTTGAGTTTAATTGAATTGATTTGAGTTAAGTTGAGTTAATTTGAATTGAATTGAATTGAATTTATTTGAATTGAATTGAATTGAATGGAATTGAATTGAGTTAAGTTTAATTGAATTGATTTGAGTTAAGTTGAGTTAATTTGAATTGAATTGAATTGAATTTATTTGAATTGAATTGAATTGAATTGAATTGAATTGAATTGAATTGAATTGAATTGAGTTAAGTTTAATTGAATTGATTTGAGTTAAGTTGAATTGAGTTGAGTTGAGTTGAGTTGAGTTGAGTTGAGTTGAGTTGAGTTGAGTCGAATTGAATTGAATTGATTTGAGTTAAGTTGAATTGAATTGATTTGAGTTAAGTTGAATTGAATTGAATTAAATTACATTAAATTGAAATGAATTGAATTAATTTGAATTTCATTTAATTTAATTGAAAGTGTATGTAGCGTTTAATCGTTGACGCAGGCAAACAGGTTCAGTAGCTACGAAGATGTCACATATAGTACTTGCATATATTTCGTAACAACGAAGCCCCATATGTAAAAACTACATTTCACAATGCAACCCGTTTAGTTCAGCATAAATCTCCACTTACCGAAGAGTGACTGTACAAGTAAACTAAGTAGACTTTGACCTTACAAATGGGCTATGGGAGCCCTGTAGGGAGAACCGGCTAGTTCAGTTGAATTTGTTTCTCCTTGTATTACCTTTGTGCTGTGACGTCTGTTTCTCCGGATCCACACCACTCTCAGTTTGTCTGGTTGCCTGAATAACAACAGAGCACATAGTACAAAAGCATTTTAGTGTTTCTATTAAACCAACAAGCATGAATGTAACATACAGGCAAAGTGTGTTCACACTCCACACACCCAGGTAAACATGCTCACAAGTTTCTGAGTGGAGTTTTCTGTTTCATTTTCTGTTTGACTGTTGAATTTGAGTGTGTAAATACAGTATATAATTATCTTCTGTACATTTAAAATTACACAAGTTCTTCTTTAGCCAGGCGTGATGCTGCCATCAAATTCAAAATCAGCAATTTTTTTTTCATAAAACAATCAAATGTTCACCATTTCAACATTTGACATGTTGTCTTTGGTCTATTTGCAATTAAATGTGGGTTTATATGATTTGCAAATCATTGTATTCTCTTTTTATTTACATTTTACACAGTGTCCCAACTGTTTTGGGGAAACGGGGTTGTGACAGAAATACAGTGAATAAACGGCAGAATTTTATGGCAAAAATAAAGTGAATACTCGTGCAGATTATCAACCACCCAGCTGTTTCAATCCAAAACGTGAAAACACTACTGTCAGTATTGTCCTGGTCATAACGTTGCACGAATCTCAAAAGCAATGAGCGATTTAGTGAGACGAGTCATGAGAGACGAGCGAGACTGAAACAGAAATAGACAACTCCTGCTGCGCTGAACTTCACAGAGGCTTTACAGTAACCCTACACCTGCTGCACTATAATAGACATGTATCAGCAGCACTGACCTACAAACGCACAACAGGGTTTTTAAATACAGTGTTTAGTCAGCCGGTGGTTGGCAGAGTTCAGCTTCTCAAGGCAGAATAACTGACACATCAGACAGACTTGCCTGTAAACAACTCACGTAATTGTATTTTGGTCGGTTTTCCCAGACTTTCTGATATTCCTCTGTACTCTCGGTGGAAGTGGTTTTATTTGCTGTTCAGCTCAGGGAGACGGTTTGTCTCGCTGATCCACATTTTACACATTCCTGTCATAGTGTTTTGTCTGCGATGTTTCCCGATAGGTCACCCATGAACACAGACACACACATATATGTAGTATTGAATTTGTAAAAAAAAACACCAAAAAAAACGGAATCTCGTATGGGTCGCCTTGTAATACTATTTCGTACATTAGGAGGCGATAGTGAGTCGTTAGCAGCCTGCTCCCAGTTTGGTGTTTGGTGCTACACCCCAAAACTGGGACCTATGAGATTCTGTGAGATCCAGCGTTGTTAGGTGCCGGTTAGGTTTAAACATGAGGAGTAAGGGTAAACAAATTTCAGGGCAAACCACACAATCTGATTGGTCATTCATTTTTTTTTTGGTGCAACACCGGCTCTGTGAGTGTCGGCAGTTTCGTAGAATTCACATATTCTTGCCTTGCCGAAGTAGTTTTTATTTTTCTAAAACTGATCATTGTAAAGTTAGATTGTGTGCACCCAGAATTGGGTTATTCCTAAAGTTTATGTTATAGCTTGCTTATCTCCGTTTTTACTAAGACCATAGTAGCGAGACAACCGCCAGAGCAAAACCAATATATCGACACCAATTGCAATGGTTTTCGGTAGAGTTTACGTTGCCATTAGCCACACTAAAGAACTAAGAAAGTGTCCGAACGAGGTCAATACGCCTGGTTTGCTTACTACATAAAACTGCTTTTAATTGAGCGAGCAACATAGACTTTCTTACTCATCTAACTTAGCAAACAAACGAACAATTTCAGTAGACCAGGAAACGGTGTTTGAAAGTGTGAACTTTATGGATTGTTTTTTTGGCGGCACCATCAAAGTAGCAGCCCGCCAGGGATGTCCCACAATGCCAGGATATACTTACTTGACTTTATACAATGAGCTTATTCAAAACAGTTTATTCACCAGTCTAGAAGACACATGGTAATATTAGCATTAAACTCGCTATCGTCTGTCTCCAGCAGTGGAAATAAACACCAATGCTAACGCTTGTTTTCTGCTTCTATCCCTCATAACGAGAAGTGAGAATACGCCACTTCCTACACCTGTCGTGTGAACTGACGGCAGACTGTACAGTGGCTTAATATAGCATGTTGTAGAAGAAAAGCCGTGACATCAACCAACCACATAAACTGAGGTTCTGAAGCCTCAAGTACGGCATTTCAACCGTTGCCATCTTGGTTTTTTTGGAGCCAGAAGTGACCGTATGGACGAGCTGGAGAGGAGCGAACGGTGAATCTGACCGAATCTGACTTAGAGGACATTATGCCATCACATGGCATTACAATCAAGCAAGATATGAGGCCTGATATCTAATTAACCGCTTTGAGGCTATTTTCTGGAATTTCCGGCCAGAAAAAAAAAAAAAAAATCCATCCCCGATTTCAACGAGTAATAACTCTACAACTGTAATACCAAAATGAAAAACCTTATGCTCTACGCATGAGAGATGGGAGATGTTGAAATACAGTACGTATATTTGTTCCCATCACCAGGCCAGAGTTTAATGGGAAAAACTCCCGGCAAAAGCTTGAAATAAAAAAAAAAATCTACGTTTGAGTGTAAATAACAGCCTGATATCAATAAGTTGGTCAATATTGATGCTATTCAATGTGCTTTTAATATATTTGTTTTTCTTTCTGCATAATGGACAAAGAAATAAACAGCATCTTTAAAAAAGAAATGTCATCTCAATGAGTTATTACATTATTTTCAGAAGGACTGCGAGAACACCGACTAGAGGGAGGGAATATAGTAAATGACGTCATAATGACCTTATCGCATTTGTGTTTAATGAGAGAAGTTGCATGGTAGTCAATTGGAGCCAGAGGTTTTTGGAGCCAGCCCCTTGTGGCCCTCAGGGGTAGTGCACTTCAAGGCACTTCTGCACTGGCTTCACTTTTTAGATCCTGCAACTTTAACATAGAGTCGACGGTAGAAAGCGTTTCTATGAAAAAGAATGGGGCAGGACTAGCTGGTTAGCATGCTAACCTCAATAGACGTTTGTGCAACACAACACATAGACATTTTTGATATAGTTATAGTCTGTTGACAATTTTATCTTAAATTTTTTTTTTTAATGTTTTTAACAAAAAAAATCATATATGTTGCCTTTTATGCTTCCCTAAATTCACAAAATAAAGTCTCTCTTATAGCCTGAATAGATGTGAATAAAGAACAATGGAAAAATAAAGTACACAACAGCTCCGCTCAACAATACTGACGCTTCGCGCAGCGGCAAAAGACGCCATTTCAGCACTGTTAAATAGAGAACAATGGAAAAAAATTAATTATATTAAAAAAAAAATGAAGTGCAAATAATAAGAAATCTAAAGAAATTGTCGGCTATTCCGGTTAATAAAAAAATTGAAGATAGCCGGTTGGAAAATTTGAACATAAGCCTCTAGCCTCGCACTATTTTCTAGTCTATGAATCACTTCGATTCCCAAAATGTTCATTAATATGAATTAATTGTGTGATCGATCGCTTAATGGGTAAGTTGAATGATCATTTCAGCCCAAGTTAAAAAAAAAAAATTTTTTAAAAAAAACTGTGACTGACTTAATTGTTCGAAGCCAAATATTGAGTGACTGGTTTGGTGGAGCCTCATTTCATTGCAGCTTCTATTACCAAGAAAAAGGGCGTCCCTCCCCGTCAAAGGACCGAAACACCCCCAGAGAGTTACTGCGTGTCAGTTAGCTCATAGGTTTATTTTTTTTTTTTTTTTATTAAAGTCCATTACGGTAAGTAAATAAGTACAAATCGGGGATGAGGTCATACTTTTCCCTGGGAAAACTCCCGAACAATCCGGGCAAGGTGACTCCACCACACGCGTTTCTTGTAAGAGTTAGGGAGGGGCCGGGGTGGAGGAGGAGGGAGGAGGGAGGAGGGTGATCGAATTAAATTCATTCTGGCTGCAGCGCACGGTGGTGCTGATGGTGCTCGATGGGTGGACGTGACCGCATCCTCTCTCTCCACCTGTAGACCCGACAGCAGCAATTATTCGGTCCTTTTCAGATATGACGATCACACGTTCCTACAGACAGGTTCGTCTCTAAGCCCGACTGTGTCACCACCACCACCACCACCAGGAACAACATTGACTCAATATTAATAACAACAACAAAAACAAAAACAAACAAACAAACAAAAAAAACGCGGAAGTAATGTGACGCGCTCTCTCTCTGCAGGACAACGCGCTGCATAGCCGGGAGAGTCGAGATGTTTTGATCCACAGTCTTCACGGCGTGAAGCGTGACATTTAAGAAAGAAGCGTTTTTTTCCCTCTTCTCTTCTCTTCTCTTCTCGCCGGAGATACTTGCGTCATCGTGACCGCCTCCCTTTAAGACTCGTGCCACGACAAGTACTTCACAGAACTTTGGATGAATAACCACCATGAATATCCAAACAGCTCTTTTTTTTTTTTTTTTTTTTTTACCAATTGCAGGGCGTTAACTTCCGCCTCCACGTGTAGCCTATATAGTGATTAATAATAATAATAAAAAAATCCATCTATGAGAGGTTACATAAGAGGTGACGTTTTAAGTGACAAATTAACGGTTGGCGTATAAGTTGAACGGGATACAAATGAGCCCTCGTGGGCCATTTTATTTTTATTTATTTTTGCTCTCTCGCGCACGTTACAGTTGCCCCAAAAAAAATGAGTATGGCTATATTTTGAGTTGAGCGGCATCACTTTTGTCGTGCCGTAAACTGCCCCGTCCTTGTCAGTCCCTTTTAGAAGTGGAAGCAGTGAAGAAATAAATACTGACATATCCATAATGTTGGGAAAAAAATAAAATAAATAAGAGTTATAACAGGTACTTACCATTTATTTGTACACTCTATTATCAGTTCTTGAAACGAAGCGGCGAACTGGAACTTGGACGCTTTCTTTCCGACTCGCTGGAGTCGCTTCCAAACCGAAGTCATGGTCGAGACGGTTATATCAAACACGCGATAATACCGACATTAAAACGGAGGACTTGTGCGTGTGTGTGTGTGTCCTTCTGTTCCTCGGCTGGGACGTCGCCGGGTGGAAAGTGGATGGAGAAACTCTCTCCCCCCCCCAACCCACCCACCACCTCTTGGTTCGCTGACAGTCCTTCACCGGGCAGCTCTCCGCAGACGGGCTGCAAAAAAAACAAAAAAAAAAACACAACACACAGAGCTGGCGTCAAGCTGCCGGCGACCAACCGGAACGCGGATGACCGGGATTTTCAAAATAAAGCCCTCGTTGAACGCAAGTTGGGTCAAAGGAGCAGGAACACAACGTCGGGGTTCCCACAGGGGCGTTGAACAGTAAGTTGTGCGGTTTCTTGCGGACCATCTTGACTGAGCAGGGAGAGCACGTAGCTGGCACAAAGCAGCCTAAGTAAACAAACCGACAGTGAGGGAAAATATGAGTTTTGAAATGTTATTTTTCATATCCACAATCTCAGCAACTTTTACTAAAAACCAGATTTTGATTTTCTTTTCCCTTTTTTTTTTTTTCAGTAACTTCATAAAAATCGTATTTACTTTTTTATTGTTATTTTTTTTTATATCATGCTTTAGCTGTATCTTCCTCTTCCATGCCGCTGTAACGGAAAAATGTCCCCTTGTGGGATCAATAAATTATATCTATCTATCTATCTATCTATCTATCTATCTATCTATCTATCTATCTATCTATCTATCTATCTATCTATCTATCTATCTATCTATCTATCTATCTATCTATCTATCCATCCATCCATCCATCCATCCATCCATCCATCCATCCATCCATCCATCCATCTATTTACCAACACAAATATCTTGGCCCTAAATGGTGTACAAAGGATGTACACATTCTCATACATACAATTTTGGATGTTTTTTTTTTTAAAGTACTGACTCAATCAAAAATGGAAATAGCTGATTCAAATACTGTGTGTTTTTAACCGTGTTAACATGTCAACATGGTATTTATTTTTTTTTTTATACTAAAAGAAGTATTGTACACTCAATGGTCATTTCTGTTTGTAACTGCAGTAACAGTCTGACAGTCTAAAAATTCTTTTTTTCAGACGGTTTCATTCATCAGGAACCAATCTGTCAACTCGGGGATGGGCTTTTCCTCATCCCATTGCCAGCTCCAGCTGCAGGGGCGGTGGAGGAGAGGGGCAAAAGAGAGGCAGTAAGTATTTGCACATTAATAGATACTGCAATACTGAGTAAATACAAAGTTGTTGAGCAGCCACTTAAAGGCATGAAGGGATTTGTTTTTTCTAGGAAAAAACTTCTGCAAATGTCATTTTGACAAAGCAGAGATGAGTTTTCTGGGGTTTAATCAATGTCAGGAGAGAGACTTTAATTAAATAATATTTAATGAGTTCGTTTTTAAAGGTATGAAGGGATTTGTTTTTTCTAGGAAAAAAAACCTCTGCAAATGTAATTTTGACAAAGCAGAGATGAGTTTTCTGGTGTTTAATCAATGCCAGGAGAGGGACTTTAATTAAAGAATATTTAATGAGTTCGTTTTTTATTTCCATGTCCAGAAATTGCCATTAATCAATCACCCAAAAACTAAAATAAGATAAGATACATCTTCTGGTAATGCATACTCAAAATCGAAAGCGATGAACAGGTTGCACGTGATATCAAATGCCATTCACTTTTAAAGAACATATTAAAAAGAAACATTTCAAACAAATCGTTCACCAAAGACCAGAAATGAAAATCAATTACGTATATTAACAAGCTCTATCTCTATTTTAGTTTTGCTGAAGGAAGTATTGCAGCAGAAAGAAAAATGAAATTCGATGTCAGTTTTGAAGGTCAGTATTTCCTGTTTCTCCACAGCTTATTATGGCTGACTTGACATAGTTGAGATGAGCTTCGCAAGTCACACCTACAGCTTCATATTCTGCAGGAAAATCTAGGGATGTTGTTCATAATCAATGTCTTAGCTAATCTCGGAAAATAATTAAACTGATGACATTAATTCTACAATAGATATAAACAGCCTAATGTGACTGGAGGTTACCTGGCTGTATGTCCTATATATCCTATATGTAGGATTTTTTTTTTCTTAATAACTACGTTACATTGTAAACAGACTTTTTTTTTCTCTTTTAAATATTAATGACTAACAGAATTTTAAAAAAAAAATGTGTCTATGTTTAATTCAGGTTACAGCAGCTGACTTGTCAAACACAACGAGGACAGTAACATAACAGATGTAAGCCTATGCAAATAGTCTATTGAGGAGTCAAACAGTGATTAGTGAGTTCCCATGAAGCTAAAAGGATATTATCTCAAAGCAAAAACAGGAATTACCTGTGATGAGAGCCTGTCTGCACCAGTCCCCCCCTCACCACGAGGGACTTTTCCAGTTTAGTTTATTTATAATCTGTTGCTGACACATAGAGCAGCTGTGAGTATAATGTAGCATCTGAGATCACACACACACACACACACACAGATATAAACACCCTGTTCACACCCTGAATTTATCATTCAGGGTTCATTTAAAAATCCGATATCGGGTAATGATATTTTCATTTTATACGTTCATTATATTCTTTTGGAGACATACAGTCTAAGGAGTGTTAAGAAATAATTAGTAAGGAGTATTAATATAATTGCAATACTAGAATAATGATAAGAAAGCAGTGCTGATGTTAGAGTTGGGCAATATGGACCAAAAGTAATATCTCTGTATTTTTAGGGTGTGCGGCGGCGATACACGATTCAAGGGAGTATCAGAGAGTTCCAAGACTGTTCCTGTTGCACAGCACCGTAACATGTCCAGAGCAGAGGTGAACTATAACCTTCATGAGTCGGTATTCCAAAGTTTCGTTGCCTGATCGACATCAATACCTGAGTTTTTGACAATGGGTGATTTCACTATGGACCCGAAACTTGAGCAGAAAAACAGTTTGTGTCAGGTTTTTGGCGAACAGAGAAGTCACGGGGAGCGTAATTCAGCCAGAAGGGGGCCGTGAGGAGTTATTGTTGTTTTCTTGCAGGCAAGAAACTAGTACATCTTCAACGTGCTGTGAGCAGGCGCATTGTCAGGTACCTCATATATTACCATGGTACTTCAGATATTACCACAGTACATACCACAGCATCTCAGATATTACCACGGTACATACCACAGCACCTCAGATATTACCATGGTACGTACCATGGCCATCTTGTTAGTCCCGAGAGGTTTGGAGCCAGCAGTGACCCTATTTGGGCGAGCTGGGGGGGGGGGGGGGGGAGCGAGTGGGGGATCTGACTGATTGGAAACCCTGCGAAACTACGTCCCGCCCACCAACAGATGTAACCTGACTGCAACACAGGCCTGTCAATCAAATAAACACGGCCCCAAAAACCCGGCTTTTTGAGGCTTATTTAATCATTAATGACGGGATTCTTTTCAGATGGACGGCCAGAACACTGGAGTCAATTTAGCGAACGACATACAGAAAACTTGTGGAGACATTTTGTTGACTGAGAAGTTGAATGGGAGTCTATGGAGCCGGAGGCTTTTTGGAGCCAACCAGTTGCGGCACCTGGTAATATTACAGCATAAGGCACTTCCACATCGGCCTAATTTTTAAGAGCCTAAAGCTACATCCACTTTTATATACAGTCTATGTGTGCTACAAGTTGGCCCCCCATGGGCTAATGATGTTAAACTGGCTTGAGAAGAGTTAACTAATATTAAAAATGCCTATTCCGCTGGTATTATGAGACTTGCTGCAGTGTCAGAAGCAGTTCAATTATATATATTATATATGTATTATAAAAGACCACGCGCCAAAGAAAAAACGTGCACCTAGTAGATCCCAAACACATAATTAAATGTCAAAGTGAACAAAGAACACTCATCCAAATTCTTGAAAATTCGCTGGTGGAGTGAGCATAAGTAAATTATTCACACCCATGGCTCCCGATGCAATTCATTAATGAACAACACTAATGAAGATCAATGTGCTCGCTAATTTAATTTCAAATCATGAATGAAATGGCCTAAGCTACAGTATGTAAACTGCCCGAACCTTTCATGCGGAAATTATGCAATGCTACACTTAATGTCATTTAGTTACAATTACTTTGTAGTTAACCCAAGTTCCATCTTATGTTATGCGAATAAGACAGGCTTCTTCAATGACGTGTGCCGACTGCCTGATTCACATCCAATTCAATAGACACAAGTCAGCTTCATTTTTTCTATGATTAATTAAATGAAAAGGTTTTATTGGAAAATTCTTGTCATGAAATAAGTATGACATCCACCACACCTGTGGAACTTTGGACAGGTCTGTTCATGTGCGCTCTTTCCCAATGAAGCAATGAAAATATCCCTCAGTCAGCAGGATTGCACTTACATGTGTTTTGAGCTGGGGGAAGCACAAGTGCAATTTCACCTCAAAACTGACACCAAAATCGTACTGCACGAGTGCATCTTTACCGCCACAGCCCTTGTTATGCTGTTTCAATTATCTCAGTGCAGACAGGATTCACGTTGAGCGACGAAAATAGCAACAAGTGCGTAAAAAAGCTCTTTCCCCAGTATCAAAATGCAAATGTGCCTGAATCTGCACTAGCTTTGTGCTGGTATGAAAATAGGGCCCTCAGTTCTCTTTTTTTTTTCCCCCTTGTTCTAAAACCTTTCTAAAAATATTATGCAATTTTTTAAAAAATATTTTCAGCAGGGAGTTTGTTTGTTTTTTATTCTATGACTGTTCTTCTTAAAAGGTACAATAACGTTCTCAAAAGAAATTCCCAAAATCTTTTGTTTTAACAGAGGTGGAAGGCAGACTGTGTCAGATGTACCGCTGATTAAAAAAAAAAAACAACATCAGTCTCACATACTTGAAGCCCCACAGTCTGGTCCCAATATGTGCTGTTCCAGTCTCCATCTGTTGCTAAGTGATGTGTCCAGCTGACAGGCCGGTCCCTGCTGTGTCCGTGATGGGACTGAACCTCCCTGTCAATGTTCTTCCTTCCTCCATTTCTCACAGCCATTTGCTCTGTAGGCTTGCTGGGAAACAGCTGCATTTGGGTGGGTAAAAATGAAGCATGAAAGAATGAAGAGAGGGGAGTCTCCACATGTGGAGTTGATGTTTTGCCAGAGCTTTGTCATGGTGAAGTTATGTTTATGAGAAACTATTCTGGCAGTTGCATTTCCTGGTTCCAGTGGTTCAAGCTCTTAATGTGAAACTGAATGGATCAGGTTAGATTGAACAAAGGCCTTCCCTGCATACAAGAAAATAGAGATAACATTCAATAATATTTTCATGGACTTACAAAGCAGCTTTGTTTTTAGAGTGGTTATTTTTGTATCGGTGCAAGATTTGAGGGGATGGAGAGGAGAGGGTAGTCATAGTGGTACATGTGGGGTGAAGTCCTTTCCTAAACAATCCATTTCCTGCCTGTGGGCCACCCACCAATTGGCAAGCATCCTGTTTCGGAAGCCAGGGCATTGCAATGTGATTGAGTGTTCGTTTTGGCCGATATTGTAGCTGTATTGACAGCTGTAGGCTAGCGAGGGTCATCCACTTATTTTGGAGTTTAAACCATTACATAATACATCAGAACAGCTTTATTCATCCCTAAGGGGAACTTGGGTTATGTTGCAGTGCTCACATTCTAGATTAGAGAATTTACAACCCCGATTCCAAAAAAGTTGGAATGCCGCGTAACATGTAAAAACAACAACAACAACAAAAAAAAAACAATGCGATGATTTGCAAATCATGTAAACCTATATCTAATCGAAAATACACCAAAGACAACGAAATGTATCGTTTTATGAAGAATATATACTCATTTTGAATTTGACAACAGCAACACACGTTTAAAAAGTTGGGACAGGGTAGAAGAAAAGCTAAATGTGTTGCAGTCCGTCCTCATTGTTTAGGTTTTTCCTGTTCATTTCCTGTTTTATTTAAGGGACTCAGCTCTTGTCTAATTTTCTGTTGTCTTCAATTGCTTGCCCTCTCGTCTGTCCGTCCTTGTGATTGTCCTCCCCGCCCTAATTGTCTCTTCCTGCGTGTAATTATCTCCCTGCCCTCATGTGTATAAATCCTGTGAGCTCCTTACTTCCTGTTTAAGATCCTTATGTCCAAGCTCTCCAATCCATTGTTATTCCCATTGATCTACAAGTTTTGGTGTTTGGCAACTTGTTTGCCCCTTGGACTCTGCTTTCCCTCTGGTACCTTTGCCGAGCAGAAGCACCTAAAAAAACCCTACAAAATATATAACTTCTTGTTGCCAGTAGATTTGCGCAATGAAAATGACCGAATATTGTAGTTGTCTTCAGGACAGGATGTTTATCAAACGTGTTAAGTTTGAGGGATATTGGTCAACGATGCTACAAATACACCGAGTTCTCCTTTAAAAAAAATGTTCAGATGGAGCTTATCAAGGATGCTACTTCTCATTCATACATCTAAATGTTAATAAACTACAGACTTATAATTAAATAATAATTTGTCTTCGTTGAACCCGACAAGGAACTATGCATTGTTTTCAAGTCATGTATTGCTTTAGAAATTATTTCAATGTCCAGTAATATAGGAAGTCTGCTATTTTCCAATTCTGTTGCACACAATCCTGCAATGGAGTCCAGAGCTCGGAAGGCAGACAGAACACCACAACATGATTTTTATTCAAAATAAGGGAGACATACACCAATATTTGCCCATAAAAAGTGGTGATGGATTAGCAGCACGCTGAAGCCTGAGCAGTGTTATACATTCAGAACTGGTACACTGCTTAAACAAAAGTGTTCTCCCATCAGTCATTTTTTCAGTCTTGACATCACTCCAAATCAAACTAGAGTGGGAAACTCAGGGGTTTATACATCAGGCCATTTTTATTCATGGGAATTCTACCCACTCCTCATTTTTGTTCTTGGAAAAACAAGCCCCTGCATTATAAACTGGAGTTGTGGAGTTTGAAGTCCTGGGTATTTACCAGGCAGAAGGGACCTGACCAAGAGACACTATCAAGTTTCATTATGGGGAATGTAATAACCGGCAGGTTTTGAAGGGTGATAAAGCGATAAATAGTCAGTTTACTTAACGGTGACCATCATTTTTTTTTTTTTTAAGTCTGTTTAATTGCTAGATTAAAGCCAATCCCAATATTTTTAAATAATGGATTTAAATACACTTTAGTGAAAGAAAATGAGTAATTCTCCTGTTTTATCGTAGCTCACTTAAAACACGATAGGAGATATTTAAAAGTCTAAATGAACGTAATATGTCTATCTAGGTATGGAGGGAAATGCACCCCATATTATGGTAATCAGATCCCCGCTGGTATCATGTGCCGCACTTCAATCTGTGACCTTTGTAAATATAGCCTGGCAAAGCCAAACACCTGTGGGATGTCGATCAAAAGCAGCGAGAGGATGACAGGCAGCCAGAGCAAATACCACCGTCTTAATGGAACATCATGCTGTTCCTGAAACCATGACGCAACAGTCGACTGTTCAGTCACATGTATGACCCCTGAGCAGACTTCACCCACCAGGATATGCTGGAGAATTATACAGGCTACATTTTTATAACTTTTTTCAACTTAAATGTGGCTCAGGACAAAAATGACATCCTACATGATGTTTTCAAATACTTTAATTAAGTTGAATTAAAGCTTATAATGATCTCACAAACTTTTTACCCGGTTTTACCATTTCTGTTTCTCATTGGATCATGCTGTGCCGAGGTGGTTGACAGGAGTTGAAAGGACATTGAAGGTAATTACTCAGGTGTTCTTTGTGGTTTCTACAGCGCCGCTTGGTGGTTGCTGAGTGGCTGCTCCGGTAGTGTTTCAATTCAATTTTGACAATTTGTTGTCAACTACGGCACACCTCTTTTCACGGCATCAGTAAAGCTAGCGGGAGAGTATGATTAAAGAGAGGGATTGGGTGCCAAATCACAACGCGAGTTATTTCAAGGCACTTAACATAGGAAAGCCCTTACAACAGACCCTTACAACACTACGAAGAGGAATCCAACTGTTCAACAGTTCTCGTGTGAGCGACAGCTGGGGAGAAATAGAACAGTTAACAGGAAAAAAAAAAAAAAAAAAACTTGACAGCGGGAAGGGAAAACTCCCCTTTAACAGGAAGAAACCTTGACCGGTTGGGTTGAGGGGAGAGGAAGAGACAGGTGGGGCCAGTCATTGCAGACCAGAGACGTGCAGCTGAAGGACCGGGGATACCTGGCAGCATGAGATGTCATGGTGTCTCATTAATGCATAGAGAATGAAAGAGAGGTCATGGAAGGTCCCACAGCAGCCTATTGGCCTATAACAGCATAATGAAGGGCTGACTCGAGGTCACCACCGGATATACTACCGAGAGGCACGTTCTAAAGTCATATACTCCAACATCTTTGGGAATGTCATTCCCTAACCAACCAAAGTTATTTGAACCCTGTTACACTGTATATACCCAAACTGTTTCACTGAATCAAGGTAGTGAAGCTGTGGGGCACAAGTTCAATAGAGCTGTTGTCATAATCAACAGTGGGTTTTTCTATTTCACTACCAATACAGGAATTATTCCATTGTTCGTATAAAAATATTAATTAGAGCAGCTTTATGAAGTTTTGTTATTCTAACTTTATTCTTTAACCGCACTGCTCACTGTTGTCGCATGCGTGTATTGCTGGTTTATATCGATCGTGATTTTTGTATGAACAATAATGTACCGACGGCCCACATCACTCATTTAAAAATGTGGATTAGTGCACCTGTAAAGCCAAAATCAGGAGGGGAATAACTCAGTTGCGGTGAGCTCAAAAGCTTTAAGCCAACAGCGACTTGTGTTGATCATGTGACCTAGTAAGCAAATGCACTGAGATTTTATCCGACAAGCTGTCTCAGAGGAAGGACCGGGGACAACAGTTGGCCGTGGTATTTGACCCAGTTGTTGACCCAGCTCTGTGGAAGCTCATGTGTTTGGTGACCAGCCATCACAAGGCTGTCATGACCATCAGTGCTCTGTGTGTCTCAGAGCCACAGTGCACTGAAGCTGCTGACTAATGGAAGAGAACAACGAAGTCACTCAGTGACTCGGGTGAACGGAAAATAGCACATTTTTAAGTTTCCTATAGTCTGACCATAGAAACGAAGCATGTCTCTTTTTGTAAAAAACATGTACCTTGTACCTAAATGTTAAACATTTATCCAACACTGAGAGAAGCTAAATTGTGTGTGTGCGGATTCACGACATCTTACTGTGACTCAGTCTCAGCTGGTGATATAAAGATGGGTGAATTTCAGATTTGTGGTTGTTTTTAGAGCAGTGCCACCTGAGTCCCTTGCGTACTGAGATTTCTCCAGATTATTGAGTTATTGTTAAATTGGAGCACTATCTTCACTGCTGAGAGACTCTGCCTCTCTGGGGTGCTCTTCTTTTTTTTTTTTTTTTTTTTAGCCAATCATGTTACTGATCTGTTGCCATTTAACCTGTTTAGTTTTAAGATGTTTCACAAGGTGTTTTTTTTTTAGTGGTTTTTTTTAGCATTAATGCAGACGCAGGAGTTAAAAAAAAAAAAAGAAAGAAGATTCAGTATTGATGCTTGCCTGCAGGCAATTTTTTTTTTTTTTAAACACAAACGTATTTTGAAAAGAGCTTATATAATAGTGTCACAAAAGTTGTACTTAAATTCACGACAAAAGATTTGTTAAACACAATGTCATAAATAATTATAGGCTACTACCAGACAATGGCAAATGACATATCTCTATTGTCAGTGTATACACTAGTCTGTGTATATACAGTGGGTACGGAAAGTATTCAGACCCCTTTAAATTTTTCACTCTTTGTTTCATTGCAGCCATTTGCTAAAATCTAAAAAGTTCATTTTATTTCTCATTAATGTACACTCAGCACCCCATCTTGACAGGAAAAACAGAAATGTAGAAATTTGTGCAAACTTATTAAAAAAGAAAAACTGAAATATCACATGGTCATAAGTATTCAGACCCTTTGCTGTGACACTCATATTTAACTCACATGCTGTCCATTTCTTCTGATCCTCCTTGAGATGGTTCTACTCCTTCATTGGAGTCCAGCTGTGTTTAATTAAACTGATTGGACTTGATTAGGAAAGGCACACACCTGTCTATATAAGACCTTACAGCTCACAGTGCATGTCAGAGCAAATGAGAATCATGAGGTCGAAGGAACTGTCCAAGGAGCTCAGAGACAGAATTGTGGCAAGGCACAAATCTGGCCAAGGTTACAAAATAATGTCTGCAGCACTCAAGGTTCCTAAGAGCACAGTGGCCTCCATAATCCTTAAATGGAAGAAGTTTGGGACGACCAGAACTCTTCCTAGACCTGGCCGTCCAGCCAAACTGAGCAATCGTGGGAGAAGAGCCTCGGTGAGAGAGGTAAAGAAGAACCCAATGACCACTGTGGCTGAGCTCAAGAGATGCAGTAGGGAGATGGGAGAAAGTTCCACAAAGTCAACTATCACTGCAGCCCTCCACCAGTCGGGGCTTTATGGCAGAGTGGCCCGACGGAAGCCTCTCCTCAGTGCAAGACATATGAAAGCCCGCATAGAGTTTGCCAAAAAACACATTAAGGACTCCCAGACTATGAGAAATAAGATTCTCTGGTCTGATGAGACCAAGATTGAACTTTTTGGCGTTAATTCTAAGCGGTATGTGTGGAGAAAACCAGGCACTGCTCATCACCTGCCCAATACAATCCCAACAGTGAAACATGGTGGTGGCAGCATCATGCTATGGGGGTGTTTTTCAGCTGCAGGGACAGGACGACTGGTTGCAATTGAAGGAAAGATGAATGCGGCCAAGTACAGAGATATCCTGGAAGAAAACCTCTTCCAGAGTGCTCTGGACCTCAGACTGGGCCGAAGGTTCACCTTCCAACAAGACAATGACCCTAAGCACACAGCTAAAATAACAAAGGAGTGGCTTCAGAACAACTCTGTGACCATTCTTGACTGGCCCAGCCAGAGCCCTGACCTAAACCCAATTGAGCATCTCTGGAGAGACCTGAAAATGGCTGTCCACCAACGTTCACCATCCAACCTGACGGAACTGGAGAGGATCTGCAAGGAAGAATGGCAGAGGATCCCCAAATCCAGGTGTGAAAAGCTTGTTGCATCATTCCCAAGAAGACTCATGGCTGTACGAGCTCAAAAGGGTGCTTCTACTCAATACTGAGCAAAGGGTCTGAATACTTATGACCATGTGATATTTCAGTTTTTCTTTTTTAATAAATTTGCACAAATTTCTACATTTCTGTTTTTTCCTGTCAAGATGGGGTGCTGAGTGTACATTAATGAGAAATCAAATGAACTTTTTAGATTTTAGCAAATGGCTGCAATGAAACAAAGAGTGAACAATGTAAAGGGGTCTGAATACTTTCCGTACCCAGTGTGTGTGTGTGTGTGTGTGTGTGTGTGTGTGTGTGTGTGTGTGTGTGTGTGTTTCGCTTGGGAGGGCTGGGAGGCGGCAGTGCCTGGCACATGCTCAGATTCATGCGTCTTATACAAACACAGCCACAGTGCGCACAACAGAGCACACAACAGGCTTCTGTTGGAGCTCCAAGTGAAGCGGTCGGGACCTCAGCTCATATTTCCTTTAAAGGTTCAATGATAAATTATCTGATCGCTGAACCGGTGATATCATTATGAGGTCTGAGAGGCGGCTGTTGGCCTGCAGCGTAACACTAAGTGTGACATCACTTGCGAGGTCACAAATCAAGATCAGTGACCTGCGCCTGAGACGTATCAACAGAGTTGAGGTCAGCTATGCAGCATATTTACTGACAGGGCTGAAGTGTTTGCATGTGAGGAGCTGAGGACAGGTGAGGTGAGCGTGGCAGGTCGGAGACTGAGGACTTCTGGTGGGGAGAGGAAGAGACACAGAAAGCCATAAGACCAAAACCATGACAGAAACAAATTAAGAACACATTTATCATCGCTTTATTTTCTCATATATATATATATATATATGTATATATATTGCATACCGGTAATAAGAGTAGCAAACTGCAAACAAAGCACTACTAGAAACTAATGTGAATATAAGAAATAGCAGTGTTTCGAACAAATCACTGTTTTAGACTTTGATTTTAAATTAATGAACATAATTATGAATAATATATTCCCTTTCTTTTTATAGTTCAACCTAAATCCTACAAACTGTGCGGTAGTTTGCATGCAGCCTCCAAATCACTAAATGATTCACCCCTGATCTGAGAGATTGGTGCAAGATTGGAACGGCAGAAGGGACACTTTGCTGTGACAGGGTTGTAAAAAGGCGACCGGTGCTCCGCGCTGCAGCGGTGGGCGGAGTCTCCGCCGCCAAATAGTTTTTTTTTTTTTTTAACAGCACCTAAGCCGAATTAACCTAAAAACTATTCTAAGAGTGTGGTGACAGCGCAGCGCGCCCCGGAGAGCGTCTTGTGGGTGACGGTGAGGATGACGACCGGAGCAGAGTATGACGTTAGTATCCAAACAGAGAACAAAGAAATGTCTGGCTGCGGAGTTCACATTTGTTTGCAACACTTGATAAAAACCGGTCAAACCCGTCTGCTGTCCTCCTGAACTAAAAAAAAATTGTAATCACAACAGTCCATGCAGCGTTTATTCTCATACGTTTCTCAAATGCGCGACAAAGCAAAACTTTCATTACTGAAAAGAAGCCCGTCCTACCCGTCGTGGTCAACATCGACCAAGTAGGTTGATGGAAGTCTGCGTTGAGAACAGCCGCGCCCCTGCAGTCTGCGGAGCTTTATGCTGCAGACCGTTCTCATCAACAGCAGGGGGTCGTCCTGCAGGAACCAACTTTCTCCACAGCCGTGAACACGAGGCTTCTCAGCGGAATGAGCGGAAATGCATTGGACCTGTCACAAGAGCCCCTGGTATCGACACGGGCTCGACTGCGCGTGGGATTACTTGCTCCGTTTTTCTGTGCAGACTTCAACCAAATGCTCGCCAGGTTTTAAGAGTGGTTCACGGGGGGGGGGGCCGGTCAGAGGGGCGTCCGGTGGGAAACGCTCACATTTGTAGTGAAACAAAATCAATGTCACAATTACAACAATGAAATGTTTAATCTCAAATCTGGCCTCTCCAATCTAATCTCAATCTCAAAAAACAACAGCTATGGAGTCAAGGAGTAAAAAAAATTCCTTAAAATATATATATATATTTTTTTTTTAACACAAATGATGTCAAATAGTTCCATGTCAAATGTCCTCAGCCGGTTTTCAGTAAGCACACCGCCCGAAACATGAGGTCATCATCGTGCTCCATAGTGAGCAGGTCTGATATCAGCTAATTCTAATGAGTGTCGAGCTCAAAGGACCGGCGGTAAATCGACTAAAGGATGAAGAGTGTCAAAGAAGAAGAAAAAAAAACTTTGAAAAGAGATTCTTCTTTTTAATAATATCAAAAGTGTACATTAAACAGGCATTTCATAGTTTTAGCTTCTCAAATGGAAGACTTGCTGCTTTTCTCTGTTTCTTTAGCATCAACCACCTCTCCCAAGTTATTCTGTTATCAAAAAGGTTTGATTTGGCAGCAAATCTTTTCAGAATTTAAAGTGGGGTTTTTTTTGCAAGAAAAAAAAGTACTTTTTTTTTTTTTTAACTGCTCTCTAGTTAAATATTCATGTTATCACTTGCTATGATAACAAACATAGTGTGCATCGCTGAAATATTTCAGTTCTCGTCTGGGTTTTTCATTTTTTTGAACATAAGAGAACCACATTTATAAGAAAATTGCTAAATGTGATGTACTTTTACAAAACAGACAGTCTTTCTATAGCGTTATAGAAAAAGATAAATCTGTATAAAATAGGGACTTTGAATGGTTTTTACATCATTAATTGAACAAATGGGTGTACAGTGTACACAAAAACAAAGTGCAGCCTTTTATGCCAAAACCAATATTTGTAATTGGCGTGACCTGTTCTGTGAATCGTGGTCCAGTATTTAGTTTTCCACCATTATAAAAAAGAACTACAAACAAAAAAAAACTCCTTCTAGCCATCGAACTATAAAAATATCACCACAAAAGACCAATTATTGGGAGCTTAATCAGAATATTGTTACTATGGGCATGAAAAGGTCTGCAGCAGTCACCCGCCACAGGCATCCAATAAGAGTTTATATGTGACTCGGCTCTCTACAGAGGCAGATGAAGGGAGTAATGCGAACACGTCCAGCGGCGCACAGGTTTGCCCACCCGGCCGATGACGGGCAGCTTGTGGGCGTAGACGCGTGGCGGGACGACAGAAAGGGGCGGAGTTGGGGCAAAAGTGGTCTGGAAGGGGCGGCGGCCTTGGCAACGGCGGCCCATTTGGCGCCCACCGATGAGAAAGGAGAATGCTGGCAGTCCGGCCTGGGGGGAGGTGAAGCGAGCTTTGGGGAAGACGTCTCGGGACAGACCTGCCGAACGCTGGTTGGAGCGCGACGAGGAGGCTCGGGAGCGCTGCATGGACGAGGAGCGAGCCAGAGACCTGACGGGGGAGGGGGGGGGAGTGCCAGACACATTCAGTGCTACAAACACCGAACCTGATAAGTAAAAAAAAAAAAAACAACAACAAAAACGCCACTGTTTGCTTTTACCTCCCTGATCCTGTGGCTGCCAGGCTGGGCGGCGGCGGATCCGTGCGAGGACTCCCATCCTGCCTGGGGCTGATGTTGAGGTTGGCCGTCAGCTGGGGCATCTTTCGGGTGGTGTCAGGGATGGAGGTGGGACCGGGGGGTTCCTTCCTGCCGTCAGCGAGCTGGGACTGGGTGCAGGGATGGTAGCTGCCGAACCCCGGTCCGGTGCTGAACCGGACGGCCAGGCTGTCGCCGAAGAAGGAGTAGAGCTCACAGTACATGTCGGGCAGGGGGACCGGGGTCCACTCCTCCCAGGGACAGCCGGCGCCGCCCGCCTGGAGGTGGCTGGCGATCCCGAGGGCAGCCTCCGCCAGGGGCTCCGGAGGCGGGCTGAGTCCTGGGGAGTTCACCCTGTAGCCCAGAGCTCCCACCATGGAGCCCGGCTGAGTGCCGGAGCCTCCGTCTCCTGGCTGAGACAGAGACTGGGCCTTCATCTTCAGCAGGCGCTCTACTGCCACCTGCAGACACACGGCAGAACTCCAATGATAACTTTATTACCAAAAAATTGTTTCCTAATTGCTCCAGCTCTAAAAGAAAACAAACACCAAAAACAAAATGACATGGAAGCATGTTGAGTGTTTGAAGTAACTGGAGGTCACAGCGGGCACTGACCAGGATGGCTCCGTACACCTTGTGTCCATCCGCTTTGACCTGCGCGTTGGAGACCGAGTAGTCGTCCAGTACAGACTGGAGGTTGGCCCAGTAGGCGGGGAGGTGAGGGAAGAGCACTCTCTCCACAGCCTGGCAATGCGGAAACACAGGAGAGCATGCAGATGACTACACAAACATTAGGAGCATTTGCAGGATTTAAACGAATCCATCCAGAGAGAGTCGGATTGGGGGGGTGTGTGTGTGTGAGGGGGGATGGGGGGCAGAGGCGTCAAACAGACCTTCCATCCCAGAGCGTGGAGGCCCACCACGGCGCCGTAGTGGGAGCAGAGTGGTCTCACCGGGTCGGACAGAACTTTCTGCAGGGAAAGCAAGATCTGGTGGTAGAGACCGCTCACGAGATCCCCGTGAGTCCTGGAGAGAGAGAGAGAAGCCAAAACAAAAGCAGAGCGACTGTTGGACTCGTAATCATCAATACCGACTCAAAAACAGACGGTATCAAAAACATCTCCGCCGCGTCTTTGTGAGAGCCGTCAACCCCCAAAAACCCAATAAAGACGGTGTCTGATCGCCCGGCCACCGGAATTAAATTGCTTATTATTGCTTTGTGTCTGCGGGAGTTTAAACCAGAAACTTTTTTGGCTAACACTATTACACATTAAGAATTTAAGCCCTGAGGTATTCAATAATAAATAGTGATGAAAGAATTCGGACACGCCGTCCCGTCCCGTTCCCGAGAACGCGATATCTCGAGAAGGGCCTGATGTATCGACGCATGTACGTTTTTTTTTTTTTTCGTTTGTCCCCCGCATATCATGACAATTTGCTTCAAACTGAATTGAGAGCAATCCTGAGGACCGGAGGAGGTGCACGGTCAAGTTTGGTGACATTTGGACAAAGATCTCACTTCTTACCCCCTTTAAGAGTTTCTGCGTCCTACGATGGGGGTGGGGGGGACGGGACGGGACGGGACGACAATTCGACAAACAAACCGTTTCCAAGCAACCAGCGGCGACCGGCTCACCAGAAGATGTGGCTGAGGAGCAGGGCGGCGTAGTCTCGGAGGGTCCAGTGGTCGTTGAGCGGGTTGATGGAGGCGGCCAGCGGCTCCAGGATGCAGTACATGACGCTGGAGACCAGGCTGCGCACGTACGAGCCCAGGTAGAGGTAGGGGTTCTGGACCAGGCTCTTCACCATGTGCAGGAGCCTGTTGAGCTGCTCCAGGTCGTGACTCACCGATTTCACCTGGTAAAAAAAAAAAAAAAAAACAACGACAAAAAAAAAAAAAAACACCCACAGCAGAAAACACACGGATGAATGGAGCGGAGTCATACTGCTTTTTAACTAATCCTAATCCACAAGAAGCTTAGAATTCCTTTTGCGTTTTCGTGAGATTACCTGATGTTTGCCAACCACACACATCAAATTTGAATGACAGATATTTTTGAAGGCAAACATTGTTGATTTTCTCTGTCGACATGGTTTGAGTTAAGTCGGAGGGTTTCCAAACTTCCAGACCATGTCCCAAACCGGATTTACCAAGTACCGCATATCACTGCAGATACGAACAGCATTTTTCTGATTTAACTATATAACATCTTGAGAAACATTACATTACTGTTTCAAAATCAAAGAACACCATTATTGATCAGAACGGATGGATATACTGTATAGGGTAATTCAGGATTTTTTTTTTTTTTTTTAAATTAGTACCTAATACTGATTAGTTTTTAATGGGCATTGTATTGCTTTTGATGTTCGTATTGTACGATTTTGTATTTCTCCGTATTTTAGCCGTGTTAACAATGTCACTTTTACATTCTTCATCTGCGCTGGAATCCAACAAGTTGCTGTCGTCCCAAAAATAATATATTCAAATAATCGTACGATGTCCAGTCGGCTAATGGATTGAACCAACAACTAGTAGTTAACAAGGAGAACCTTTAGTCAGTGTTTATCTTACTTTCTACCTTCATTATGTAAAACAGCATAAACTCTGACGATCGCCTTCACGATGCCAAACGGAGCAGGAAAATGTCCCCTATTCATTTCAGTACCATCAGTCAATCTGTCTGGTGTGCTCTGCTTTAATGATAGATATGTTTTTTTTTTAAAGATGTTAAGTTTACATGAGTGATTGTGTCGATGAAACGGCATATTGTGTTGAAAATAAGCCTTTTTTTTTAAGTGGTATATTCCCAACCTTGCAAACATAATGGGTAAAAATTAAGTATTTTCCAAACTTCACACGGACCCTGAAGCCGGGACTTGGGTGAGCTGCACCGGATGAGGTATTCTGTAAAGGCGGATCAAAGATATCTGAATCTGGTACTGAGAGAGTAAACCTTGGGTTGGTAGAAGAAGACTTACTCCGCTGATGACATAAACAAAGTACGGCAACAGGGCAGCAATCTTGGAGTTGGACTGGAGGTCCAACAGAGCCACCTGAAACAAGAGAGGCGTGTTAGAATGAAGACGCTTGTTTGTGTGTGTGTGTGTGTGTGTGTGTGTGTGTGTGTGTGTGTGTGTGTGTGTGTGTGTGTGTGTGCGTGTGCGTGTGTGTGGGCTCAACAGCAGCAGACTACCTTCATGAGATGCGGGTCCTCTCCCAGGATGGCCCGGGTGATCTGCTGGTAGTACTTCAGCAGGTCGTCCGACAGAGACTGCACTGCAGTAGGAACTGAGACAATTCAACATTGAGGTCCGACAGCTGAACTCCCCCCCCCGTGTGTGTGTGTGTGTGTGTGTGTGTGTGTGTGTGTGTGTGTGTGTGTGTGTGTGTGTGTGTGTGTGTGTGTGAGGGAGTCTCACCTGTTCCCTGCGGCTCCAGGTTGCCTTTACCATCCAGGTACGACACATTCACTGACAGGAAAACAGAAGGCGTAGTAATAAGTAAACCCGCGGCCACTCGAAGACTTTCCGTAGCACAAAGGAGGCTTCGAACCCGGCCACCGTATGCAGCCAGCGTGGAGAGCCCTACCTCGCACCATGGTCTCGGCGCAGCCTTTGGGAATGTTGGTGGCCAGAGCCAGCTCGACCAGGTTGACGTCCCGGTCCTCGACGCAGAAGAGTTCTCCTTCCTTCACCGGTCGAAAGGGCAAAGCGTCCTGGGCTCCGTAGCCACAGATGGCCTGGTGAAAACACAGGGATTGTCACAGCAGACCCGAGCATGCTCACAACGTCACCGACGGTGTGGGGGGGGAGAGATATATCACGGATGTGAGAGTGACAGCTCACCTCCACGTTGCTCCAGCGCAGAGCTCGGTTGAAATCCTCCACTGTCAGCTTCCTCCTCTTGGCGTGTCTCATGAACTGAGAGCTGCTCTGCTCGAGTCCAAAACAAAACGCACATACCACACCATCAAAACCGGATGGCACTGAGAGACAGGCGATCAACGCATTCAAAATAACAATTAATTTAAAAGGCAGCGTCGCATAGACATTGATTATTGATAAAAAAAATTAAAAAAAAAAAAGATTGTTATGCACATCGAGATAGATGATCAAATTCTATAAATTTTTTTGGTCGTGTTTATACGTAAAGTAAACACTATATATATATATATATACATATATATATGCTGCAGGTGTTACATCCGTGCAGCACCGACCTGCGTTGCCTCCCTGAGGCGGTAACACACGTCCTCAGCCAGCAGCGCGGCCACATCGTCGCCGAGCTCCACGCCTGCACTCTCGGCCATAAGTTTGACGGATTCCCGGGAAACCTCGGCGAAGCGGCGCTCCTCCCGGTCCGCCATGCTCGCGGCGACCGCTGAGAAACAACAGCTGACGTTAAACGCCGTCTCTGTTCGTGGAGCTCCGGAACAACAACAACAACAACAACAACAACGCCACTTCCAGCTGGTCAAACCCTCCAAAACTGAGCTTAATTACCCGAGACTGTGTGTAATATCCGATCCGTTCTTTAAACAGAATAATAATTTTAAATAAAAAACGACGCTGGAAATTAAATATACCGCGGCGGAGTCTGTACGATCTCGCAGGAAGATTTCAGACGCTTTTAAAAATGTAGGTGAATAAATTGAACCTAAAAAAAAAAATCTTCTTAGGTTTCCCCGGCGGATGACAAGCCGACGTTAAAGGTGCGCATGCTGCCCCCTGCTGTACCGGAGGTCATGGTTCTTCTCCGAGGTTTAATGACGTGCGGCCATCCGGCGTTAAAGCACATTATAGCTGTTGTTGGGAGTGTGGAGCAGAGTTAGACATCTCCTAACGAGGAAATATTGTAATACAATATTTAACTGAACACAAAATTATTTTTGCTTCGCCCCGTTTCTTTAAATTATTGCAATGGATGTCGTTAAAAAAATATATATATATATATTTTTTTTTATTTAGCTCTTCCACTCTCAGCTTCCTCATTTCCCTCTAACTTCCGTCGCTCTCGCGTGTACTTCAAGGCAATAAAATGGGTTTTTTTTTCTGACTGCTTTATAATATTTTCTATAATGTCAAAACATTAAGTAGAAATGTTTTTTGGATATAAAAATCCATCATCCGGTAACATAACCACCTTCAACTGAAACCGAGACGAGCAGAATTAACAGGCCTTCTTCCTACATGGGATCATACACTTCAGACCTTTCACGAAGCCGCTGCGCTACTCGTGCAACAATCTTTTTTTTTTCTTTCTAGAAAATACGTTGTAAACAAAATAATAAAAAAAAAAAAATGTCCCCATCAATTTACACAAGCGGGAAGTGAGTGTGATTGATCTGTGGTTTTGAAGCACGTGTCGCATGCTGGTTTACTGAAATGCCATTTCCACTCAGCGGGTAACTTTCCTCGTGTCCAAATCCCATCAAATACTTTCCAACACCGTCAATGTGGAGTGCTGCTTCGGTGTGTTGTCCCTCCGGTGCTCTTCAGTTTGGGGATCAAACAGTTTTGAGTTGAAGAAATCGGAGGCACTCAAGAGGGCAATGAATTTTAAAAAGCCTTTCGTCACTCATGGCCATTAGCTCAGCAAAAAAAAGAAACAAAAAAAAAGAAGGGCTGGTACAATAGCTGCCTTCAAACCAGATCTTGGTTTGTTCTTATTTATTTTTAATGCTGCAGTATTCTGTGGCGGCAGCGCGGCTGACAACACAAGCTTGTGCCGTTCGCAGGAGTGTGAACAATAAACACAACATCAAGAGTAAAGTTTAAAATGTGTTTATTCAGTGTCGAGGTAGGACATGTTACCCAGGTCATTTATGTACAATAGTTTAAAAAAAATTGAATTACACACACACACACACACACACACACACACACACACACACACACACACACACACACACACGCGCAGCTACACCTTTAGGAGAGAGATGCTTCACGGAGATCCAGGATAAGACAGTTCATGGTCTGTGGAACCTGCAGACAGGCTCTCAAGTCAAATGACCTCACTTTAAAAAAAAAAAAATAATAATAATAAAGCACCGGGGTTAAAAAGAATAAGAATAATAAAACTAAAAACGATAAGCTTTTTGACGCTGGTTTTAACTTTGGCCTCGTCCCGTCAGAGCCCTCTGTTGACCCAGATCTCCTGGGCTTTGGTGCTCTCCAGATGCTGCAGGTGGAGGGCGAGCGGCAGCAGCAGGTCGCTCAAGTGCTGGCTGGAGAAGGTGAAGGCGTTGCGGGCCGTGGCCTCTGCGGACGGGGTGACGAGAGGGGAGGAGGTCAACGGAGGAGAGGAGGAGGGCGAGGAGTCCGGCGAGGTGGAAGGGAAGGGGGAGGCGGGGGAGGGCAACCCCGAGCTGCCGGGGCACTTCTGAGGGCGGAGGGGCCCCCCTCCGCTCGGCCGCGAGGTTTTGATCCTGCTGGGAAGACCGTGGTGGAAGCGGCAGCGTGTGCCGTACAGGCAGAAACCGAAGGAGCTGAACGTGCGGCAGAGGCCTCCGCGAGGCTTCCACGGGTCGGGGTTGGGGTCGGGGTTGGGGTCGGGGTTGGGGTCGGGGTCGCGTCGGGGGGCGGGGAGAGGAGGCGGCGGCGGCGGCGTCTTCTCAGCGAGATCCGGCAAACTGGGGCCCCCCCCGCTCGCGCCCCGGCCCTCGACGTGCAGGAAGTTGCAGCGGTTGCCGAAGGGACAAACGCCGAAAGAGCGGAAGGTGCGACACGGGATGTTCCGGCGGCGGCGGAGGACGGGGCGCTGCTCCCTGGGGTTGTGGACGAACAGGCAGCGGTTGCCGAAGTAGCAGTTGCCGGTCGTGTGGTAGCTGCGGCACAACTCCGTCTTGTACTTCGGGTGGCGGAAGGGAATATGGAGTTCGTGGAGGCCGTGGGCGAATTGGCAGCGCTCGGTGTACTTGCAGAAACCGACGGTGGAGTAGCTGGTGCACAGCTCCGTCTTGTAGCGGGTGGAGCAGACCCAGGGGAGGAGGGGAGGGAAGAAGGACTCCACCAGGGGCAGCCGGGCCTCGGGCAGGCTTCCACCTCCACCTCCATCCAACTCCTCGCTGGACAGCAGGTTGTCCACCAGCTCCTCGGCGTGGTGAGACGGCAGGAACAAGTCATCACTCGTGGTCTGAAAGAAAGACAGAAAAAGTTCCTATTAGTTCATCTAGTTATTAAAAGCCCCGCCCCTAGCTTTTCAAACTTAATGGAGTTAATGTCAGACTCTGAAAAGCTACAATATGTTGTATTCAAATGCACTTCAATAGAGGTCTACTACTGGAATCAGATTTCACAGGCTTGCAAATTTAGTAGGAAAAAAAAAAAAAAAGACCTTCAGCTACAGCTTTTTTTTTTTTTTTTTTTTTTTTGTTTTGTCCATTTAAGATATAAAATCAGTGAGTTGACCAGATAACATTTGACATTTTCTTGATAAATGGCATTATATTTAATGAACGGTGTAATTGTAATGATGTCAACTTAACCACTTAACACACCAACCGTTGCAAACACCACCCTCCACCCAGTTTGTACACATCATGCATCAGAGGAAGCTCTTCGGGTTATACTTCAAAACACAGCAATTCTGCACAATCCCTAAAGATTCCTGGAATCAATTGGGAAAAATAAAAATATATATATATTCATCCTCTGAATGCAAATTAAACAAAACTGTCTAAATAACAAAATGTCATTAAATGTGTGTTGTTGTTGTTGTTTTTCCTCCCTTCCTTCCTTCCTCCTCTTGTTGGAACACCAGGTATTCTTGGAAGCACATTCATAACACTACAAAAATATATATTCTAAATACTATTTTAAATGTTTTTCAAACAGCTCGTCCAAGTTACCGACGTAGGGCCTAACGTTAGTTTAGCCCACCTCCGTACGCGGAACCTGCGGGTGGAGGGAGTGGAGGAGGGTGGAGGGAGGAGGGAGGGGGTGTTTGAGCGGACTCACCTCCAACATGGCCGGGAACCGGAGAGGTGCTCGTGGCGGACTGGAAGTAAGACACAGAAAGCCCGCTTTTCGTCCCGGTGAAACCGTGCGTCGGTAGAATGGCGAGACCGAGACGCTTCTGCTGCTGCTGTTACGGAGTCACTGAAGCAAAGACGGGCGCGCGTGTCTTTTTGTTTTAAACCGGCGGCGTGCTCCCGCCGTCCAGATCAAACGAGCATCAGGTGTGCTCGCGCTCAGCGTCTGTTTGGGCTTCTCGAGCGACCAATCGCGTCCACGTGCGCTGGGAGGAGGAGGGGGGCGGGGGAGAGGGGGGCGGGGGAGGGCTTTCCGGTCCACGTATTAACATAATTAGAATGCGTGTATTTAGTATTAGTTATGATTAAAAAAATGTTTTTTAAAAACTGTTAAATGAGTTAAATGTGAACCAACCGGGTAGCAGGATATAAGTGTTTAAGGCCATTTTTTATTAATGGTCTTTTATTTTATTTGAATTTATGTTTACTGTCCTAACGACTGAAAAGTTCATTGGCCAGCCACCTAATAGTTGTTCATTAACGGCTCATGTCAACATCCTCAGGCAGGTTTGTGGAAATTAACACCTCGGTGTGAAACCTGTCAAAACAAACTTTTTAATTAAACACCGTCTGAATACGGTTGAATGCAAATAGACAGCCCCAGTAAACATTTCCTCTGGCTCGGCCCGATCTTTGTTTAGGCTCGTTTCAGTCAAACCGCAGGTAGAAACAAACACATCAAGGATTCATTTACTCACATTAAAATGTTTGTAAAAAAAAAAAATAAATAAAAAATTTGTTCAGTTGTTTTTCTACTTTAAATCACAAGAACAACACATTTTTAAATATAAAGGTAAAAAAAAAAAATATTTACTCGATTGTGAAGATACCTGTGAGATTTGCTGCGTGTTTTCCTTCAGAAAACTGGGACCTCATTATAACCCGCTAAGGGGGCCACGGGGCAAACAGTTTTTGTTGTTGACCCCCCGTTATGCATAGCAGTTCCATGATTTGTATTTATATGCATAAACTAAGAGCTGGAAAAAAAAAAAAGCAAAACTATAAGAAAAAGCTAAAAAAAAAAAACGTACAGCTTCTCAACTGGAACTATTTGCCAGTTTCCCTGTTTTCCTTTTCATTTTAATATATTTTCTCACATATTAAAAAAAAAAAAAATCTGTCTAGTATTACAGAAATTAAGTGTCAGATGGATAATGAAAGTTCTCCAATGGTGCAATGATAGAACCTCACTTGAGATTTTCTCAGGAAAATTGAAGTATTTTGATAAAACAAAACTTTACAACAAAAAAGGTCTAAAAAAAAAAACAACAACTAGATTTTCATACGCGACTTTGGCCCCGAGATGGAGGACGAGTGGTGCAAATAAACGTGCAATAAAACTGTGTTTAGGGGCCCCCGAAGATCTGTGGCCCCCGCCTCTTTCAGATTGGAGCCGCAGCCGGTGAAACGCGGGGTCGACACCTCAGCCTGCCGTTTCCTCTCGCGGCCTTTTTAACTTGAGATAGTTTCACGCCGACTGCTCTACCAGACTATTCAGAGCCAAAAGTTCACATGCTGTGAATTCTGAAACTAAAGTACTCAATGGAAAACAAATAAAACTACCAAAAAGGAAAGTACCACCATCAGAATTCTCTCTAGAGCTTTTTTTTTTTTTTTTTTGTGTGTGTGTGTGCCTCTTTTAGTTAATTGTTTTCTGGCCTGCAGATTCTACTCTCATAAACTCAGCTGCTTTCAGCGAGAGAGCTCTAATAAATAATAAACCAAACAACAGTTGGTTGCACTTATACTTTTATGATTTGTGTTTTCGCTGCAGACCAGCCTTACATGTAATTACACATACGGGCGCGGGTACCCTTTTGATGACACCTTACATGGAGACATTTTAGAGGAATACGCGTTAATAAAATCGCAAGATGATTTCATTTAGTATCTCATCAGAAATAAATGGAAAAAAAAAATAGTTTTTTTTTTTTTTTTATGCCAGTTTGACCAACGCTGTGGAAACTGCAACTGATCAGATGTCAGTTTTCAAATTTCTTCGACATGTCTGGTTGAACAGAGACGGGGCTCTAACGGGACACTCTTGGACACATATTTCCATGTTTCCATTTGCAATAAAGCCTTCGGGTTTGATTGAAGTCTGTAACTATGGTAATATGCTTCAGCCTTACAGTTTATTTCTGAACACAGTGAAATGAACTCCGTTAACGCTGGGTCTGAGAAATTGTATATTATTAGAGGGTGCATTTGGAGAAATCGCTTTTTGCCTTCATAATAATTAATAATGATTACTTTAATGATAATCAATCATTTAAGAATATCTGTATTTATCCATGGAATTAGTCAGGCACTGCAATCAGCGATCATTACTGTAATTTCTGCATTTAATATCTGAAAAATTACACAAAACATGCTCTGTGTTGGTGAAATGACATAACTCAAGTCAATTAGGCCTCGGACAGATTCGATTTAAAAAAAAAAAAAAAGAAAGTTTATACTGATATTGTGCCATAAAATGAGGTCAGCACCATTGTGCAGGTATGAAGCAGCTGACTCGACAAAAAAATGGACCGAACAGTACAACCCGAAATCTTAGTTTCATTTCCAGGTGCAGAGCACCTCCTGGACGTTTTAGAGCTGATGTTACTGCTTATGCCAAGGAAGAAAAATATGCAAGACCTTGGTAACTAAATTCAAGACTTTTCAAAACCTACTGAAGCCTTCTTTTTATTTTTAGCTTTATGATTTTCAAGAGTGAAATGTAGTTCATGTAGCAGAAGTAAAAATTCTAAATTGGAAAAACTTGGAAGGTCAATCAATCTTCAGAACAGCTACAACACCGGACTACAAATCTGATTCAACTTTGTTGCTTGAAATTGATTTGTCTCGAGAGTTGGGAGACTTTGAAGGCCAATAAAGCTGACTGACAATCAAGTACGTGTTGCTAAGCAACAAACTCCCAAAATATGGATGCGTCACATACATTATTAACCCGACAGCACACATCTACACAATCAGCTTAAAGTTAAATTCACCAAATCAACAGAAGTCCAAATGAAAAAAAATAAAACTCTCAATGTTCTGGTGCTGATTTTTTTTTTTAGACAGAAACATGTTTTATCATTAAAATTGTGATGTCACAGTGAAATTGACCTTTTTGGATATAAAATACCATCACCTTACCATTTTACCCAATCGGGCAATAGTGGGACATTTTGTCAAAAATGACATTATAAATTGTTGAGTTGTGGCCAAGAGCATGTTTTTGTGAGGTCGAAGTGACCTTTGAGCAGAAAAAAAAAAATCTGTTCAGTTCCTCTTTCAAAATCCAAGAAAACCTTTGTGCTAATTTGAAAGAAATTTCCTTTAAAAGATTTTGCTTCACGAGGACGGGAAGACTGTGAGGTCACAGTTGACCTTTGAGGTAACCCCCCCCCCCAATGTGTTCTGGAGATCTTGTTCACAGGTCATGTGCATACCGACAGATGGGACGGACCACACGAAAAGGCCATGAAAGAGCGCGCTGCGCTCCTATTGGTCACAACCATGAGACGGAAGTTGCCATAGGAAGGGAGAGACGGTGACAGGTGACCGTTGCCCTGACGATCCACTGAACAGGATAAAAACCCATCTGGAGTTGCTCCTCGTGCCCCGTATTTGTTTTTAATGGTTTTTTTAATGTCGTAGTTTGAACCCTGCTGAAGTCTGACATACAGCTTCTTCCGTGGTAACAACGCGGCGAACACAGAGAAACAGTCGAGAGAGGGCCTGTGTCTGACCACAAAGAAAAAAAAAAATCTTTATTTATTTTCTTATCAAGATACATTAAATGATACAGAGACATGGGAATAAAAAACACTTGAGAAATATTTTTTTTTTTTTTTTTTTTTTTTCAATTGTAGCGTGTTCGTCTCCATCATACAAAAGTCAGCACCCAGTCCCTTTTGAACGTCGCCCCTCCCCCCTCCCCCCCTCCGGTTGGACCGACCAGCCAACCCCGCTCCCCCCCCCCCCCACTGAAGGAGAGATGTTTCACGTGTTCGGCAGCCTATTGGAACCATCTCCACGACCATGGAGCAGAATTATTACACATTTCAGATGTAAAAAAAAAAAAAAAAAAAAAAAAAAAAGTTTCCAATACGCCACGTTCCCATTTTCTTTACACACATTAGTATTTGCTACAAACTCAACACTTCAATTTCTTTTTTTTTTCTTTTTTTGAGAAACATTACAGAGCCCACATTGGGACCGAACTTGCTTATAAAACCAGTGCAACCCCGTTGCTGCTGTGGGGATTCACAGGATTTATAATTATCCAATTAACAACTCACTTTTGTACTTACCCTTCGATAAATGGTACAAACGGGGGGGGGGGGGGGAAGGAGGGGGACAAAAATAAACCAAAAAAAACAACAAACAAATGAAAGCACGAGTTGAGACGGTGGAAAAAGCTCCTTTCACAATGTCATCGTATCCAATCACAATCCAAAAACGCGTTTATTTTGTTCTGCTCCGTTACACATTTACAGAAGAGGATTAAGGCCGCACGAATTCAGAGAGGATCAACATTTGGAGAGCGAGTAAGACGTTTTGACTTTTAGTTTAGGAACAAAACGATCGGCCCCAATTCTCTTCCGTACGTTTACATACTGCCGCTTTATCCGACAAAACTTTTCCTCAACCGACCGGTGACACAAAACGGTCAGATTCATTCAAACCAACCCAACAGTTCATTGTCAGAAATGCAGTGACTTCAGTATAACAGGTTCAAAGTGTCCATTCATAATCTCTTATCTCTTTTTTTTTTTTTTTTTTTCATCCACCTCCACATTATGGCTCATTTTGGTCTCTTGCGGACCCGAAACAGAACCTCAACGCCAAAAAACGCATACGACTTCCTACTAAACCCCCGATCACTGAGAAAATGAGCGCGTTCTCCTTCCGTTTCCAGACGGAGAGATCTCTCTTCCGAACAGGCTGAAAAGTGGCTCTGACAAGCGCCGAGGAAGTCCAACAGCGGAGGACTACGGGCGACCCGACTGCCACGTTCTTATTTCTCACGGTGACCCGACATGAAGGCAGAGACGAAAATGCTTTCTTTTTTTTTTTTTTTAAATTCGAGCACAGAAAACAAAAACAAAATCTGGAGAGTTGAATCTGGTGACTGTAAAGTCTGGATTAAGTTCAGGCAGTGACACATCTGGAACATTTTTCCACCCGTTTGGTTAAAAATTCTTGAGTGTTTGAGAGCAGTTGATGAACTCTGTAAGGTCTGAGGGGACGCGTGGAGGAGGGGGGGGGGGCGTTTGCGACGACGCTGGAGCCCGAAAAAGCTTTTTGCATAGGGGATGCAACCTGATCGGATACGAAATGAACAATGCGACCTGCCGAAACTAAAAGAGGTGCAGCTTTCGACGGCGACGAGCTTTCGGCGCCGGTTCGTTTCTTGCCGACGCGGACGTCCTGGCCTCGCTTCGTCTACGTTTTTGTTTCTGCAAATCGCACGTTTTTTTTTTTTTTTTTTTTTGTCCCTCTCAAACCCGTGAAGATGAGTCGCGACACGGCGGGATGCGTTAACGGCTCGACCGGCGAAAAGGGGGTGGGGGGGGGGGTTGGGCTCCTGATAAGGTGACGCGCGGTCTCAAAGGAAGCTAAAGATTGCGGTAAATGGGATAACTGCTTCCGGGGAGAACGACGCGGCGCCGTCTCCCCCGGCTCGACCTCTGGCCCCCTCGTCCACGGCCGGGCCAGACTCGAGGAGCGGAGACGGAAATCTTCACATCAAATTAAAGTGGACCTTCGGCCTGCTACAGCTGTCCCGCTCGGTCTTCTACGTGGGCGGGGGCGTCACCCCCTTCAATTATGCATATATTTACACAAAGATAAGAGACGCGGAAGGAAAACAAAAAAAAACAAAGTGTGCTTTTGTCACAATTGTTTCGGGATGAGAAATATCTTGATTTAAATGACACATTTAAAAACAAGTGGCTTTAAAAAGGGAGCAAAGAAATGTAGGATTTGGAATAAAAACACTACAAAGCCCAAGGTGTGTCTGTGTGTGTGCGTGTGTGTCGGCTTGTTCAATAACATGGAAATGTACAGTCATCTAAGTGCTTGTGTGTGTGTGTGTGTGTGTGTGTGTGTATGTCTTGGACATGTCAACATTTGGGAAGTAACAGAAGACTAAAAAAAAAAAAGAAAAAAGAAAAAAGATGACACTGAAAACGGGGAAAATAAAAAAACTACCGGATGGCAAACTCTGTGCTGCCAGTCAGTGATGGCCTGAGCACAGACACCCCCCCCCTCCAACTCCCACCTATACTCCCACCCGTCCCCCCTTGTCCTGTTAAAAGACCCGTCCCTCCTCTTCAGTCCTCCAGGACGATGGGTTCGCTGGTGCTGGAGGGGAGGAGGGGGATGGGCAGGGAGCGGGGCGGCGGCGGCGGCAGCTTGATCCGGACCAGCAGATGAGGTTTTCTCGCTGCCCGGCGCATCTCTGACTGGGTCAGGTGTTTCCTCAGAGCCCTGGTTCAAAGAGACCAGCACAAGTACGTTTTCTCTTCGTCCTCCAAACAATGTGTCAACAGTGTGTGTTGTTGTTTTTTTTTTTTTTATTATTATTTTAGCGGTCAAGACGTGAAGCCGGATTTGTGCGTCTCTGTACGAATGTAAAGCTGCAGGAGTCTCCTCTCCAGTTACTACAGCGCATTCAAAGTTAAGACGGACGGAACTTCGGTTCCACGAGTCTCTGTGCGACTCTCTTACCCGTTAGCCGTGTCTGTCGGTAAAGCACCGGACAGCACGTGCGCTCGGGTGTCGAGCGGCCGATCAACAGGTGAGTCTGACGCATCAGGTTCCTCATTTCAATCTTTTTTTTTTTTTTTTCCAATTATTACACCACACCCAGTAGTTGTAGGAGACGGTGCGGCTGCTCCGAGGCAAACCGTTTTTTTTAATTTTTTTACCGGGTTTCCTGGTCTTGGTTTAATGTTCACCATCTAACTTTGTTCTTGTTGGAGGTTCGTAAAGTTTCGCAACAAGTTCTCCAGGTTGAAGTTCCAATTTAATTCAAGTTAAACATGTTCTTCCTCCAGGTTTTCCAGCAGTAGCGTGTTTTTTTTGTGTTTTTTTTTTTCTTTTCAGAAGCATTTAGGCCAAAGCGAGGAAGAACCAGTAAAACTGGTACCGCGATAGCAGCGAGAGGAGTCGTCCTGAGCTCTGCCTGAACACGAATTTAAATATCCCCCTCTGAGGTCGGACATGATTAGATCTATTTTTTTTTAGAAATAAAAAAAAACCCGGAGGTGGAGTGGACGGTGCGACGGAGGGCCGACATGCGGCGACATGTACCTGGTGTCCTTGGTGGCCACAAACACCACGGGGTTGGGAGCTTCTCCCTGGGCGACCTTCTGGCGCTTGATGACCGACTGGGAGGTGGTCCTCATACCCGAAGTGTATGGCCTCCCATTGGCCGGGTAGGGCACCCCTGCGGCCTGTGAACCAACGAGAGATCAAGAATCAACCACGGTGCGGCAGACGGCATGTGCTGATGATCGTGTGTCATCAGAGTGAATGTGTCGCAGTCTGAAAGTCATGAAGTGCTTTGATTGGAGCGTTTTAAGGACAGCGCGTGTCCCGCCTCTGTGGCGGTTTAGTATCTCGTGGACCTCGATGCTGTTCTTTGCTCTCCCCCTCTCCGCTAACCGAGAGGTCGAGGCAGACGTCCTCTGAGCCCGATTATGTCAGAGGTTTTCTTTCTGTTAAATTGACGGTTTTTGTTTTTTTTCCTCCAGCTGTTCCTCGTGTGGGAATTGTGGAATTGTCGGGCGTTCCTCTCTACAATGTTTTTGAGCTTCTGCTGTAAACAACTTCAGCGTGTTAAGTGACTTGAGATACTTGTGTTGGGATTTTGGAGTTACCGGAATAAAATAGGGAAAAAAATAAAAAAATTAAAAAAAACATATTTCGTCATGATGTCAGACTGCTGGTCACAACAATGCTACAAGCAGCTACCAGAATACTCAGCACCTCTTCGGGCTTACTGGTGCCGGAACCGACGGACAGGTGAGGCTCCGGCTGGAGTCGGACGTCCTCGTATCGGTTGCTGGTTTGATTCCAGCAGGGTCTTTTTTTTTGTGTCTTCCATAAAACAATAAGTAGTAAAAATGAGTAGTGAAGTCAGAGGGGACAATGTGAGTAAAATAATTGAAAACATTCAGAATGCAGCAGCTGATTGTGCGTTTGTAGTTAACAAAAGTGTTGCAGTGGAGTGAGCACGTCTTTTTTGTGTGTTTTTTTTTTTTTTTTTTTTAAATGATAATCCAACCCTGCTGTGAACACGGTGTGTGGTGCGTTGGAGGAACACTGACGCTGTCGAAGCCTCTCTTTCCCAGCAGGCTTTGGCCCCCTCGAGGCTGGCTGGCCTGGTTCCTGTTGATGGGTGTCGGGGGTCCTCTGGACGCCTTCAGTTTCAGAGGAGCGGAGATGGCTGCGGAGGAACGACAGCAAGTAGCGAGGTGAGTTCATCTTTCGAACAACGAGGGGACTCAAAGGGCTTTCGTGCGAGACACGAGATGCTTTATGGCAAGATGGAAAAAAAAAAAAAAAGAGTTATAGAATATAACTGATGAAAGAGGTGAATAAAAAATAAATAAACAGCATGTTAGGGTTTAATAAGTTTAAAAGGTATTTATTTATTTTAAATAGGAAAATTAATGCCACCGGGAAAGAGAGACGTTTGAAATCCTGTTTTCTGGGAGTTTGTTCAGATATGTGGAGCTTGTAAACTGAGTGTCTGTCCATGTTCAGTTTGGACTCTATGGAAGTGGACCTGTCCCACCCTGGAGGTCTGGATGATTCATAAAGAAGTACCTGATCCTACAATGCCTCTATAAACCAGCAGCAGGGGGCAGTGTGGAGACGCGACATCCAATCTCGGGCCTTCATGAGCATAACATTTCAGTTGACGCTTAATTGTTTATTTCAATTCATTTTTTGTTTTGTTTTTGATATCAGGCCAAGTCACATGACAAGCTTGTCTCAAGAACTTACATTTTAATCTACTGTTGTAGTTTAAGATGAATCATACCCAAATAATACGCCTTCATGAAGAGCCATTTATTGGCTGTGGTGTTTGACTTTAATGTTCGTGTCAGTAGATGCTCGCATATTCAAAGGGTAACTTCCTGTTCAGCCCACTCATGTGCCATTAAACCAGAGCAGGAGAAGAGGCCCACCAATCAAAGAGAGACAGTCAAACCTCAAAACGGTGGAAATATCTGACAGCTGTCAGCTTCATCCAGCTGTTTTTGTACAGATGAATAGAAACAATATTAGTGATCTTGCAGAACGACTGCAGTGAGTCAAGTTATTATATAATAAGTGTGACATCCACTTCAGTAGTCTTAATGAGGACCCCGAGTGAGCTGCAGCTGTCTGGTTTATGATCTTTAATGTTAGAGACTGAAGCTTTAATCGTTCACTTTGATTCTAAAAATAACCACGTCAGTTTTCTCATTAACCGGATGAAATCCGGACTCGTCTAATCGCCGGTTTGCTCACTGCGCCTGGACCACAGTCGCCTGCTGACATCGTAAAATCAAACTGTTTCGTTGGCAGAACAGGAAGCACCGCGTAGATATTAAACATTAATTCTGAGTTACTGGAGTAGTTTAGTGTTGCTGCTCGCATGAGGCGCTCTTACCTAAATCCTTCACTATGGTGGCCAGTGACGGTCGAGGCACCAGCTTGGTCTTCAGGGGAGTTTTTGTGGCTTTGGGCAGCCTGATGATACCTGAGAGAACGCACACGTCAGTCAAGACACGTGAACCAGTGACACCGACTCAAATGAGCTTATTTGAAAAGAAATAAACATTTGAAAACATAAAAATGGCTGTTAAAACCACAGCGTGTCCCACTGAGCTTTCTCCACCTCCACCTGTTGGGAGGTTTGAAAATAAACTCCGGAAGGATTTACAGACCAAAAATGACGTGATGATCGAATGAACCTCATTAAGTAACAAGCATTAAGCAGGAAACTCCAGAGACAGCATTACGGATGTGCGTGTACATGTATGTGCGTGTACATGGATCTGTGTGTGTGTGTACATACACTCAGCTTTGACGGCGTTGGCGTTGATGGAGGCGTACGGTCGGCGAGCGGCGCGGCGCGGCTGCAGGATGTCCTCGCAGACCCGCCGGGCGATGCGGGTCAGCTTGGTGGTCTGCAGGATGAAGGTCTGGCGGTTCTTGGCCAGCAGCTTGGCTCGCCCCTCGTTGCGGGTGAATGGCGACAGGCCCTGGGCTTCCTGGCGCGTCATGTGACTGCGGGGGCCTGACTCCTGGACAGAGAGGGGACAGGCGGGGGAGAGGAGGGACGTCGTGAGGAGATCTTTCAGGATATTCTGAGGGCGTCACTGTGACTTTTGCGCCGCTTTTGATGGGTAAAGTTTCTTCCGAACGTCTGACTGCAGCAGCGTACTTACAGAGCCAGCTCTTGCAGCACCCTCTAGCTGTGTGGGGGTCTTCAGACCGCCGTACTTCTTCCAGTAGATCCAGCAGGAGGCGCATAGTCTGCACTGCATGTTGGGGGGCCCCCAGGCGTACCACTGAGGGGACTGAGTCGCTGTGGTGGCAAAAGGTGTTTTTTTTTTTTGGTTAGCGAAGGTGTTACATGACTAATAAACAGACAGATGTAATGGAAGTCAAGCATCCAGCCACTGATGTTGAAGTTGCAGCTGCATGTCTATGAGTTAAGGTGTCGCTGCCGTTACTCTGCTCCTCGCACAGCTGCACCCTTCCGCATAAAATGAGAATCGTGATTTTTTTTTTTTTTGCTTCGAATTGAAATCACAACTTTCTTGATTTTTTTTTTTTTTTTTCCTGATACAGAGGACAAGTAAAACAAAATTAAAAGAATGGTGCAGGACACATGATATTTTTTTAGTAAAACATTAATAATATTATAAATATTGATATTCATCAAGGAAACCTGATGCTCAGCTTTAAATCGATCAATTACGGGTGAGATTTGATACATAATAATACCTTTTATCCAATTAAAGATTCAAATTTATTCGAAGATTTTGCTAAGTGCTGTCAAAGAAACGGTTCAGTGTCTGTCTTGTCCCTCTTAACTTCCCCTCCTGTGTTCACAGCGTGTACTTACTGTGGCAGCTCTCACAGCTGAGTCCTTTCTGAAAGCTCGCAGCGCCATTCATACCCGGCTTACTGCCCGGCACCATGATCTGGTTGGGGTTGGGTTTGGTGCTGGTTGGAGGGAGGGAGGAGAAGACGTTATTCTAAAAAAAAAAGCACTTTTCACCCAGAGGGGAAGGCGCACGTCGTGTGTGGCGGTTGACGGCGACACTCACTACGTGGGGATGTACACTTGCTTCAGCTTGCTGTCCGCCTCGGCCGCCTTTAGTCGCTTCTAAAGAGAGAACGTTTTGTGAGTTTTGTGATCATGCGGCTGGAAAACGCGACCGGACAGTGATTTTTCAATGTTTCGTTCGTCCCGCTGGAAACAGACCTGTTGGATGTAGCGGTCGGTGGTCTTCCACATGTAGTAGAACTGGACCACGCTGGCGAGAGACTTCCAGGGCAGCTGAGGGGGGAGGAGGGGGAAAAGAAGACATTTTCTGAAACCGGACTCTGGCATTATGGGATGAAAACGGTACAGTTTACGGTTTCTACTCGGCAGTGAATAGCTGGAATTGTTACGTCGATACTACCACGGCGAGCCTCCACGTGTTTACTACGAGGCTTTGTTCAGACTGCAGTTTCTTGGATGTACAAAATTGGATGTAGCTTCTGGTTCTGAAAAGTGAGGCCAACGCGGAAGCGCCTTAAACTGCAGTACCGTCGAGGGGCCACTAGAGGTTGGCTCTAAAAAAAGCCTCTGGCTCCGTAGAATCCCATTCAACTTCTTTCATTAAATAAAAAGTCAATACATATTTTCCACACGTCATAATGGTGTCGTTCGCTAAAGTCACTTCTTCTTAGTTTTCTGGTGGTGCATTTGAAAATAATTCCATCACTAATTCGATATCGGGCCTCAAAAAGTGGCCAGTGGTGCTGCAGGTAGGCCAGCGTAGCGTCCTTGGGTTTCCAATCAGATCGTGTCGGATCGACCGCTCCTCACCAGCTCGTCCAAATACGGTCACTTCTGGCTCTAGAAAAAGCAAGATGGCGACGGCTGACACTGAAATGCTTCGGATCGGCAGTTCACACAGCAGGTGGGTGACGTTACGGTCGTTTGCAGCTTGGTAACGAGGTACGCGTAGCACTGTCAGGCTGTGATGCAGAACTCCTCCGTCGCACCCCGAACACGAACACGGAGGAGGCCGAGAGACATCGCGATGTTCTGTGTTGCAGTCATGGTGCAGCGAGAGCGCTCTGCTAATAGTAGCATCGATCCTACGCAATCTGTCACTCTGAAAGTTAAACTGTCATTGTGTGACGCGTTGCGAGTAAAGAAATAAATCCGATCGGACCCACCAGAGCTGTGACTCGTCTGTAAAAACAACAAAAAAAAAAATCTAACTGGAATCACATCTCGGACCTCCTCCGAATGTGGTTCGGATTCGATTCGCGAAAATCCAGAGTCTCGAGAATCTATCCAGACACAATCTGGATTCGACAAACAAGGGATTCGGGGCTGGCCGGTCTGAATGAGACCTGGGAGGAAGAAGACAAAGAGAGAAACAAAAAGAAGAGAGCTTACAAAGTCCTGGCGGATGTCAGTGAAGTCTTTGCCATATTTCTCCAGAGCCTCCTCGAACAGCATGGCCTCGGAGGCGCTCCACTCCTCCATCTCATCGCGGCACAGCACCGGACCTCCTTGGGGAACCAGAGTGGACATGGCTTTGGCCAAGTCATAGTTGTTCTTCTGCAACGTGTCCATAGCGTGGAACTGAGAAGGTGGAGACAAGGCGGGAAATATTAAACAATTATTGTCACGCATCTCCGTTCTCAGCGGAAAATTATCTACAACAAGAGACTTTAGCTGCTTAAAGCCTCCTTATGACAACACAAGAGGACGGAGACGGTTGTCTCTCTGTGTGTCTCTCTCACCAGTGTGATGTCTCTGGAGGCTGCGGCTGCACTCATGTGGAGGCTGGGCTGACGGATGGAGCTGCTGCAGTCCAGGGCCCGAGCAAACGTCCCCACAGCTCTGAAAACACACGACGCACAACCACTGATCAGTCCTGGACGCCAAACTAAGGAAACATTTACGCAGGTTTATAACGTCACGTGTGCGGCTGTGCCAACTCTTCGTCAAGCGAGGGCTTGGCTGACGGACCGGCTCATGGGTGAGAGACGAGTCTCGCTCCAGAAGTAAACTCTACGTCGTGCTCTTTCATTTCATTTAACAAATCCCAACGTGCCACCATAATAACACGTTTTAATAGTGTGTCCGATGAACCATCATCACACACGTAACAACCGGGTTTCCTTCCACCGGAAGTGGACGAATTGCATTTTTTTTTTTTTTTTTTTTTCTAGAAAAAGCTGTTTCTGCTGATGGGGGAATCCCCACGTCGCCGCGGCAACAGGACCCGGTGACGACGGGTGCATGGGCGGACAGATGGCGGGCGAGCATTACCTTGCCACCACCAGGAACTGGTCGATCTGAGGGTCTTTGAGCTGGTTGTTGGGGTCCCACACCTTGGTCTCCAGCTTCTCCTGGACCCGTGTGTCCAATTCACCTGCAACAGAGGAACCGGGTTCAAACATCCGCAGCCGGGCGCTCGTTGACTGAATTCAGTAAGCATTAGTTAGGCCTGGTATTCAGCAGCTTTTTAGCGTGCGGCTCACCCTCGGCGAGCTTGTCGGGAATCTCCGCCTGGTACTTGGAGCCGACCCGGATCTCGCCTTGGTCGGCCAGCAGGGTCTTCTGAACGGGGTCAAACACCAACGAGTAGAAGAAACAGTCCTGGAACACACACACACACAAAAGTGCTTGGCAAATGCTTCGTGGGCCTTTTTATTTTAAACACTTAAAAGAGAATAAATGGAAACAAAGTAAAGCGTCACGTCTTACCTCCTTCTCCAGGTATCCGGCCAAGACGTCGGTTTCATTGAGGAGAGTGACGTTGCATTTCCCCCTGAGAGAGACAGTTAGCAGAGAATAATGTCTGAGACCAACGTGCCCAGAGGCTCGTCACCTTGGAAACCTGAGACAGCCTGCCGTGAGATTTACACCTTTCTCCTGCGGATTTCCGGAGCCGCCGGGAGCTCACCGGACGCCGCAATGTTCGGACTCAGAAGTGAAAATGAGGTTTGATAAAAGGGCTCCCTGCCCAATGTCAGGGAGTTCAACCGCAAGGCAGTGTCAAGAAAACAAGAAGACAAATAAAACGCAAAATGAGGCACAGTGAAGAAGAATGACACGGACTGAATTTCCCGTCATTTAGTCCGACCCACTGCAGACGACAGTGAGGCGCAACAGACCTTTTCCTCTGCAAATATTTTGATTGGTCGCAGTAGGAAAGGTGAAATTAATTCCAATACAGACGACTCGGTTCCATGAAGTGTCCCCGTAAGGGCATGGCAGCGGAGCAGGACCTCCGCGATGCGCCAATCATCGATACAGCTGTGCTTTTTCTGCTAAATCTTATTTTGCCGTAGAGCTTTTGTGTCTGAGACTGGATGCACAGTGGAAGTACAAAACAACACGTTGTTACCTTATATATGGCCATTTTCAGTATTTAGAAATAGAGCGTCTTCCGGGAAACCAATAAAGTTACAATTTAGAGACAAATGTTTCTTTTGTATTTGCAGCTAACCTGCCGCTGTAACTTTAAGCTGTGAACAAGGTTTGATACAAATTAACCAACGGGGGGAAAAAAAAAAAACATAAAATAAAACTAAAAAAAAAAGTTTGGTATGTAAAGCTATACATGGTGGAACTTTAGCGAGCCACGGGCTCATTTATGGAGTTTAAGTAAATACCTGCAGACTTAAGTGCTACTTCATTTCAACATTACCATTCTAATACACCTGATAATAAACCAATTGCTTTGTGCAAACATCAAATTATTTCAATAGAAAATCTGACGTTAGAACATGTCGTTCCTAAGAAGTTCAACGCAGGTCGATTGTGGCAACTTCAGAATTTTAATAATCTGATTATTCCGCAGCTAACGGACCTCTTTCCCAACTGTCGGTCAACGTTCGACATTTTTCTGGTTTTATGTAGCCGTGAGACGCAAACAGATAAATAGACACACAAAGACACAGAGGGATCAGTGTTTGGACCTATAAAATTGAACTATGATCCACCAGTTGTTCCTTTTAATGTCTTCTGATAACCTGCTAATTATTTAAAACACAATGATGTAACATGGACCGGATGACATGTTGCAGGTGCTTCTGGTCTGAGATAACAGTGAGTGTTACAGTCACGGTATCACTTTAAAAATCCTCCATCAACAGGTAACGCTGCTGCTCGTGAACACTCACCGTATGTGGGTGGCGGGTAGGGATTCGAACTGTCGAGACAGGAAGAGCTCTCTGTGTTTCAGCTGGTGTTTCTGTTGTTCGGCTAGCGACGGCTGCTTCGACTCCTCCTCAAATTCTCCTACAAACACACAGACAAAAAAAAAAAAAAAAAAAAAATCACATTTAGTGCTGATTTTCTAACGATATCAGAAAGAAAAAAAAAAAAAAAAAGCTGTCACAGACTGAAAGGTAAGAATTCAAATGTCTCGTGCAGGTTTAACTATAAGTCTGCATGCAGTACAGTATGTATACAGAGGCCCCTCTGTGGCCGTTGGTCCAGAGGCAGCGGGCGCCGTGGCAACGGGAGTCTGTTCTGCTCGTGTGCTCGCCATTCAGAGAGGTTACACTTAAGTTCCTCTGCAGCTTTCTCCTCCCCGCTGTCGCTCATGTAAGAGTCGTTGAGTTATTGGCGTGTAACACAAACACAAGGATGCCGGGCTGGCGGGGCCTCGTTTGTTTGAAGCGCCGGTGAAGACGACGGCGTCCGCAAAGTCACAGCAACGGCAACAGAACCACGAGACGGGATTTTACATCTCATGACGAGTTTAAGGGAGGGACATTTCATCAACAACAAAAATGATACCGGGCTCAAGAGTTTCTCGAGGCGTGTCGGCGCGTCCGAACTTTCGCTTGTACCGGAGCGACGCTCTCACTGAAGCAAATCAGAGGGCGGACATTTTTTCCAAGCAGTTCTCTTGGAAAAGCCTCACGCCTCTACTTTTAGAGATCCACTCGTATGCGATGACTTCTTACAGTTTTACGCTCTAGTTTTATGCTCCGCTACTTATTAACCTTCTGTGAAGCTTTTTCGGATTGTTTAAAGGGTTGAAATCACAGGTCAGCGCACTCGCTGCAGTCTTGATCTTTGTCCTCGAGCACAACACAGACCCGTAGTTATTATTGAAGTTAATGTGAAGAAATACAATAATTTCACATTAGCAAACCCATGTGACACACATACACATACTCCCAGTTTGCAAGGGATGTGAAAAAAAATTAAGCCATACAGTGTGTGTGTGTGTGTGTGTGTGTGCGCGTGTGTGTGTGTGTTCGGCCACTAGATTGTGCATTCCTAATTTCAGGCGGGTGAGTAATTTGTTGCAAACTGGAGGGGAGGGGCTTTTCACTCTCTTGGTGTGGACTCCGCCCCTGCACTCAGCCACAGGAAACCCTGTCAGTGAGGACAAGGGGGAGAAAGAGAGAGCGCGAGCAAGAGAGAGAGAGAGAATGAGGGACGGCACCTTAAAGCCACACCCCTTTTCTGTTAACCTCTCAACCCCTCCTCCCCCTGTCCAGCAAGTCCCTGCCAGACAAAGTAGGAAACCCTGTGTACCAAACCTGAGCATTTCACCCCCCCCCCACATGTATCCCCAACTCCTTACACACACACACACACACACACACACACACACACACACACACACACACACACACACACACACACACACACACGAAGAAACCACATAAACATACATAGAGGGATCGATAGGCACTTGACGCACACACAGTTTAACAGCACGCACACACATGCACAAACCACCACACACTTTCTTCGCTCTGACAAAGACACAAGGCAAGTCAGAATTAACTCTTTGCGTGCTGTGGCCCTCGGGGACAGATCAAGGGCCTTTTGTTCTGCACAAAGAACCGATGGGAGACTCTGTGTGTGTGTGTGTGTGTGTGTGTGTGTGTGTGTGTGTGTGTGTGTGTGTGTGTGTGTGTGTGTGCGCGTGCGATCTTAGGAGGAGGAGGAAGAGGAGCAGTAATGAAAAAAAGGAGGCAGATAAAACAGGGTTTAGCAGAAATAACCAGTAGCAGAGAGACCGTGTGGCTACAGGACCATAAACGTACAGATCCAGAACCGAACAGAGCAGATCAGACTCACGCTCAGTCACACACATCACTTTGGCTGACATGGACGGACTCGATACCAGTAAACTGGTTAAATCTGAAAACATGCATTTTTTTTTTTCAGTTTTTTTGCCTGCCAGGCTTTTATTTTTATACACGTATATATTTTGGAAAAAGCCCCAAACGAGGCCGAGACCGTGTCGCGGTGAAATTAAGGATACGGTTTTCAGTCGCTTCTCGCTGTCTCAGTGATTGATTCTCTTAAATGCCTCTAGGACCATCGTCATCACTTACTTGTACTTTGTCAGACAAATTTGCGACATCTTTGTTCAAACTGCCAAACTGTTCGTTATTAAGCCGTTAATTAAAACGTTTATCGCAGAATCATCGTTCGGTTGTGGAGCTGTTGCGGCCGTGGCGGAGCACGATTCACAAATTAAGAAAACGTTCTCAAACGGATAATAAAGTTCCTTCTTGACTATGAAAACAAAACAAAAATAACCTATTATCTCAGATATCGACTAAATCAAATAATATGTAACAATATCCTGTTACAGAGTCTGATTTAGTCCGATCATTCAAGAGCACAAATAAAATGTGTTTATTCATTTATTTGTGTGTTTATTTATTCTCCCTGTCGCGTGCAACGCGTTCTAAAAAAAAAACAAACAATATAGATGATGAAGATGTGCAGGAGGTTGACGTTAGCCGTGACGCACTCTTATCTGATGACCAGGACAAGACCAGAGGACATCTGATATCCAGGGTCATAAAAAGGCTAATTTGGATGCACGTCTTTTTCATGTGTTCAGACCGGGTTTGCGGAAAAACGGCACGGTTGCACGAGGACTGCTGACAATGTGACCTCCTACGAGCCGGGCGCCGCGTTGGCCAATCAAACGTTTCCAAGTGCACAGCGCATTAACAACCACGGCCTGTTTGTACAGTATAACCTGATGTCGGATGAAGTTGGAAGTATGTCACATCCTTTTCCCCAACAGTCACGCGTACTTCAAACCAGCGACAACAAAATCCTTTAAAGTGAAATAATCAAATTTAGTCTAAAGTTGGAGGAAGTTGTTTCTACAGGCTCCATCTACGTAGGAAAAAAAAAACAACAACAACCTGTTTGTTCAAATGTGTTCTCGGCTGCTTCCCGCACAATTCTGTCCACTCCATTTTCATAGGGTCAGTTAATAGATATACACATAAAAATGGACATGGCCTCCGGGTCGGAAAAGTAAAGCCAATGTGGAAGTGTCTTTAAGTGTAATTACAGTGAGGGTTGTCAGGAGTTGGCTCCAACAGATTCTCCTTCAAAAAGCTTAAACTTCCTGAAATAAAAAAAATAAAAAATAAAAACCTCTTTAATTATGTTGTCATTGGCTAAATTCACTCCTTCTGATCAAGAGTGCTGTTGGTCCTTCTGAAAATGATTAGATAATGAAATAGATATTTGGCCTTATGTTTGGAGGCATGCCTGGTATGTTTGACATTCAGGCAGTTTTCCGGTAGAGTGTCCGGTGTCAGGAAATAATAATAATAATAAATCAAATTAAAAAATTTAAAAAAAAGAAAAAAAAAAGAAAAGAAAAACGGTGCACCAGATGAAGCGTTACGCCGCCCGGCACTACCTGGCACGGATGTGTGTGTGAGCTCATTCACTGCATCGTCTCAGTCCAACATGTTAGGAAGGTCGACGGCTCACTCGTTAGAAAAATAAAACCCTTTGAGAAGACATGCGCAGGCAGCCAGAGGACGGTGACAACGAAATTACAGTCATATTTCAGACTTATCCGCACGACCTGTGAACAAACAATTGTGTGTGGCGCTGGGTACAAAAAGAATACAGCATTAATGCATCCATTTTGAGGTGGTGATGGTGGTGGTGGTGGTGTGTGTGTGTGTGTGTGTGTGTGTGTGTGTGTGTGTGTGTGTGTGTGTGTGTGTGTGTGTGTGTGTGTGTGTGTGTGTGTGTGTGTAAGTCTTTGTCTGGAGAACTGCAGCGCCAGGAGGCGGGAGGGGGAGCGGCTGTTCGTGTGGGGGTAATGAGTGAATGTGATCAGTCTTCAGTAGTCTGCATGTCATTTGCATCACCCAGCTACCTCCACCCCCCCACTTCCTTGGCTTTGTGATCACACACAAGAAAGAGGCCGTAATCACAGGCTGGAGGAGGCGGGGCAGGAACCATACACTGAGACATGGTATGTGTATATATATATATATATATATATATACATATATATATATACACATATATATATATATACATATACATACACATACATATATACATACACACATGCATATATTAATACATACATACATATATATACACACACACACACACACACACACACATGTGCGTGTGAAAGAGACAGAGTGCGTATATGCATTTTATGCATTTGTGTACATGTACCACATCATGCTTGCTTTCATGCTGCATCAGAGGGGTCCTGAGACCGAGTTGGACCGCAGTGTTTGCTACTCACTTGCATTGCTGTCAGCCAGAGTGTTGAGGTTGCCTGAGATGTCTCGTCTCCTGAACAGACACACCACCTTCGCCTCCACGTTCCCATTGGCTGTCTGTAATTAGGAAGTCAGCTGTTACAAGTTGGCACCACAGCGAAGAACCAGTTCATCAACCTCGTCAATATCCGCGGACAACTTGCAGAGTTTGTGACTACCAGTTGTTTGTGCTTCTCTTTAGCCATGCGGATGTGATTGAAGCACCGAGTTGTAGAGGCTCACTGCAATTTAGCGTCAGAATGTTTGATTTGTTCTGATTCCGATTTCAGGTCAGATTTTCAGTCCAGATCTTGTGCTTTTGTCCATCAGCTATCATCCACTCCTGCATCTCAATCAACAAATTCCTGGTCAAAGAGTGTTTCCACATCCGCTTATTGTCAACAACAACAACAACTCAAAAGGACAATTCTGCGGTATGACGACTTTTAGAGTTTTGTCATTTAGGTCTTTCAGCTTGTGATCGCATGGTACTTAAAGTAATAGCTTTGATCTGGGAACACAAGCAGCAGCAGCAGAGCTACGTCGGCTTTCAACTGCGCTCCCGATGCAAACACGTCAACATTTCATAACTGTCACATCCTGGTAATACGTGACGAATCTATAGGATACCAAAACGGTGTAATGTAACAGCCCCGACGAGGGCATTGAAGGTGAGTGAGGAGTTTCACGTCAAGATTCACAACGCTTCTTTCCACATTCCCGCCTCGGCCCGGACGACCGGTCACTCTCTCTTCTCTTACTATCCATTCATTGTGTTCTCGGCAGCCATTAGCACGCAGGCGTTTCAGTCCTCCCGGTGCTCCGCACAGGCCCTTCAATATAAGAGCGTTACATAAATGAGCTTAATCCTGTGACTGGGAATCAAGCCTGTCATATGCTGCTGTTGTTATATAAGTAGCTCCTGTACCAGTGCACTATCATTACAGTCAAACGCCATTTAATAACTAATGTCTGGGCAGGTGGGCCGACTGAGGGAACGGACAGTCGACGTGGCGTTGGGCCTTCGGAGGTCCCCTTCAGGAAATCTTGCAATCTCAATAATTAAGGCAAATACGGCCAAATCTTCACAATATTTGCAGGCGCTTGCAAAAATTTATTTTCCAAACAACAGAAAGTAAAAAAAAAACTCTGTGGAAGGGACACACTAAGCCTTCATGAACAAAAATACCTTCTCATTTAAAGTGAGCAAGGCTCTTTAACCTCTCCTGTCATTATCAAAACAAAGGGGGCGGGGGGGGTATTCAAAGATATATCACGGCTATTTTTTTTTTTTCAGGCTGAATCACAATCCACAATCTTATTAGGATTTTTTTCTTTTTCATAATGGTTGTTAAGACTATTTTGGAAGTTGTTGAACAGTGCAACCAAACTCATTTCCCAATTTAATTTTTTTTAAATTTATCCCTACAAGGTAACAAAAAAAAAAAAAAAGTATTTATATATCACAACATATAAAAGCAAAGTCCCTTTTCTCACTATTTTTAACCAAGTGTACAATTCTGCAAAGTAGGAACATTCAATTAGAATTATGGACGTGGGTCAGACTCGCATTCAATTATATTCAGAGACTTTTGCTTCGATCCCATCTCAAAATGAACAGTGGTATCAAAAGGTAAACAACAACACACTCAAATAAAGTGCATTCTTGCAACATAACATTGTAGGAGTTTAGGAGGGTTTTATTTTGGTGACCAAAAATCGGCCTAGCGCGACTACGCATTTTCATTGGTTGCACCGGTGACCCTGAAATCAGTCTTTGAAAAACTATCATAAACATATTTCTCTGACCTCCCTTGAACGCAGCATTATTTGAATGAACGGCAAAAACCCCGGCGTTCAGATTTTGGAGCATTGCGGTGTCATACGTCCATCTGAAACAACTACTTGGGAGTGGGGATGGGCGGATCCTGCTATTTAAGGGGCCTCTAAGATAAGTTATTAGTGTAGCATTAAAAAGCTTGTTATTGGAAGTGCTCTGGGTACTGGAGGAATTAAAGTTAACCTGCAAGCTGTAAATCGCCAACTCCGTTTCTGAGTGAGAGGTTCGTCTATGATGTATTTTTGCTATTCCAAATGCAGGAGGAGAATTTTGCGTAGCTACATTTTGCTGCAAATGAGCTGCACTGTATTATCGAAAGCTGCAAAGTTGTTTCAGAGCTTTTCAACCAGCATGAAATCATCTAAATCATGGGTGAATAAATCACTAATTAATATAGGAACTGACAAAAAAAAAAAAAAAAAAAGAAAAAAAAAGGCGAAGCTTGAAATATATTATTGTGTGAAAGTTTTTGGATGCACCTAAATTATGTAATGCAACACCCAAATGGAAATACGAGGCACACCAGCGCAACCAGTGTACAGGTTAGTCTGCAGCCTTGAATAAACTTGGAAAGAACCACAAAAATAAACAGAACTCAAAAGCATTGCTCAATAATTTGAACATGGTCCGATGTCAAGTCCGATCAGAGAACGAAACAGAACTCCTAAAATGAACATTGGTTTTAAACGGCAAAGCCAAACTTTATGGCTTATTTTAAAAAAAAAAAAGAAAAAAGAAGAAAAGAAAAAAAAGGTTACATTGAAATCTAAAGTAACTCTTGCAATGTCTCAAGTACATTTTCTAAAGTGCAACATGGTTCGGAACCAAAACAACCAGACAGTAGTGTCGTGAATACAGAATACTTCCCCTTCTTCTATTTTAGTGACGGGGAAGCACATGTTGTGGAATGACTGCAGTTAGGGCACCTGAGGTTTTCAAAAAGCTAGCATGTGTTTTTTGGTTTTTTTTTTCCATTTTTTCTTCTTCTTCTTCTTCTTCTTAACTTTCTCTGGTGCTGGTTCTATGTGTCTCCGTGTCTCTGTGATGTGCAGGCAGATGCAGGATGCCGCCGGATGCCGCGCTTTGTACGGCTCGGCGGGGGACCGGAGGTCAAACACGGCTCTGCTTGTACTCCCTGTGTTTCGTCAGTGGTGGAAGTCTTCGCATTTGGCAGTGAGGTAATCGAGTTTGGCCGTCGTCGCTCTCGTCAGCTCGCGTTGTTGTTGTCGTCATTCAGGCTCGAGATGTTGACTTTAAACAGCTGCCGCGCTTGTTTAATGCAGGATATACAACAGTCTTGGGGAAACCTCATTTCCCACTTGTTTTTGTTTGTCGCAACATTTGTGAACAACTATTGTTTGTGCTTCATCTGTTTCGTAAAATTACAAATAGATCCAAATCACTCATGTCAAATGTTTTTTTCCGGGCCCAACTCTTCTGTGTTGTCATTCCTGCCACTAGATTGACAAATAGGGAATATGAACCGCAAATCCTGCTGGGTAGTACCGGCCTGAGGACTCATAAAAGGACACTTCAGAACGGGTCCGATGTTTTGTTCTGATCCATTCTGGCTGCTTTCGGCCGTGTGTTTTGGACCGTGGTCCTGTTGGAGGACCGGTGACCTGTGACTGAGATGGAGCTTTGTGACACCGGGCTGCACGTTTTGGCTGCAGGGTGCCTTGTCAGTCTTCAGATTTCATTGAGCTGCACAGATTCAAGGCTCCCAGTGTCAGATGCAGCAAAGCAGCCGAAAACAGAAGCGAACCTCCTCCGCGTTCCACAACAGGTCCGATGTTCTGTTCTCAGAGAGCTTCATCTTTTCCACTGCGAACACAGAGCTGACGGGATTTACCAGGAAGCTCCAGTTTTTGTCTCATCTGTCCAAAAGGAAGTTCTCCCAGAAACATTTGGGGCTTGTCAACATGCGTTTTTGTTAATTCCATTTTTAAATTTTTTTTTTTTTTTTAAAGATTTCTTTCAACAGTGGAGTCCTCTCGGGTCGTCTTCATTGGAGCTCAGCTTGTATCTACTCTGAAGGTCTTTTTTGAGGACCATCAGCACCATCCTTTTTCCAGGCAGTTTGACTACAGTCCCCGTGAAGCTTAAACTGGTTCCGAATATGTGCAGCTGTAGTCACAGGAACATGAAGCTGCTTTTACAGCCTTTACCTTTAACACCAAACAGCAGAGGTACCACTTTTGTCCATTTAAACAGTCTGAATGACTGATTAGGGGGACTGAAGACGAGTACTAAATAAAGTAAAGAAGTTTGAAATATCACTAGAAGCCAATTATATATTTTTTTTTTCCTGACATACCAACAAATCTGCCAAGGCCATTATTTTTGCTGGAGAAGCAATAATTCACCTCTTTTCAAACTTTCTTTGCTTTACTGTATGACAATTGCAAAGGCTGCAGGTACACATGAGAAAATTGCTTTTCATTTCATCCCTTTTTCAGGAGGAATGAAATATGTTTTCATTAAGCTTTTAAGGGTACCAACAAAATTCATCCACAACTGTATGACAATGCTGAAAGAAGAAGAAGAAGAAGACAATCAACCTTGTTGAGCTCTTCTATTCTCCGGATCAGGTAAGGGTTGCTGGAGGAGTTCTCAAAGTACACGTAATCTGGAACAAACAAGAAAGAAAGAAAGAAAAAAAAATCAGTTAGCTCACAAGTGCAATACATTTTCTTCTAACACTTTACAACAACCTGGAATACTGTGAGGCTGATAAAAGCTGACGGTTCTGGTCACATCCGGGAAAAACAAATTCCCATTTCTATTATCAAATCTTTCATGTTTGTCCTATTGGTGCAGCAGTTGACGCGCTGCACATGACACACTTGTGTATTTTAAGCTGCAGACTTTGTTAATCCCACGGTGGGGAAATTTAGTCGTCACAGCAGCATAGAAACACAAAAAGGTGCACACAATAAGAAAACATTTACAAATACAATAAAATAAGATTTTTGCCATTGAAACTGCTTAATTACTAATCAGCAATGGAATTAGAGGGTAAAGGCTGTTTTGGTCAAATGCAACCTTTTTAAAAATGAACCGTTTCCTTTCTTCTTCTTATTTTTATTTTTTTTATTTTTTTTTTTTAAATAATCACATTTTATTGCCCCTTAATTGCAAATAATAGAATGAAAATCCAGAAGTTACCCTTGGTGTGATCAGGATTGCTGAGGTTATGTGAAATCAAATCCCCCTCAGCTGGTACGGTATATTGTTCCTGTGTTTGAACTCGCATACAGATATCAGTATTTTTTTTTTTCAGTATTGTAACCACACTGTCAAGAGTTTGGCGAGAATCAGTGACTATCGATGCGTCGTCTGTTGACGTGGTTCCTGTCACTGCAGGATGAAACACTTATCCTGACAGCAGGTTAAACACTGTTGCATATAGACGGTATAACGCAACAACCTCAGAAGGGATCAACCTTTACCAGCTGGCTCTAAAATCAAAAGTACTGGACAGACCAACCAACATAGTCCTTTTTAGGAGAAATACACAGTTGTGACACGTCCCAGAACGCCAGCATCCGTCATCTCCTATGGCAACCAAAACACAACACAATCTCGATCCACTTTCAATTGCACATTAACTAGGTTTTTCCTTAATAGAAAATTACGAGGCGGCCGCTTCTGCCGTATTTTGTGCCGCCTCCAGCTAACGACAAAATACAAAACAGTGTGTCCAAATTTACACCCCTTGTTGTCAGCTGAATTGTGCAGGAAAGTGTTCATCGCAGCGAGGTACGGGAAATCGAAATAGCACGACTCGACATTTCCACATTTCTTGTTAAAATGATTTACACCAAACTTAAACCTCAAATCTGCCCACAGGTCTGCATCCAACTTCACACCCACTACTGGATATGAAACACTTTATCACGAGACGGAGCGGAACCGGAGCTTTGCGATGATCACGTTCGCAAATTTGTTTACCGAAATGATCATGCTACGAAGGCGGATGTCTTCACAGACGAGACGTCTGCAGAAGTATTTCTATTTTCACAGTTGAATTATTCCCAGGTCACGATCGCGCCACAACATCCTCGCGCATCAAAATGAAACGGCAGAACTTCCCCTTTCAGACGACACGCGCTGCTTCTCTGTTCAGCAAGAAGTACTATCCACAGCCGATTTCTGCATCTTCTCAAACGTAGGGTGGACATCAACATCACACGGTTTATGAACAAATTTATAAAAGATCAAAGATCTTTAGATTTAGATCAAAGATTTATAAAAGATCAGGCCGTCCCGATGGACACGGCTGACAATGTGGCCTTCTGCTCGGCGCTTCGCTCTCACATGCGTAGTTGTAGTAGACGTAAGACACATTAAGTCCACTCTACTTTTTATTATTTGATTAAATGAATATTCAAAAACCACGACTCATCCCTCGGGAGATTCGTGGAATTACATGATCTAAATTCTGGGCTAATATTACAGCAGACGTAAGGCGCGTCCTGCACGACGACACCTCACCGTCTATACTGTGAACAGACAGGAAGCGATTTTTACCCGAGTCACTCATTAACCGCTGTTCTATTGACAGAACACAGAACCGAGTTCAGCGGTGGGTCACGCAGGTTCTGACCGGGTTCTCTGCGGGTGCTGCGGGTTCTGTTGCAAAGGTTCTGGCAAAAAAAAAAAAAAAAAAAAATCTGCGGCCCTCCCTCCCTCCCCCCTCTCAAACTGCTGATCATAATCCCGTTCTGCTCGCACCGAAACACATGACTAGGGGCCTGATTTACTAAATGTTTGAGTGTTAAAAAAAAATTAAAAAAAATAAATAAATAATTACAATCAGGTGCAAACTTCACATCACACGCAAAAATTTTTTTAAAAAAATAAAAATGTCCAAGCAGATCTACTAAATGTGCAGTTTATCACGCGCTGTCCATTTTGCATGTTGGCCTGCGTGCGTGCGTAATATTGTGCGTTTCTACCGGGAACGTACAAAATACTCGGGTGGGGAAATGCAAATACATCCATTTGGCAGCCGCGACGATACTTACTAAAAACCTGAAAGTAGAAACAGCAGAGGTGATTGTGTATTTCAGCCCGACTGAAAGGTGTTCATCAGGTGCGCAAATCTGGAGAGACGGATGCTCTTCTTATTGTGGTAAGAAGGAGACGCAGGGAAACCAAAGAATACGTAGAGAACGTGGTTTCACACCCGTGGAAACATATTTCGATGCCAGGCGCAGAAATCATTCAGACGTGTCTGTGCAGCGATGTCACTTCCGAGTTATTGAATGAACCGAATGGTGATTGACAGCCAACAACAAATAGGAGGAGCCGCATAATACCAGTAATTAAAAAAAAAAAAAAAAAAACTTTGTACGACTCAGCACTTTCCTGCCTCCATTTTTTTTTCTTCTTCTTCCGCCTAATATCTTGCCATCTTCTCACAATTTCCTCTCGTGATCCTTTTGTTATTCCCACGCCATTGACTTCCTCGCTGATAATCTCCTATGTAGCATTTTGTTCGCGTTATATTAATATTCACTAACATCAGATTTCCATTTTGCTTTTGCGGTCGTTCTGCGTTTCTCCATGGCTGGACTCACTTTAACACCCACAAACACCTTCTATAAATACTGCGATTTGCACCCAATATCAAAGAAGAAATTAGCCCCGCAAAACGGGTGCAAAATAAATAAATGCGCAAACTTTTAGAATATACACGCAATTTAATACCCTTTATTTGAGATATTGGTAAAACCAGGCCCTTGGTGTACAAACATCAGTGGACTGTGCATTATTTCATAAAGGGGGTGTTTTGAAGGTCAGCGCAGTCTCATACTACATACCTTTTCTGTGTGGACAATATTATCAAAAGATTATATAATAATATATATCATCCCCCCCCCCCCCAAAAAAAAGAAAGAAAAAAAAAGCACTTTTCCCCGACACTTAACTTTTTCAACAAAAAGAAAAGGCCGTTTATCACTGGACGCTTGTTCGTCTAATATACTGATATTAATGTCTCCTATGTTGTGACTTTTTATCGTACCGCCACACCAATGCATAGATGAAACGCTTACTGTGACTCTTCGCTGGGCAGCAAAAGTCGTATACACCCGTAAAACCTGTGTTTGGAGGAGCTGTTTGTGGCGTGTTTAAAAAATATATATATATATATATATATATATATATATATATATATATATATATATATCGCTATATATATATATATATATATCCGCCATAAATCAGAAGACTATACTGTATACCGCAAAGTCTGGTGTGCCACTGTTGCAGTAACGCTATTAACTCACTCCCTCAATGCAGAAGATAACGTGTTGGAATACTAAGAGTTTACCTAATTGGGTCATGAAAAACAAATCTGCAAGATTGCAACAATACGAGGATTCAGATAGTTGAGAAAGGCTTCAGAGAAATATCTAATAACGCCGAATTTGAGGAATGTTGCTGTGCTCCAGTGTCCTGCGCTCAGCCATGCGAAGACAAGAGATGTTGAGGCCTTATGTCACCAGAGTTAGTCGATCTGTCAAGTGTTTCTATCAGACGGAGAGTGCAAAGAGACAGGCTGGACGAAAACATGGAGCTGTGTTGTCTGGGTGGTTTTGTAGATGAGCAAGTTAAGGAAGAAGAAAAAAAAAAAAGTGTTCAATATACACGCTATAAAATGTATATAAAGATCCAGTCTTGGAAAAAAAAAAAAAAAAGAAAAAAGAAAGTGATATACCGTGAAACCAGCCAAGTCCACGTAGAGATGTGTGATGGCCTCCAGGCAGACGTCCACCCACACCTGAACGTCTGGCAAAGCTTCTCCAAAAGGAAAGCTTTCCATTTTTTTTTTTTTTGGTCGATAAAAACAAATAAGTGGACTCTCTGCCAAATGTAGGGGGAAAGGTGTGAACAGCCACACCGGGTCGTTCCTCGGTGAGTCCGGAGATTGAGTGAAAAGTAGAAACATACAGGGACCAGGAGATAGAGGGAGATTTTATTGATTATTATTATTAATCCTCTATTTGGACTCATTTTCAAACTTAGGCATTCAAATAATCAACGAGTCAAGTTGCAAACTTCCGAAATGAGGACCTGAGAAAATGAGCTGTTACCAACTTTTAATGTTGATTATTGTGTACTGATAAACACCGTGCAACGTGGTAAAAGTGTTATATAAATAACCTGCATTTTTATTATCATTTCTAAGCTTTTCCAAATGTAACAGAGACGTACTTGGGACCATCTGAATTCCCAGAGATGAACAGAGAGGAAGGTGACCGCGCTGAAAATTAAAAAAAAAAAAAAAACAGTTGCCGGACGAATTTCTTACATGATTCTGTTTATCGCAGAAACTAAAGGGCCCCATCGTCATGCTGCCATCAGTCTGTCGCTGGGCTCCGTCAAAAAAAAACAACAACAACAACAACAAAAAAAGGACACATGGACCCACCGGCCGCTATCAAACCACACTTGCCATCGGACCCGACAACTTTTCTGGAGGGAAAAGCCCGGGTATACAGATGGTACTTTGAAGAACTGTGACAACTTTCCAGGGTAAACTCCCAAAGCGTCGCACGGTTCGGTGACGTTGTTCTGTCGGGTGCCGAACACAATACGCTCACTCTTCAAGCTCCTAACCGACCGTCATCACGAAGGGCGGCACCTGTTCGCATCTCCGGGAGGTTAAATCGCCCCCCCCCCTCCAAAAAAAAACAACCCACGACTGCGGTGACCACCTATCGCCGCAGGCGCTGCCGCGCAGAGCGGAACTGAGATCTGAGAGATGTTAACTTTAACTCTCTTTTGCCAAAAAAAAAAAGGAAGTGACGTGTCCCAAAGGATCTTTTTATTTATCCCCTACGGGGACCCCCGGGCGGATTCATATTTTTCAATGCGAACGAACCGAAGAAGGTCAAACGCAGCTCGGTGACGGTGGAGAACAGATCTGACAGGGATCCAGACATTTCAAATTTAAAAAAAAAAAGAAAAACCTGACACAGTTTACAGTCAAGATTCATACTTTCTAAAAATGACACTTTTACAAGTGTTTATGCTGTCCGATGTGAAGCAGTGGACGGATGGCCCATCTGTGGGTTAGTTATCGAGTTAAAGACCGTGGCTCCAACCTTCTTACGATGACAGCCGTGACTGAGGAAAGTCCCAAATAGCCAAGAAGCTAAATGCATATCACATTTTCAGAAACAGGACGTTTGTAAATTTGTTTGCATTTTCGCCCAATAAATAAAACGGACTAATCAACTAATTGTTTAATGCTTACTGTCAAAATCTCAGCTGGTCGGCTTCTCGCGTAGCAAAATTTCAGCATTGTAAAATTGTGATTTAAAAAAAAAAAAACATTATTATTATTAGTAGCATCCTTAAAACTATTTAGTTTCCAGCTCTTTGAGATGTCGGCGTTCAGACTATAGTGGATTCTAATAATTCACTATTATTCTGCACTCGGTCTGTAACGATAACGGCATGACCACAACACCACTTGTGATGACTACCTCAGGGTAGCTTAACCCCGAGGTAGTCATCACATTACAATCATCGCTCTTTTTTTTTCTCCTGCAGTTGTGAAAGTCACCGGTGTGCATATTATTTCTCATATGAAATACAGTATAAACACAGTGATTGTTGTTTAGTTATCATTATTAACTGTCTCTTAAGAGAGGAGGGAGGGACACGCCATTAAACATAAACATCTTTTAGCGTGCATCCCATTGTTATGAATTATTTTTAGGTGCTTGTAAATATTATTCTATTTTACATTATTATACGATTCTACTTGTTTTTTCCTCAGGCTGCACATGTAGTATATAATAGATGTATTGACTGGAGAATAATTCCACTGCACTACGCGTTTGAGATCAGAGCTGTCACACACAGGCCCGGTCCAAAACACAGCCTCTGATTGGCTGACTGACTCGACCCAAGACATCATGGGATTGCTGACAAGGCTCGTTACCGTTCTGCATCGCTAATCACGGAAGACATTCGCTGCAGTTAAAACACGTTGTTGGTTTTAACTGCAGCGAGTAAAAGCGTCAAACCGTCACAGCCTTCGTCTGCACATGGAAAATTTGTGATGTGTGTGTGTGACACCAATAAAGCGCGTCGACGGGCCTCAGCCTCCTCCGTTCAATCCAAAAGTTCTTCACAGCCCATTATGCTAACCACAAGTAATACTCCCCCATCCCCGGCGCCGAGGCAGCGTGGACCTCTGTTGGGCTGCTGTTAACAGTGAAATGAATGAGGCAGACAGATCGATTGAAATATGGTTTAGAGTGCACAGAGATCCCAGTGAAACGTCTTAAACTGTGGCTCATTTCAAGATCAACAGTGTAGCTGGACCACATGAAGCAGCTGCAGTGCTTCTCTGTCGTAATGGCTCAAGGTTGTGGCTCTGGGTTTGAATAAAGTGCAGGCTGTCTCGCGTCTTAGTTTGCGGGCCACATTCAGAAAGGTCAAGAGGTCAGCGGGCCGCGGCGGCCAGACAGCCCACATTCACTAAACGCACGCGCGGCGGGTATCCTCTCGTGGCTGCTCGTCACGCCAAAAGGAGAAGAGAAAATAGAACGAGCGCGTCGAGATGGCAGCTCCGTCGGTAAATTAGCTTGTCGCCTCGCGCTGACCCAGGCAGAAGAGACGCCGAAGTTTGACGGAGGCAGGCGGGCGGCGCGGTGAGAAGCTCGGTCCTGTTGGAGACACGCTGCAGGTAACGACTACTGCTGCACGTAACAACTCTGACAGCTATCGAACACCGCCGCGGGCTGTAATGACACCGGGGGAAACACCCCGCTGTGCCGAGGAACACAGCGTGGTACGCGGCCCCCGCCGCCACAAGTCGACACCGTGTGTCGCAGGAAGAGTCAGCGACTGAATAAAAAAAAAAAAGAAAGAAAAGAAAAAAAAAAGAAAACTGACCGCGAACAGTCTCGTCTCCACTTGCTGTTAAAATCTGGCCAGTTTGTAGATACGTTATCTGCATCGGGATCAGACCGCATGTTAATGCAGATGTAAATGCACCCAGGTTGACTGTGCAATCCAATTGACCACACTGCTCCGGGTGTGTGTGTGTGTGTGTGTGTGTGTGTGTGTGTGTGTGTGTGTGTGTGTGTGTGTGTGTGTGTGTGTGTGTGTGTGTGTGTGTGTGTGTGTGTGTGTGTGTGTGTGTGTGTGTGTGTGTGTGGACGGGAGGTGGGTCTCTCTCTCTTTCTCTGTGATCCGATCTAAACCAGGTGTCATGAAATGCGTGTAGCGAGAGCTCACTCTTGACAAGAAGAAGAAGAAAAAGAAAACGCTGCCTCTTCCTGTCACGCCAAGGCGTCTGTCAAAAGGTCCATAGATGAGTCAGCGACATGACCTCCCCTGACCTGAGACGCTGCGCGTTAGTTAACCCGTCCGCAGCGCCGTCTTTCGCGTTCGCGCGCTCAGACGGACGCAGACGGCCCCGAGATTACACGAACACTAATAACGCCGAGTTTAAACGCAGAGGCGTGCGATCAGATGTCACGGTCCAGACAATGCGAGTTCACACATCGAGGGCAGTTCAGGTTTAATATTTCTTTTTTTTTCCTTCTTTTTTTTTTTTTTTTGCACAAATTACAAAAACACCATGTTTGCCACATCAGGATCACTATAATTGCTTTAACCTCAGTCTATATGTCATGTGCCATATTTACATTTAATGCAAAACCCTGTGTTCTTGTAGTCTGCTTCGTTCGGTGTCTCTGCATGTCCACGTCTATATCTCTTAACCGTTGTAGTAGCTTTGTCCTGCAGGCCAAACTGTGCTGTTTAAGTTACTTTGGCCCACGCTTAACATTAAAAAAAAAAAAAAAAAGAAGAAGCAGAAGAGATCGCGTGATTACAAAAGGTCAATTTCAGAATAAAAAAAAAATAAAAAAAACGGAATATTTGACCATTCAACTGCAAACTGTGAATAATCTGTCCAGCCAGCTACCCAAGATACAGATCACATGCTGATACCTGCTGCAAATGGATTCAAACGGAGCACAGTATTTCCTTTGTGAAATAGCTCCCTGATCAGACTGTGTGGGGACAACCATGCCTAAAAGGAGGAGAACTACATGGAACACCTGCTTGATGAAAAATAAAATTTAAAAAAAAACCCGGTATAATCATGCTCCTACACAAAACACCTCAGCTCAAACAGCTTCACGAGCCGTTCGATATAATATGAAAGCAAGGTAGACTAACATATGATTTGGCGCACGTTGGTCAGTGACATACACTTGGTGGTTCGTTCAACAGAGGTCATACTTTGTAACCTGCTTGTAATAACTATGGTGTGGTATTGCTGTTTGTAAATACGTCCAGCTTAAAAATGACACTGAACACGGGCTCACAATAGCAGCTGATCGCAGCGGGAGCCGAGAGGTATCAGCCTTTTTAAAGCCCGTATTGATTAAACCGCCGGGTCCGTTCGTCGTTCATCGTACCGCCGCCACCAGACACGGTGCTTACTTGTAGCTTTTGATGCGGTTTTCCGAAAACAGCAGTGTTGCTTCATGTCAACCTCCATCTGGTCCTCCCACAAGCAGGGACAGAGAGCCCGCGGGAGAATATCAGTGGGCTTCTGATGCATCATCACAAGCAGATACGGGGGGGAGGAAAAAAAAGCAAGGACTCAGACGGGAAGAGGATTTCTTGCTCTATTTAGCACGGCGATGGGGAGCCCGAAACACAGAAGCATCACCTCCTTGTTTCACAGCGAAGGAACACAACATCACCACGTTACATAACACTGGCCGAAGCACCGAAAGGGGATGTGCACTCTCTCATGTGCCTGACATACATACATATCTATATATATATATACACACATATCTATCTATCTATCTATCCATCTATCCATCTATCCATATATCTATCTATCTATATAGATATTACAGAACGCAGAGGGGAACTGGTGATTTGGGAGGATTCGCACTATCCCCGAGACAGAAAGACAAGACACCTCAGCTCAACCCGACACTTATCCTCAACGTATTCACGTCACCTGTGAAAAAGGGGATGGAGCAGGCTCCATTGTAATGTGGTGCGCGAGTGCAGCTTTGCAGAACACAGTTGTGGCAGGAGGACGCGTGTAAACGAGGCAGCTGTGAGTGTTCAGTGTGGACGTATGCGGCTGGAGTGGCGCAGTGTGCCGGGTGCTTGAGGGTGACTGAAGAGGAGGAAGCCCTTTCGACTAATCTCTGGGGAAGATAATGATCTTACGTTCGAGCTGAACACTGTGTGCTTCTGGTAATGCAGGAGTTCGCTCAGACCGCAACGAAACAAATCCTTACGGCACGCGGGGAAAAAAAAACAAAAAAACATTTAAAAAAAAAAAGAATCCATTAACACTTCCTTCACAAATACGAACTCGGGCGGATTCAAAATCCGACCGCCCTGCCGGCGACGCGCATGTTACCGACTACATTTGTTTCCTGATTGTTTTCGGTATGATGTAATCAAACAAGTTAACCTTGTTACTGTGTGGGCTACTTAAAAATCAATTTGGAAGTCATTACATAATCATTGCTTGTGACTAACTGCAACGCGCAGGCCGGCCTCAGCGTCACACAGTAACCTTTTATTTGCCGCATCACACTGCTTTTCTGGTGGGCAAACTTTACTGCGCACACATGATCAGAAAGGTGGGCTTTAAAGCCTCTGGAGGCCCGGCAGCTCTTTGCAGGCTCGTGACTACAACAGAACAGGCGTTGTACTAAGTTTGCCCAGACCGCTTCGGTGACTCTGCAGAAGACTGACGCATCTCGAAGTCCTTTCCTGGTGTGAATAACAACTCCGAGCAGCTCTCCTCTGTTTTCCGTGCATCTGGACGGGTCTCATCACCACCGGCGTACGCCGGCGCGTCAGCTTAAACGAGCGTGTCGGTACAGCAGCGCCGTAAAACGCAGCGAACGAGAGCGCACCGGAAACTGAAGAGCAGTCCGCACAGCAAATACTGGAAAATTATTATTAAAGAGAAAATCTTTAATATGAGAAACAGTAAGATCATGCCGCCGTGTAACTCGAAGGAAGTTAATAGGTGCAGATCATGGAGGAACGGACGGTGTTACGCACCAACTCACACAAACAGAAGAGTCGCCCGGGAGTAAGAGCAGCGGTGTTTTATAAAAAGTTTGATTCTCTGCTGAGAGGGTCTTCAGGGCCATAAAACAACGGGCTGCAGGAGCAACCTCGGTGCAACGGTGACGGGGCTGCTCCTCAGCAGCAGCTGTCCCAGGGAGACACGACTCAACTCCATTTCAACTCGGATAAATCTTACATGACAACGCTGCGCCAGCAAAAAAAAAAAAAAAATCAATTCTAAACCTGCGGGAAACACTGAACGAGTACGTGCCCGCGGACGAACGTTGGGCCGATGGCTGACGGTGATCGCTATGAGCCGACCTCCCATCAGACACCGAGGGATACAACTAACATCTCATTAGTGATGAATCTCCTAATTATTGTCTTGATTACAGAAATGATCAAAATGCCCATCAATATTTTCTAGAGCATAAGATGGCGTCATCTTGACCAATCCAATAAAAAATGATCAATTCAATGTAAATGGAGAAGGTGACCTTTGACCTTTTGGATATAAAACCTCATCAATTTCACCGCCACTTGTTTTGTGGGGTCAAAGGTCGACATCAGATCGGTTCATCCTTGAGACCAAAGCTGTGCTCCAAATGGCGCGAAGTTGCACAATGGCACTCACTACTCAGAGTGGATACGTGCGTTCACACGGACGAGTATGGAAACACGCATTCACTGGACGGTGCACTCAAAAAGGTAAAAAAAAAAAAAAAAAAAAAAAACGTTCACCATCTTGGCTACGTAGTGAAAAGGGGAAGGTACAACAGACGTAATTTTTTTTAATAATTAGGCTGTTTAAGGAAGCTGCGGCTGATTGCAGAACACCTCACAAAAGTGTGTATTTTTGTACCACCGCACTGCTGTTGGACAGAAGCCACCAGTGTGTTTATTGAGTGTGTGAACCAGAAGGGCACGAAAACATGTAATTTCTGGGTAAAATAAGTAAAGCTGGCGGATATGTTGGCGGGGGTGATGCATTCACATGCTTCGGTTATCTCCGGTAAGTGCAGCGTGCGGGTTGAGACAACCCTAACCTTGTCAAAATTCAGGTACTACACAAGTAAGTCATCCCTGCAAAATTGTCACAATATCAATATATTTGGTCGAAAACATGGTGTCTCATTTCCTCCATATTGCCCAGCCCTTGTTCAATGTTTATAATTACCGCAACTCATTGCTGACATTTAAAGTCTGCTCTTGCTACAGCAGCGCAGCTCTACACACAAAAAAAACGAATTCATGCATCTTCACAGAAATAATAGCTAGGGTGGTCAAAGAAAAATAGCCATACTGGAATTGAAAACTAAAAACTAAACTCAAACATAATAACGCACTTCAGAGTTGAGATTGTCCCCTGCACAGAGAGCTATATATGAAATATAGATAACACCCTCAATGAAGAATTATGATCCAAAAAAGAAAAGAAAAAGGGGACTGTGTTGATAATCAATACCTGACATTTCGTGAAAGCCCAAACTCTTAAGCCATCAATCAGCCACCAATCCAGATAGGAGGGTAGCTATGCACAAATTATGCATAATGCAAAAAAAAAAAAAAACAGGAATAGAGTGAACACTGAGTATGCAGACTATTCTGCAGAGCAGTGTTTAATCAGCATGACCTAAATACTCAGCAGACTCCAGCGTGGCCTTAGACAGCGATAAGCCTGCACACCGTCTCACTGTCCATTCAGCCGTCTCTACAACAGACTTAAAGAAAGCACAGCAAAGCGCTAACGGGATTATTGATGTTATAGTCGGCAAACACGAGCACCGAGAAAAACGAGCGGACAGATCAGCATCCAGTCTAGTCACAAAAAAAAAAAAAAAAAAAGGTTCACCCGTCCACCATCCGATCGATGAAACCAGGAAACGTAACAGAGATAAGCGGCAATCTGGCGGACAAGCTTTCAGCTTTCAGCTTTCAGCCGGCGGGTTTTAGTTCCTTCTCCAAAACAACGATGACGTTTGGAAAGCCGATGTTTTTTTTTGTTGTTTTTTTTGTTGTTGTTGATTTACAGTGAAAAGTAAAAATCCAAATAATCCAACATCTCACGAACACTTAACAAAACGCCCCGGTGTGTTGCGATAGTTCATGTTAATGATATATATATATATTTTTTTATTATTATTATTGTTTCTGTGAGTGTACCGTGTCGGTCCAGTTGTGAAGGACGGACCGGTTCTTGCCGACACCGACATTTGTTAACGTAACAAGTTCAACACTTCAATTTAACGCCGAGGGCTTTTATTTATTTTTTTATTATATATATATTTTTTTTTAAATCTGACGCCGTTTCGTTCAACATTAGTCATCAACTAAATAACTCGAGCAGTAAACTGTAAGTACTAAAATACTGCCTCGCACGTAGCTAGCCGCAGCCTGTAAACGTTACGTGATGCTAAGCTATCTAAATAATAATAATAATAATAATAATAATAATAAAAAAAACAACCCCTATCAATCCCAGCTATCCCATTGTTTGTGAAGTGATATGGCGGATGCGAAAATGAACTGAACACTCCCCGCTGACAGAGCTAGCCGAGCCAGCTCTTCTTAGCCTAACCACCGGCGACGCTAAGCTAAGAACTAGTTGTGGATTGGCTAGCGGCTAATGCTAACTAGCATCGTGTTCGCTTCCAGGACGGAGGAGGAAGAGGAGGAGGAGGAGGAAGAGGAGGAGGTGGGGGGGAGGGGGGAGGGGGAGAGAGAGAAACGGGACCATTTTTTTTTAAATTTATTTTTTCCCGGTTTGCTTCGCTCACAACTCGAGAAGCTCCGAGTGCAGCAACCGGCTGCGAGAAATTCGCGTAAATGCAAACTTTCAACCCCCCCGGTCCGGTCCGAGCTTGCTCCGAAACCCCCCTCCCCTCCCCTCCCCGTCCTCCCACCTCCTCCTCCCTCCTCCTCCTCCCTCCACCTCCTCCCCGCCTCGTTCACGCGTTTCGGCGGCGGAGGAGAAGAAAAACCCACCAACACCGACCGGCTCTAAAAACAAAAAAAAGTTGATATTCTCTATAAAAAATAAACAAAACACCGCCTGGTTCATGAACACACACACACACACACACAGAAACGCGGAGCCCCGACTCGTTCCCGCCTCCTCCGGCTCCGAGTTGCGTCACATCGTCGGATGTTTTAATCACATTTTGACGTTTTTCGTGCCGAAAACAGTCGACGGACGTAACGAAGACGCTAAAAGGAAGGAGAAGCTAGCCTCGGCTAGCGGCTAACCCGAAACGGACAGCTAGCGGCTAGCTTAGCCACCTCGCTGTCGAAACGAACAATCACGTTGTGTGTGTGTGTGTGTGTGTGTGTGTGGGGGGGGGGGGAGGAGAGAGAGAGAGGGGGGGGGGGGGGGTCTTAAACAAAATGTAAACCGCTCCTTACCTCCCACTCGGTACATGTTGGCCGCCATTCTCTCGTAACCTTTATCAAAAACCGGTCCCGGGGTATTCCCCCCCCCCGCTCGGGTAGAAAAAAAAAGGTCGACGGGGATCTGTTTTATTCCTTCATTTGTCGGAGACACCCCCGCCGCGAAACAAAGCCGGCTTCCCGGGCACAAAACAAGCCGAAGCTGGTGGCGGGTTTTAAAAAAAAAAAAAAAAAAAAAAAAAAAAGTTGAAAGTTTATCCCCCAAAAAAATACAAGTCTTTTTTTTTTTTTTTTTTTTTTTTTTTTTGGTTGCGGTCCCTCGGACAGTCTTCCTCTCTTCTTCTTCCTCACTCACTCACTCATTCACACACAAGCTCGCCTCGTCTCTTACTCTACTCTTCCTCCTATCCTCCGCTCCCAGCTTCATCCTCCTCTTCTTCACCTCCGCTTAGTTCGGCGCACACACACACACACACACACGCACGCGCACACACACACACAAAAAAAACACCACACACACTCACTGGTCCGCTTCGTTCGTGCGCGAATCGTCATCTTCGGAGATCGTCGGCAAAATCCGGCGTCTCAACTTTTATTCCGGAGCCCTTGTTTTTAACGACACAGACGGGCGTGTTGAAATGAGTTGTCGTGTGTACGAGGTGGTCAGAAGAAAGCGACTCGGTGCTTTGCGGCAACTGCACGCATATTTTAGAAAATTGTTGTTTATTCTTTTCTTGGACATATAATATTTTTATATGTGTAATTTTGAGCTACAATAAATTAAAAAAAAAACAATTAAAAAAAAATGTAAACAAAAAAAAAAAGTCCAAATTTAACGGGAGTATTTGACCATTTTGACAGAAAGTAGAAAGTGTAACTTGATCAGAAGCTGAACTATATCACCATTTGTGACCTTTTGTCTCACAAATATGACTAAAACAGTCGAATTTTTTTTTTCTTACCAATTTAATGGACACTTTAGTGAATATCAGGGTCTTTTTTTTTTAAACATAAAACCTTTTTTTTTTTTTGACAAAGCATCTTACGTGTTGGACTTATCGAGTTGTATAAATGGGCTCAAGAGCATTTCTGCATCGTTTCACAATAAAAATCAAAGATTAGAGAAAATCTTTAATAAGCTAACGAAATAACCGTGTGCAAAGAAATAATACATCAATTACTTTGACTGAGGAAATTAAAAGTCTGACTTACTATCTCACGACTTAGACTAACCTTGAATTTTTATATTTCTGAAGTTTTCATCCATATTGTCCCTCTGTCCTAACATAGAGGGGCACATTTTAAACAAATAAAAGTGGTAGTTCACAAGAATTAAAGAAAAGTATTACATTTTTTGTGTGTGTGTGTGTGTGTATAAATGACTTGTCAGTGCTCACATCATGGGTGGTGCTTGTAGAACAATTAAGCGCATTTACTTTGTGTACAGTATTTGAATATTACTGCTTTCTGCACCTTTATACTTCAAACTCCTTTAATTGAAATCCCAATGCTTCGCTACTGTATTTTAAAAGACCGAAAAAAAACAACAACCTCAAAGTCAAAAATAAATGCTGTTTACATGTCAACGCATAGGTTATAATCCAAAAACTATACGATTACACAGTAAAAGTAACTCCTCTGCATTAACCATTCCACTTTATTTGGATTTAACATATATTTTTTATTTATAATACTTGAACAAAGCACATTTAATTTACAGTTTAAGAGAGTATTTTTGACTCGGGGACTTCAGTGACCACTGTGAGCGGGTCATTTACTCTCCGGTTTGAAACCAGTGACTTTCCTGCTGCCCTCTGCTACGACAACACATTCGTCGGGACTTCAGTTTCAACTGTGGGACTCAGTCGGTGCGCTCTCGGTCTGCGGCTCACGGTTCCTGGAGCAACACTGCCCACTAGTGGCGCGCCGCGCGCATCACACCTTCCAGTCTTCACTTGTTTATTGGGAACTTTACTGACACAAAGTCACAGTATTTCCCCAACGATCTTTTGTTTTAAATATATACAAAACAGTATTAAAGTAATCATCTTCAAGTCTACTTGTCTACTGTTGGAGAAGTTAATTAGTGAGATGCTGATTTCAAAGGAACACGTCTGTCACAGTTTTTATTTAACGTAATCATAAAAATAAAAAAAAAACGCCTCGGTATTCCGCGGAGATGTCGACCCAAGACTTTATCATATCAAAAATATGTAAGAACATCTGTATGCAAACGTCTGTACGGGCACGACGGTGTATGTTTATAGTGCAGCACTTTTTGGGAAGTTTTAGCAAACAAAGATGGGAGGAAAAACACAGGAATGTTGGCAGAAGACAAACGTCTTTGTCACGTCGGACGCCACGTCGCGCACCGGCTGACGAACGCGGCCGCTTCCGACGGTCCTCGCGACACGCCCCTCCAGTCTCACAAGGGTTTTTACATGATTAAAGTGTGAAGTTAATATGGACGCTCCTCCTCCTTCGGAGGATTCCTCTACACGCACCATGAAGGCGGACGGAGGCCGACGACCGACGACCGACTTCCCAACGCTTCCGCGCAACCGTGACGCCGCCGGGGAGGGCCTCCGGCCCAACTTCCCTTAGCTGGCGGCCAGTTCCGGAGAGGCGGTCGAGGTGGAGGAGGCCGAGGCCAGCCGCTCCCTGCCGTCCCCCGCGCCGTCCTCCATCACCCTCCACTGAAGGATTGCCGTGTCCTTCCCGCCCATGGACAGCAGGTGGGAGTCGCTGTGGGTGAAGCACACGTTGGTGACGTGGCTGCCGTGGCCCTCGTACCTGTGGCTCGGAGCCTGGAGAGAAAAGAAAAGAAGAAGTGGAAAGTCCACTCGGGATGAGCAGAGGTGAAGACCCCGTCGCATCCCGGTTCCCCCTCTGCCTCCTGGTCTTTACGGAAGAAGACAAACGTGTTGGAAGTGCACTCGTGTCCAAGTGGGCTTTCCTCTTCTTCTTTTCAAAACATGGAGTTCGTACTTTTTGGTGATCATGAACTTTCAGGGTTTTTATATCAAACTCAGCATTGTGTGTATTTAAATTTTGCCAACACGTGTGCTTCATTATTCTTCCCGAGCGATCTTGCTTTATTTATTTGTATTTCAAAAGGAAAACATTTTGCTGAATATGTTCCCCAATAACATCAGATACAGCATGTCCCAACCGGGAAGCTTCTGATGACGTCAGCGGCTCGTGGCTTCTTCATACTTCAAGTGCCCCCCCCCCTCCCCCCATAAATGTTCATAGGGGTCGAAGGTCAGGCGGCTGCTGAGGGAACTGCCCCATGACCAGTCAGAACTTCTCTGTCTTTTGGTTTTTGTTTGAAGTAGTTCAGTGATTAAGAGGCTCGTTTGGGCTCGCTAACCTGCTGCAGTTTGAAACATGGAAGCCAGAGGGTGGAGCAGGTCTCTGAAGGACGGGAGGGGGGGGGGGGTGTCCAAATCCAGAGCAGCAAAACACAACCAGACTTAAATGTTCACGATGGGTTTGATCCCCTGAGGTGTAACGCTCTCCTGTTTATCTCCTTCCATACATTCCCCACCCTCATCGGTGTTTGGCCCTTGTTTCCCCTCCTGAGAAGTTCTTTAAAAAAAAAAATTTTTTATTTAAAAGAAGCCCTCTCTTGACGGGACTTTTTATTAAGTAAAACTCTGTATGTGATTACTTCTGATGGCGCTTTGGACACAGCTGATCTTATTTCTACAAAGTGTTTTTGGAGCTCCGCCCCCTTTTAGGAAACCCTTCAGATTAGTTACGATTTGCAGCTGAGAAAAAGTCCCTCTTTGTTCCGAATAACAATCGGACTTCTGACTCTTTCACTTCTATCTGATGCCGCGTTTCCAACTATCACACTGGTTGTTCTTTTTTAGCCAGCGGTGTTTAAAAAAAAAACCAGTTGATCAGCGGCTGCAGGTTCGATTTGGACAAACGAGCCTGCAATGATTCGATCAAATCCACGAGTCCTCCGAACGCTGCTTCAAACGAAACGATGACTCGCGTAAATCTGACCTTCTGCACACAGGAGTTACAACATGATCAATGATCTCAGTTTGATTTGTGACATATGAAATATGTCTTCTTTGGTTTTTTTTTAAAATTTTTTTTAATGTCATTTTTAATCTGACAGCTCCAGGAAAATAAAACAGATTTTCAGTCTGCTCTCAGAATTTTGGGCCCGCCTCCAAAGGCGACTTGTACACAGTGCAAAATATCCACGTGTGTTTTCCAGCAATAACCGCATGACGAAAAACAAAAGCCGACGTAAGAAGGCGACCTCACCTTCAGTTTAGGACAGGGGTAATGGAAGAGGTGGACCTTGCAGAAGTCGTCGGCCACGGCCACCATCCTCTCGCTGTGAGAGCGACACAGTGCGTTGATGTCGGTGCCGTCGGAGCCCTCCAACCACACGCCTGGAACAACCAACGGGGGGGGGGGGGGGGGGGGGACCGGCATCACTTTGACTCGACGTGAAGACAACATGACGTCAGAGGGGATAGAGAGAGAGAGAGAGAGCGAGCACTAAAACGTGGCGTTTCTCACCCATCACGTGGAAGCCCAGCACGCACGTGTACGAGGCCCATTCTCTGTCCTTGCTCTCGAAGCGGTTCCTCAGCAGCTTGCATCCTGCCGCGATGTCCCCTGGTTGAAAAAAACAAACAAACAAAAACACCGTTAAGTAGATCGGCAGTGAACGGCGTCTGACGATTTTTTTTTTTTGGGGGGGGGGGGGTCTAAAAAAAAACAACAAATATGCCAGGTTGTACACAAAGTCGCAGGCGCCGTGGAGGTTTAAATCCGTTCCCGTCTGATTGTCCCAAATTCACATTGAAGCTCAGAACAGAACCGGAGTCATAAAACAAGGAGCTGCATGAAGAAACGGGAGCTTGAACGGCTTAAATTCACAGAAGAACTGTGGAAAGTTCTACCGAGATGTTTGGAACAACTCACCTGCCAGACAGCTTAAAAAACATGTGTGCGTGTTTACCATCGAGAACAGCTGCTGTTTAAAAGCCAAAATGTTACTCACACCAAACAATGATCTTTTTTTTTTTTTTTTCTCTTTTCACTGCTCATCAATCTACTGACAGATATGAAAAAAAAAAAAAAAAAAAAAAACTTCTTCACAGCGCGGTGCGTTCACTTACAGTAAAGGATCTCGTAGTCGCCTGAATTAGACATGATGTGCTTCCCGTCTTTGGACCAATCCAGGTGCGTGATGAAGCTGGAGTGTCCCTGATTGGACAAAGAAGAGACGCAGTGTCTTAATATAATGCTGGTTTTTATTCTCCTCGAAAGCAAATCCCACGTGTTTAGCGATGTGTTAGTCCAATGGTCCAATTTTTTTGTTTTTTACAAACTATATTTGTCTCTTGATTATTTTCAGGGGATTCTTTAACATTTACTGCTCCAGTGAGTCTTTCTAGCGCGTGACAATGAGGCCAAACAAACGTACAATGTGTGCGTTCATGGAAATGAAGGAACACGTGAGTTGTTGGACAGCAGGAGAAGACGATCAGTCAGGGTTGGAGACACACAGGACCCGCTATGTTCCTCATGATCTGTTTTTTATGTAAAACGCTGCATTTCATTTTCTTGCTGTAAAGAAGTTTGAGCTGCATTTTCTTGTATGAATGGTACAATTATTATTATTATTATTATTATGAGGACACATTCAGTGTTGGTTTGCATCTGCGGTGTCGACAAGAGAAGAAACAGAGCGCATGACCAGACTGGGATCTGAAATCTTTTGATATGTTTTGCTTTGTTCGTTAAGAGAACATCAAAAATCGCCGAAACGCGACGTGGACTCGGTGTCAAACTCACGTTACACTTCCCGAAGCGAACGTACCGCCGCCCGCTCTCCGTCACGTTGTAGATGTAGATGAAGTTGTCATGAGACCCGACAGCTAAAAAGCTGCCGTCTGAAAAACACAAGAGGTCATTCACACAGTTAAAGGGGGATTTCCACAGCGGCTTTTGGTTTTGGTTTCATTCTCTCTCAATTTATTTATTTTTTTATTCCTTTTCTGACTCAACTCTACAAAATAAACGTAGAAATGACCAAAGGAAAAAAACAACAACAACTCGTTTTTGATGAATCGCAGTTCCACAACACAAATAAACAACAACCTCACCGACCTATTTTTTTTAAATGAATTAAAGGCCAAAACATTACGGTGCTTTCAAGTGACGCTGGGAAATGCCAGCTTGTCAAAAAAACAAACAAAAAAAACCTCGTCAGTGGTGAAGCTTATTAACAGTAAAATCCCAAGACTACTGGACGGATATATAACACCTCAAACCACGCAGATCTTTTTCACGCGCATATATTAAAAACCCATCTGTGATTTCTGCAGCCGTAAACACCGGGGAGGAGGAGTTAGAGCGAAACCACTGACCTGGTGAATATCTCATGACCGACAGCTGCTCGTTCCCATCGGTGAATTCAGAAACCACCTCCCTGGTGAGCAGGTCAAACACCATCCACCTGTCAAGTGTCACAGGAGGAAGGTACAACAGTTTACGGTCAAATTGATCTTCAGCATTTCTTTCGAGTCCCATCTTTGTGAAGAGGGTTCCTAAGGTTTTTATCACAGCCTGGCTGATCGAAGTCAACAAACAAGCCTCCTCTCATGTTGCAAACGTTCATTTGAATATTTAAAAACAAAAAACACATGAATATAGAATACATAGAATGTTTATAAAGTACTGCTACTTCTAGGAGCGGCAGAAGCTGAACGTTTCAACCATTTATCCGTTTTTCGATCCTGCTTTTCAAACATTCAGCACACATTTGCAAATGCATGAAAATGATCAAGAGAACTACGTCGAAGACTTCATCGTGTCGTGTTGCAGAGATTGTTGAAGCTTTTGGCATAAAAGAAGCAAAATAAGTTACGATGGCGTTGCTTTCCGGGTGTGTAGCGCTTTTTGTTGACGTACGAGTGCCCATGAGCACAAGGATTTGGTGTTTTGGAGGTTGCGTAACTACTGCGGTGGTAAGGTGACATTGAATAGTCTGCAATTTATATTTTCATCGCTTTAATTAAATAAAGTCAACGATAAAATCATGCAATTCTCTGCAGTTGTTCTTGACTACACATCTAAAGTGCGATTGTCCGATTTTAGTCAAAAACAAAAAAAAAAGTTCCTGGAAATGTTTCACGCTAAAAGCCTTGTTAAGAACTGAAGAATTTCTTTCCTCCCGATACACTGGAGGGTTTTTCATTTGAAAGACATTCAGGAAGTGTCGAGTTCGCATTAACGTGTAATGCGGCAACTTTAACGGGGCCAAAAGGTAGCGGATCAAAACGAGGCTTCGAATCGATGCGAATCAGTGAATACATCTCAAAACGTCGACATGACAACTTTGACATTTCCATTTGTTTTTATTGGCTCGTTTTCTTTTTTGGTTGTGTCACCTTAAAAGAGAGCACATTATACATTACACCTTTTTTTTCTTTTTAAAACACTTCATTGGCTCCCTGTGCGTTTTAGAATAGATTTAAAAATTTGAATGATCACTTATAAGGCTCGCAGGCTGGTGCCTGAATACATTCATACATTCAGATATGAAGGTATTCAGTCCTCCCTACGAGCCTAAATGCAACCCGAGATGCTCGGGTAGGTCGTTGCTGACCGTACCCCGAATTAAACACAAAACTAAAGCTGACCGGGCGTTTTCTGTTCGGGCCCGAGTTATGGAACGACCTGCCAGATGTTATCAGGGACGCTGACACGCTGTTTTCTTTTAAGTCACTCTTCAAAACGCACTATTTTAGACTTGCCTTTTATTAGCTGCATTTTATTTCATTGATTGACTGTCTGTTTTACTGTCTGTTTTATTTCCCTTGTATTTTATCATTCTATTTTACACTGTTGCATATTGTGTTTTAAATGTAAAGTGCTTTGTAACCTGTTTTTGAAAAGAGCGATAGAAATAAAGTTACTATTATTATTATTATCAAAATGTAAATGAATGTAATCTGGAACGTCGTGACCGGATGAAGTTTGATGTTCGACTCGCGAGCGCTTCCTTCGAGGCTGTTAAGTTCACAGCTGGTAATCCTTATAGCGGCTATGAAAGAATGTCTTATCTATGACCGTCAGGCATACGGGGACAGAAGAAGCTTTTTACTGACACTCACAGGTGCCAGCTCATAAGTCCAGGCTGGATGTCTGTACATACCTCTGTATAACATCTTAATGTGTTTCATTTGCTGTCTGTCGGTGTAACTGCGCCGCATTACCTTCCTGTGCTGAGGCCGACGGAAACCACCGATCCATTCGGGCAGAAGTCGGCGCACAGGCCGTACTCCTGCCGGAGACACAAAGAGACTCGGTCAAAAAAAGAAAAAGAAAAAGAGGACTTACTTTGCTGAAAAATATCTCGACAGCGAATCAAATTGAGCGCTGAAAGAAACGGGGTCGGCAGTCGTACCTCCAGAGTGATACACCAGTCCAGCTTGTGTTCCTCCGTCTTCCACAAACACACCTGCCGGTCGTGGCCACAGGTGAGGAAGATGTTCAGAGACGGGTGTGTGGCCAGGCCCCACATCTCATCGACATGACCCTGGGACACACACACACACACACACACACACACACACACACACACACACACACACACACACACACACACACACACACACACACACACACACACACACACACACACAAATATATTAAAAAAAATGTTTTTGCTAATAAATGTTCAATTAGAAAACAATATTATCTTATTGTATTATCAGGTACGTTTTTATTTTATTCAAACAAATGATGCAGTTTCCCTCCCATTCAGCCCACTCACACACACATTCACTCACACACACATTCACACACGCACACACCAGTGGCAGCAGAGCCTCCCATCAGGAGTAACTTAGGGGTTCAGTGTCTTGCTCAAGGACACTTCAGCATGTGGTCAGATGGACCCGGGGATTCATTTTATTCAACTTCAAACTTGAGCTCTAAATAACTTTAATTTAGATTTTCATATTGACAAAAACAAACTGATTTGTGTTGTTGAAGAGCATGCTTTAAAAGCTTTAAAGTAATGTGGCCATTTAAATGTCTATAAGCTGTGCTACGTATTAAAAATGCATTAAATGGTTTTCAGATATGAAGGTATTCAGTTGGTGACTGCTGTGAAATTTATTATGAATATTTAAGCTCTCCAGAAGGCTTTGGTGGCGTTTTGATGTTTTGTTTGGCGCTGCCGTCCTTTTCAGATTTCCCTCTGAACGCTTCAGTCCGCGACAAAGAACCTTATCACTAATGAGCAGATTGTTGTTGAGGATGAATCGAATGATTCTGATGTCCTCTTTTCTTCAGCTGAACATCATCTTACGAAATGTCTTCCTTGCACAGAATGAATATTAAAGTCTCACATGCCACATTGTGAGCACGTTCACGCTCTCCAGATGTTGCTGTTAAAATTCTCTTTTCGTGTCAGTGGCTTCGAGCCTTTTTTTCGTTCTGCACCACTCTCGGGACAAACTTTGACAAATTAATATTATGTATTCTGTCCAGGGTTTCCGTGATCATTCCACAAGTTGTGTTTTGGACTTCGGCCTTGTTCCCTGTCTGATTCTCGGAGAACAATGCAGCATGTAACGCCGTGTGACTGATGTCATGTAATCTCACGGACATCAGCCTGACAGTTCAAGCTCCTGCAGCTGGATCACAGCTGGATTAAGCTGCTAAACCGAGCATTTCAGCTTGGCAAGGAACACGCGGGCTTTTTTTTTTTTTGAGAAGCAACGGGAAACATAATGTGCTCGTCGCCGAGTTTAGCGACTGATAGCAACTGTCACATGTACGAAATAAGACCGCTGTCAGAAGTGACTCTATTATAGCTGCTGCGTGGGGAAACTACTAGCGTATTAACTGTAGCTATAGATGGCAAGAGACAAAAGACCCGATTCCTGACTGACTTCCTCGATAGAACGCGAGTGTGTTTGGGCCGCAGTGTAAACACACACACACACACACACACACACACACACACACACACACACACACACACACACACACACACACACACACACACACACACACACACACAGCAGCTGCTCTCCAGTTGGGAAACGCTGACAGAGTGGCTGCTCGAGGAACGTTTTCGCTCTCTGCGCCGTTAACCTGTAACATCTGCGGCCGCGAACGTCTCCAAAATGAAAGGACGGAGGTCTGAAGAATTGCATGTTTCAGTTTATGTTCTACTTTGGCGGTATACGTCACGAAAAACGAATGCGAAGTTAAACCGTGTCATCGGAAAGCTGCGCGGCTTCTGTCTTCTGGAAGTGCCGTTTGTGTATCAGAAAATATCTCAACATTTTTGTCAAACATGGGTATGTAAAAAGATGCTCGATGACAATGTCGCCCTGCTATCAGTGTTCATGCTGAACTAAACTTTCTCGGTCATAACTGAACAGAGATCCAGCCTCTCATTTTGGTAAGAGAGCAAACGAGAGTTTTTCCCCAAAATGTTGGGATTGTTCCTTTAATACTGGGAACCATACTTGCAGCGTATATAACAGAATTTGTGCAGCTTCAAGCATCCCAAAAAACATTAGTATTAGCATACCTGCACTATGGCCACAAACCCCTCGGAAAAGGTTCCTCGGAGAATCGCATTTCTGGTCGTACCGACTAAAAGTTCCTCCTCGTCCACGGCCGCGATGGTGCGAACGGCCCCGAAGTTCTCCGGAATCTGGACAAATAATTCCATCAACCATCAAACATGAATTCATGAACAAACGTTTCCCCCCCCCCTCTCTTATCTCAATAAAACGTCACACACTGTCTGCATCACACACACACACACACACACACACACACACACACACACACACACACACACACACACACACACACACACACACACACACACACACACACACACACAGTTGTGGTTCACCTCACACTCTCTCTCGGGTGCCAAGTCGGCGCTCCAGCGGATGATCTTCCGGTCCTTCCCTCCTCCGCTGAGCAGAGCGCCGCCCTGCAGGGGGCACAGGGTGAACACGCTGCCCTCGTGTGCTCTGGTCTGTCTCATGATCTGGAAGGTCTCTGTGGAGGGGGGAGGGGGAATTTTTTATTACTGTCTAATTAAACAATTTTTAAAAAAATCTACAATTTTGAAGCTGAGGGACAATATATTAAAAAAAAAAAAGTTGTCAAGTTTCAAATCAAAAAAATATATATATACATGAATGTATACAGATGTTAAGTTGTGAAAAATTTAAAATACATTTATTGAAAAAAATTTAAGAAATATTTATTAGTATTTCAATATTAATTGCATCCATTTTTTTTTTTCTTGGACAGTGATTTATCTCCAAGAGTCATATTGACTTTTCATTTTCCAGACTGCAGACGGATCTCCGGCACTGACCTTTGGCTCCTTTACCAAGAGTTTTGATATCTGCAGCTGATTTTCCCCACGTCAGGATGTTCCCCTCCGAGTCTCCCGTCAGAACGTCTCCGGTCAGGCTGAACACGAAGCACTGGATGAACCGGGGCTTCTTGTATTTCTGGAAAATAATGAAGATTGGTTTTAGAACGCTAATTTCATCTATTATGAGTGCAGGTTTAAAAAAAAAAAAGTGCTTTACTTACACTACAAACAGATTTGAAATGATTTTCCATATTGGATTGCAATAAGACTATACAGTAAATCACCTCTGGCCAAATCAATGTCACAACAATAACACCGTTGCACTGTTGGTTGTTTGTTTAAATCTTTGCGCTATTATTTAGCTAGTTAAAATTAATATCATTCTATTTTTATTGTATATATTGTGCATTTGAAATTTTTTGTATTGAATATTTTTTTTTACTGTTATTTCCATTGCTTTACCCTGTATCTATAAATGCTGCTGTAGCAAAACAAAAACAAAAACAAAAAAATCCTTTGCGGGATTAAAAAAGTAACTATCTATCTATTTATTTCTATATTCTCAGATCTGCATTGGTGTTTCGATCCATATCTTTTCTTTTTTGCTCTCATTTTTCAGTGTTCTCCTTGACGCTTACCTTTTCGGATTCAAACCGAGGAAACCGTCGGATTCCTTTCAAATTGCAATCAAGGAAATTAAAGCAGATAAACATGATAAACAGACTAGAACAGAACGCCCGTCTTACTCCAAAGATGCCTTGTTTCTTGGTGAACTGCCCCGCGCTGAGCGTCCAGAAGTAGACGTGGGATTTGCCGCAGGTGATGATGTTGGTGCTGTCGCTGGGGTTGAACTCCACAGCGAACACGGCCTCGTTGGTACTCTGAACACACAGCGGCACACGTGGGTTCAGAACAATTATGGCGCAAAAAAACCCAAAAAAAAAACGGTCCGATCGCATCAGTGAAGCCTCCGTCACACGGAAACACACGGACTTGACCCGAATGTTCGCAAACACGATGTCCGTCTCTGAGTGCTTGAAGTTCTGAATCCCAAAAGACAGCCTGACCCGCTACGAGCGAGGTGAAACGAGGGAATGCGCAAGTGTGATATATGAAATTTAAAATCTTTACTATAATTCGGATTTTGCATTTAGTATTTTTCAGAGATCCATCCGCCGAAAGACGACGAGAGAGAAATGAGGAGGATCCCAAATTCTGGTCCACGCACACCAGCTGTCATGAAGAAATGAACAGTCAGGAAAAGTTGCCACTGACTTTAAATTTAGGTTTTTCTTCAACTAAAGGATCTTTTTTTCAAGAGGTGACCACATGTTTTTTTTTTGGCTTCTCCATTTTCTTCATGACACGTTGTTAATCTTAAAATTAGTGCTGCTGGATTCCACAACTCCTTAAAGGCGCATCAGTGATTTTTGCAAGCTCAAAATGATACAGCAAGTTGGTCCGTGAATTTCAACATCCACTCAAATATTATACAAACTCTAAATTACACCGTTCTCAGCGAGGAGCCCTTTTATTGTCCTTTGGGGTTGTCGGTGGCATCGGGTGTGCAGTTTAACTGTCTGCTGTACAGTAGAAGAGTGAAGCCAAAACCTACCAGCCAATTACAATCTGGAGTTTTCAGTGGCCGCGGTGTGATATGTGATGAGGGGATATGTCAGATGATTTATCGCCAAGTCTGTACTGCTGCCACTGGACGGTAAACGCATTAAGGAGTGGAAGCTTTAAGTTCAATTAGTTCACATTTTCTAACGGAACCAAAAGGGAATGTATTTTTTTCTTCTTGTTCTTTTGCCACTGAGCGCACAGACGGGACGGTTGCATACAGAAAGCACGGGGACACAAAAAGCTCCATTCATGGCCGCGCTGTAAAGTAGGCATATGGACTTTTCCACTGCTGTGGAGATGGGAGGTGGGTATAATTATCTTGTTCCTGTTGGATGAACTCCTATGTTTATGCAGCGCGGGCCAACGTCTGCCCCGTCCGGCTACGAGCCGCCTTCCCACGCATTCGGTGGCACGGGTCTGGATGCTGCTCCAAATACGCAAAACGTGCAGGAGGTTCCTTCGCCAGCCCCCCCCACCTCCCCCTAACCCTCCGCCCCCTCCCACCTGTGCATCCCCCGCTGTCGCATTAGAGAACACACGCACGCACACACACACGGACAAATTCATTATATAAAATATTTACACTGTTGCCATGACAGCCGGGCTGAAATGGCTCTCAGGGAAGTTGAGGCGTTTTGGGATAAAAAAGCCCCATAAAAAGCAGAGCAGAAAACACGGTGGCCATCTTTCCCCTCTAATCTGTCCGGTGATTACGAGGAGAAATGTGTCGATTCAAAGAAAACCATCTGCAGCCACGCTGGGCGTCTGTCGCTGAAGTCACACGACTGCAGCCCGACTGAGTTTCATGCCTCCACTTCAGCTGAGGGTGGATTATGAAACACTGAAGTGGTTGATTTGTCACAAACTGTAGAATTATTTATAGATATTTTTTCTGAATTTTTATTTTTTTATTTTTTTTTATCCATCTGATGTATACGTATTTGTATTTTTTTTTTTTACCTACCTACCAATCTACCTACCTACCTACCTACCTACCTACCTATCTATCTATCTATCTATCTATCTATCTATCTATCTATCTATCTATCTATCTATCTATCTATCTATCTATCTATCTATCTATCTATCTATCTATCTATCTATCTATCTATCTATCTATCTATCTATCTACCTACCTACCTACCTACCTACCAATCTACCTACCTACCTACCTATCATCTATCTATCTATCTATCTATCTATCTATCTATCTATCTATCTATCTATCTATCTATCTATCTATCTATCTATCTATCTATCTATCTATCTATCTATCTATCTACCTACCTACCTACCTACCTACCTACCTACCTACCTACCTACCTACCTACCTACCTACCTACCTACCTACCTATCTATCTATCTATCTATCTATCTATCTATCTATCTATCTATCTATCTATCTACCTACCTACCAATCTACCTACCTACCTACCTATCATCTATCTATCTATCTATCTATCTATCTATCTATCTACCTATCCTACCTACCTACCTACTATCTACCTACCTACCTACCTACCTACCTACCTACCTACCTACCTACCTACCCACCCACCCACCCACCCAGCTGGAAGATTTGAAAGTACAGTTCCTATAATGCTCTGGAGGATGTGAACATGGAACATATTGTTACCTGGGAGTTTGTGACTGACAACATTTTTCAGCTTATGTTTGTTTACATAGTGGAAATTACCATCATGAAGTGTATGATGCTAAATTAGCCATTAGCTGTTTGCAGAGACAACCATCTCTGGATCAGCGTGGTGCTGAGGAAAACATAAACTCCCGACGGTTCTCAGGAACTCTCTGCAGAAATAAGGAGCAATCTTTGTTTGATCGGTTCTATGCAGATTTATGGATGTTTATTAGCGATGGAATTCAGTTAAAAGTGTAAATTACACTGTCAAATGTAAAAACATATTGTCACGTATGTTCAGATTTGACTGTAATCGCTCTGAGAAGGAGCCCCAATTTTGATGCAACTGTTTGATCACTGTTCTTTTTTTTTTTAAATATGTATGTACAAGATTACTGGATTAATAAGAGGCAGTAACGCGTTTGAATAAATCAGGTGATAATAAGCAGAAAAATCCAGATGACAGAGACAATTAAATTCACTCACACTTAACCTTACGCTCTTTTCTTTACCTTGACCTCCGCGTGTTTAGTCCCTTTGCTGCAGTCCCACACCGACAGCATGTGTTCGTTAGAGTCATCGATAACACACAGGAACCCTCCGGAGTCCTGAAAACATCACAACAAGACAGACAGAGTTCGTTTGCAGCCGGTCTTCCTGAACAAATAATGGCCGCTCGAAAAAGTCCCCTTTCATTCTCACCTCTCTGCCGTCGGCACTTTTCTCCTTTTAAAACAAATACTTTTTTAGCCTCTTATTTTTACAAATTGCTTCGACATAGCCAGTTTTTTTGTGTGTGTGTGTGTGTGTCAAAGTTAAGGTGCTAACCGTGAAGCACAATACTTCCGGGAGATTTTTTTTTTCACAATAAAAGTTGGCAAGGACAAGAAAGGCTGAAAACAAGGAAGTGTTTGTTTTTATGGTTGGCAACTTCAGCAACGTCAAAACTGCATTTGCTGAAGGGACTCTGGGGAAATATACAGAGGCGCTTCACAGTGTGGGAACCCTTTGAGGAGTTTCAAGACTTTCCTCTGTTTTAACATGATTTTTATTCTATTTAATGAGACTAGCTTTTTTTTTTTTTTTGTATAAATGATGAATGATCCATTCCACACACTTGTTTTGTAATTGTATAGTCCAAAAAAAAGAAATAAATGAATTAAATCTGATTAAATCCAGCAGCTGGAGAGAATAGGTTGAGACATAAATGGGAGTTAACCAATCAAAAAGGAGATCTTTAGGGGGCCTGGTTCATACTAAGTTGGAGAAAAAAAAATCATTTGTTGGGCTGAATGATTGGCGAGGAAGAATTCACACACCGTTACACTGAAATGCACTCACAGCAAAGGAGAAAGCTACTGATCCCACTCCCCTCTGGAAGGTTCCCAGGCCGATCTGCTGCAGGGTGACCAGGGTGGTGGAGTCCCAGATGTGAACGCACGGCTGCAGAGGCTACAACACACACACACACACACAAAAACCCACATCACAGTTATCTGCAACAGATTATTTTCACCCGTTTTACATTTTTCAATAATGGTAAAATGTATTCGATCAGATCAGACCTTCATGTTCTTTACTGCATGTGAGTTAACCGCCAGCTGTTTAATCAATACATGCACATATGCTGTATGTTTAGTAGACAGAATATAGTATGTGGTGTTTAAAGATAAAAAAAAAATAAAAAAAATAAAATTGGGTCTTTTGGAGGATGTAAATCCATCAGACCGGTGTTGTTACCTTTCCATCTTTGTCCACCCCGGCTGTCTGCCCGGATGCCACTCGCACTTTGTCAGGATGGAGGGTCAGACTGCAGAAAAAGAAAAAAAAAACAGACACATACATACGTTCATATATATATATTGCAGTATAGAAGAAAAAGCAAATCAGGAAATAAACTAAAATCATTGTATTTGAGTCTGTACTGTTAGTGGGACAAGCTGTAAACACAACTTAAACAAATGGATCATCCTGTGCAGATACTGTTTGAACTGTTTTTCAAATTGTTGCTATTTTCACTGTGTCTCGCGTGCCGTTCGCTGGTGAGCGGGTGGTGTTTATCATCTTTTACTGAAAATACGGGGTTTTCAAGAGCCGCGAGACAAAACCGAAACGGGAAAGTTTCTGTTTTTGATTAGCTGAAAGTTACTGATGATTCACATCCCACGCAGTCATCTGATCAGTAGTTCCAATAAGTAGACAGAGCAGCTCCGTCAGGTACGCTGTGGAGAATAACAAAATGTATTCCCTGAGCCAAGTGGTCACGCAATGGTGATTCCCCTTTCAGTCCCTCCTGACTGCTCACGGCAGTAATTAAAGACATAAATATCTCCTCGCGCTTATGGTAGTCTACATCCGGCCTCTCAGAGATTTTCTCTGCAGACCCGTGTTTTCGGTTCTGTATTCAGTCGTGGGCAGTGCTTTGTCCACAGCTCTCCTCTGGGCTTCCTAGCCTGACTTGGCGAGTTGCACGTGCGCGTACGGGAAGGATCACTGTGGGTCGGCCTGACCAGGAAGCTATTTGTTTTATCATGTTCCTGGAGGTTTCGATTGTGATTCCTGCAGCCAGCGGCAGTTCTCGCTTGGGTTACCTGGCCACGAACCCAATTCAGGGAAACAGTCCGGCGGTGTGTTTCATTAGCCTTGATTGGCTATCTTATTGGTTTTCTGGTTGTGATTACGACTCTGCTGGAGGTTTTGATTTGCAAGCTTGTGTCTCTATTGTCAGTTACACAATGCTGCTAAATGTTCCCGGTGGGAGATGGTCATGACCAAGTGTCTGGGTGTGGGTCACCTTCAGAAAGGCCTGTTTTGACTCGTTTTTTTTTTTTTCTTTTTTTTTTTAAAAAGGTTTACAATACAATCACATGCACTAATATACAAAAAAACCCACGATTTACACTCATTTTGCAGATATTCAGACAGGCCGAGATGCGCGCGTTCTTTTTCGGTCGGTCTGCGTGACTCGCGCGTCTCTCGACAGCATCACGCGGCCGCTCCGACGGGAGCTGCTGTCCTGCCGAGAACAGTTGGAAAATGGAAGAGTGCAGTCATAAAATGTTTACTCTGTCAAGAGTGGAACTGAAATACTTTTTCTAATTGAAGAGAAGGCCATGTGAGGAGGGAGAGCGTTTGGAAGTGTGTGATTATTAAAGCGGTTGCTAAATATACAATTACAGACGCGGAGGGAGGGTGGCACGTTTCCCAGAGAACGGCGGAGTGACGCTTAAACCGCACCAGCAGTTTTCTGCATTCCTCAGAAAAAGAAAAGAGGGAGGACATCAGCCTTGAGCCAGAGACACTGTTCAGATTAGGCTTTTTGTTTTCCTTCTGTGTAAAAACATCACTATTGTTGAAAGTATGATTTGCTGTATTTTTGTAATGAAATCCTGTTGATCCTCACTGGTCTTTTTTTTTTTTTTTTTTTTTTTACAGAATTTTTGTGATTTCTTGGTTAAGGATATTAGATTTGTTCCATGACGTTGCCAGACAAGGAGGACGGGAAATTAAGTCCGATCCTCCAAGTGATTCTTCATTCTCCCACAACATCTTTGAAAGCTTTTTTATTCTTATTCTGAATTCAAACTTTGAGGTGAATTGTTTTGTATAATGCAAACCTCCAAAAATAAGCTTCATTATGTGCTCGGGGCCTGAAATCAGTTGGGACTCGGGAGTCAGAGTGATGTGTTGAGAAAACCAGGCAACAGAGTTCCTGTATTCTTTAGCTGGAGGATCTGTGAATGGTATTTGGGCTCGGTGGAGGCGGGGCGAGCGGCAGAAAAAGTCCCCCCCCCCCCTACCTCCGAGACCTGGTTTGAACTCGTTTCCATTTTTGCCCCAGCTGCTGAAAGACATATCAAATCGCATGTATTCTTTGCGTGCGGCGGTATTGTGTGCGGTGTTGTGGTTGGAGTCGTTTTGCGACCGTGTGGTAACGTGCTGGCACACCGGTCGACTCCAAAAACCTCCGACAAACAAAGAAAACGCTCGATCTGCCGCGGGCCGCAACGCGGGGCCCGGTGTTGAGTTCAGAGCGAGGTGAAGCAGATACACACGGAAGGAAATAATTAACATGCTGGTTGTCGGCATGTCATGCCCCTCATAATGGTTAAGTGACTTCTAAAATGTTTTGACAAGTTTTAATGGGCTTCAAGTGTACAATTACAACTTTTAACCAGTTGAACCCAAGACTATCTTCCTTTTTCCTGCCTGTCGTTAACAAGCTCGTGTTACAATCTAGTGAGGCACACAATAGAATTTAGATTACCACAAATAAGGCTACTCAAGAATGAATTTGCACCATCGTGGTATGAAATGGAACATGTTCATGTTGTTTCTACAGCAGCCCAGAAGGGACAAACCAAACGCTGGCTCGAGAGAAGGCATTTTGAGTTTTCCCTGAGTTTTCCAGACCGTAGATTATCCAACATGCTTGCAAGGCGGGAGGGTGGGGGGGTTGAACGGTAGGTGAACCTAATTGCTCGATGCCACTAAATCCTACATACTGCTCCTTTAATATCTCTGCGTTTTGAGTCCGCTATTTCCTAGGCCTTTATGTCTGAAGGATATAAAGTCTAGCAAATTGAAATGATTGTAGTTGGCCCTAAACGTCTTAGACTTGTTTATCCAATCACGTAGTAAGTCTGCATGACAGCCTTGGCCTCCTGCACTACTGTGAATTATTTTAAGAGTTATTTATGATCGGGACATATCCTTGAACTCACACATGAAGTAAATCTCCAGTACCCTGTTCTTTCATCTGCATATTATTCATAAAATCAGGAACTTCTTGTTCTGCTGAAATGTGCAGACGTTCATCCATCTATTTGTTACTTCTCGGCTGGATTATCGTAGCTCTTCGTTGTCCCCGGAGGACTCTGAAAACGCCCCCCCTCCCACCTACCACCACCACCACCACCACCACCACCTTTGTTTGACAAAGCTTGAATATAGATGAGGGCTGGGAGGACTTTGTCCATCTCTTTTTTTTTTTTTTTTTTTAAGTGTCCGTTTGCTTTTTTCTATCCTAATTTTCTTGACACCGTGTTTTAACGTGGTTGTTTTTACTTTCTTGTGCTACATAGTGATTTGCACTTAAAAAAAAAAAGAAAGAATTAAATTGGTATTTTTGAACTGGACAGAAGCCCAGTAGCAGCTGTTTCCCTGTTCTAATCAATGTCTTCATGCTCAGCTAGATTCATCAAAATGTCACTGACCAGCGGACGCAGTCGGTGTGCTTGCGGTAGTGCCGCTGCGTGCGGTTGTTGACGTGGTAAAGCACGATGACGCAGGCGATGAAGTACAGTGCCTCGCCCGACGGCAGGAAGTACAGGTTGGCCCGGCAGTCCCGTCCCCGGTAACCGTATCTGACGTGTCAGCGTCAAGGTTGACATCATCCAAAGTGCCATTCGTGTTATCATCATCATCATCAACTCGCATGCAGGCGGGAAATTTTGGACTTCTCTCAATGATGCTATTTTCAGTTCAGTGCACCGTCCCTTTAAATATATCACACCCACGTCTTCCCATCTAAATCCAACGCTGACTCTCCTCTCGCGGACACTCGACCCGCACCGAGATAGTTTTCCGTGAATATATATTGCGCGGCTCGAATCCAGGAAAGGGGCCGACACGGTGAATGTAACACGACGCTTCGAACTATTAAAATGAGAGGCCGAACGCCGCCTGCGTAGTTCAGGAAGGATACACCCAGTCCAGCTCCAGTCTCTCGGAGGGCGGCTCCATCTTCAGGTCCTCATAGTTCTGGATGTTAGAGGGGATGTACATGGTTATGGGCCGACCTCGGATGAACATTTTGATCGACTGTCCTGGAACAAAAACACAACAGTGACGTATATCTGTGAGCGGACGCAGCAGGAGACAGAGAACTTCATTTCAGAACAGACGTATTTCATTTCTGACTAACGATGGTGGCCGCTGAGGAAAAAAGGAAATTTAGAAAAACGTGCATTCCACAGGAAGTAAATCCAACGCAACAGAGTCGTTGTCTACATTTTGCGGCGGAAACACTGTTTCTATCCAGGGTCTTGTGTTTGTTTTTAAACCGCCGGGATGTAAACATCACTGAAATGCAACACTGCCTGCACCAGTCTTTTCACATTAAAAGCCTCCCACGGGCTCAACGGGCCTTTTTCCTTCTATTTTGGAGTTTTTCATTCTATTTTTCATTCAATTGTTTGGCTATTGTTTTGAGACTTGTCCATTATTTCAGTGCTGATGTTTTATTTGAGGATTAACAACAGATGTATCTGCTACATATAATCAATCTGTTTTTTGCATCACGATTCTCGCTAAAATGAAAATCGGGATATTTTTTCGCTTAGAATCGAGATGACGATTCTCTCGTGATTTATTTTCCCAACATAAATGTTCATATCTTTAATTTACCTGATACTGAAGACAAATCTAAATGTGATGGTGCCTGATACAAGATATTCTAGTAAAATAATAATAATAATAATAATAAAAATGCTACGACTGAGTCTAATAAAACATTTACGGCTCGAATTGTTCATAGATACAGACTTCAGATGATTTATCATCACTGATGAACCCGAGTACATAAACTAGACCAAAAACATTCCAATGGGCGATTTATGTTTTTCATTTGGCTGTTCTATTGTTACCATTACAAGATTAATTTTTTACAAATTGCCCCTTTTAGAAAATTCTTTAACTTGGGTCAAACATAAATATTATTTTATTTTTTTACTTGAAACTGATTACCGCCCAACATTTGCCATAAATCACCTAATAAAGTTGTTTCCTTCAGTGTTAATAAACACATCTGGTAGACGCAGAAACAACATCAGTGTCATCCTATTGGAATTCTGTTCTCGACACCTGGTGAACTGAATACTCTGATTCAAAGTGTCAGTGTCGTTGCACTGGTCAAGTACTAATTGACGACAGCAAAAGACTGAATGTGGTAACGCAATGCATTGGAAGAGCAAAAAGAATAACGAAGTGACATAACAGCAGACGTACCTTGGCTGTAAGTTCCTCTTCTGGAGCCCGGGGATGCTGCATATGAACCAAAAGCACACGGTCAGCCAGACTGATAAACACAAAGATCCTCTGATGTTTTACATCACGGCTGATTCCAGCTCGTAGCAGATGTGAGGTGACAGTGATCTTGACCTTTGACCCCCAAACTTTAAAGGATAACATCACTCCTACAAAGCTCTGATTTGAGGAAACAAGCGTCCATGAGCACAGTGTACCAGAACCTACTGAATTACCGAACAAATCGGACATGACACTCGGATTAGTAGACAACCGATGACACTTGGAAATACTCAGCAACTGCAATTGTAAGATCAACAATTTCCAGCTTTAACTTCCTTCTTTTTCGTTCACCTCATACTAATGACGTAACGGAGTGTACTCGAACACTCCGGGTTGCAGGAAAGGAATGAGGCTTGGAAACGGGGCTAACCAGGACCAGACTGAAGGCTAAACTCTCATTAAAAGCTACGCCAACCGCAAGTGCGGTTTCTTGGGAAATACACTCATTTAATTTGCGCAAACGACTACAAAACATGTGTGAACCGGTGAGAAGCTGCCGGGGCGCAAGAGTACAGAAGTGCAGTTCGACTCGGGTCGTAAGCCGGGCCACACCGACACCTGGGAAAAGTCCCTAACTTAAACACAAGGACACGTGATGATGATTTTTTTTTTCCTTTTTTTTTTTTTTTTTGAAAGACCCAGAAGCCAATTTTGAATCCTCCAAACCGCATTCAGTGTAGAAAAAAAAACCAAAAAACATTTCTCGCCTTACTGCAGATAAAAAGGTCATCTGACAATCAACGGGCCCTGTTTTCTTAATGCAAACACGCAGACTGCTGAGTGATGTTGACTTGACTAATCCCAGCCTGCCAGAGCAGAAAAAGGTTTCATGACTTCACCTGCACCGGCGATCAGATCCTTGGCCCGGCTGTGGAGAAACAAAATAAAATTTAAAAAAAACCACCATGAGAGACAGATTTAGGACACAATACAAATTAGAAGCTTTGATCCATCGCTTTGTGACTTTAAATTCACATGTGAGGAATTTGCGGGGCCGTTCAAGGAAGCGTCTCTTTGACAGGATATATGAGGCTTCCAGCAGCCGTAGGAAAATAAAGTGCGCCGTGTGTGCGTGCGGGCGGGTGACAGCTTGTGAGTGATGGCAGCGGGGCTCACTTCTCGAGGCTGGGGGAGCGCGTGAGGAGGTTGGCCGAAGACGCCGCCTTCTTGTCCAGGCGTTTCCTCTGCCGCTCCACGTTCGCCAGTTTCTCGCTGTTTCGTCGAACCCTTAAAAGCAGCACAGTTACAAATTCAAATAAAGATAAAAAAAAAAAAAGAGTCAGCTTCCCCCTTTAAAAAAAAACCAAAAGAACATCGAGTAGTTCCCACACAGAAGAATGCAGCCCCATTATCAATGCATGCAGGCGTACGAGTAAGCTATCAGTGCGACTGTATACATGTGCGCGAAGAAATTTTGGACTGATTTCATTCTCATTGATCTCGAAGGATAAATCTGGTTTAATAAAACGTGGATCTCAGTTTTTACTTTTGGGAATAATAACACCAAAGTGAATGAACTTTGACTAAGCTACTCCACTCGTCAATCTGTCCAGTTAAGCCCTGTTCATGTTTACTAATATTTCAAACAACAGGGCAGTGATTTAAGGCCGGCGTCGTGGCAACTGTTGATTTTCGATTTCTTTTTTTTAAATATTTTTTTTTATTTAATCAGCTACAGCTGCCTGTTTAAAGACATTAAAAGGATAAACTCTGGTCTATTTCAACCTGGCGTATTTCTCAATAATGTGGCTGTTGTGGCTCCACGGGTCACATTCAGTTTGTCCGCTCCACATGCGATGAAGAGATTCAGGGAAACCGGGAGTCACACGAAACAGCCATCAGGCTAATTACTACAATCTCCCTGTAGCTTTAAAAAAAACATGTTGTTTTTTTTTTTGGTTTTGGTTTTTTATACAAATACTTTGAAATGTTTAGGAGTCTGACAGAAAGTAAACAGAGGACCCAGCCTCCTGAGATGGATCATTTTCTGAATCCATCAGGGATCCTGTCTGCTGGTTTATTCCCATCTGTGAGGCTGTGAGACTTTTCTGAAGCGACTTTGTAAAATCTCAGCTGTGAAACGACAACAAATGAATTTGCAGCCTCAATAAACATCTGCCAAAAAGGAATAAAAGGATGTATACGAAAGCTGTTTCCAACATGTCGCAAGTCATATTATGTGCTGAGTGTTCGGTCTGCCCGTTAATAGTAAGGCGGGCGGTTCGAAACCCCCGTCCGTACGTTGAAGTGTCCACGGGCAAGACACTGAGCTCTTAAGTCGCTCCTGACGTGTGAATGGGAAACGGTGTGAAGTGTTTTCAGACTGTAATAAAGCACTAAATAAGTGCGGACCATTTATCGCCCTGACAAGTTGTCCTGCGAGGATATCTCTGACGCAGTTTGAAAAATTGGCCACTCTGGGTTGTTAATTTCAGGGTTTACTTTCAGTCAGACTGTAAAACAAAAGTTGAAAATGAAAAATGTTAGAATCACATTTGTTGGAAAAGGCTACATGAGGAGCTTCTGCTATTCGACTTGATGTTATTATTAATTTATGCGACTCCTCGTTTCCCCAAATCTTTACAACAGGAGGTGGAGAGGCGAGATCCATAGATACACAATATACATATTATATAATAATTATACAATATTCGTTTCATAGCACCTGAGACTTTCCATTCATCCCAAGCTGTATTCATTTATTTTATTTGCTTTTGTGTATATAGTTTGAGTGTCTGTGTGTGTGTGTGTATTTATTCATTGCCTTTATTTTTTTCTGAAAGAATTCTTATTTTATGTCATTTTTTTCTTATTGTGTGCACGATTTTTGTGTTTCTACGCTGCTGTGATGACCAAATTTCCCCACTGTGGGATTAATAAGGTCTAAAGTCTAAAAAGATGGAAGTCTATACACTCATACAGACTGAAATGAACCAGAATGAACTTCTAGAGGCAGTCTGAAACATTACGGCTCACAGGTGCAGCGTGAACAGCTAACAGCTGATGAACCATTCGCAATAAATCCCAACCATAGTTTTTACAATACGAGAAGCCATCACACAAAGGCAGCGTACAGATGTTCGCCGTAGAGATACTTTAGTTGATTGCATGAGTGACAGAAAGGTTAGATTCATGCTTTTTTTCTTCAAACTATAGTTAGAAAATTAGTAAGTAAAAAAAAAAAGAAAAAAGAGGAACAAACCGAATGTTTGGCAAAACCCACGTCAGATAAACTTTCCCACATCCTGCTTTGGGTCCCAAGGATCAGTTTTAGACTCGCTTGGCATCAGAAATACGCTTTGCAACTTGTCTGCGAGAATAACTTCACTTCTAAAAGCTGTTTTCATTGTTCAGCCCTTACGGAGAAAAAACAAAACACATTTCCCATGTTTTCCACATGCTTGTCCGCATGTTGTAACTTTTTCACATGGGGAGCTACATGTTCATCAGTTTTTAGGTACGTGTGAAATTCATGCGTCTCAAACTGAATCAACAAGACCAAACATGATCGTATGAATCATAATCGGGTCTATTAATGATCGCCTTTGAGACACGTTTCATGACGTTCCTGCCGCTATGGTGTAATGGGCCAAAAAAAGAAAAAAAGAAGCTCTGCCGTCTATCTATGTCACCAGGCGTGGATCTAGGAAGCGAAACTCAGCTGGAAATCCCCCCACACCCCCCCGCGGTGTCACCACATGTCCCCTGAGAGGACTGGGTTTTTTTTTTTATTAACGGCTCAGACCTCTACACAGCCGTCCGACGTACGGGAACAAATAAAAAGCTTCCGTATTTGCATAAACATGCGTCGCGATCGAACTCATCGCTGAGCGTTCGAATGTGGAACAGAGCTTCTTCAACAGATGTTGTTTATCAGACAAAACCCATCTCACCGGCCACAACAAAGAAACAGCACAGGCGAAAACATGCATGCACAAGCACTTCCACCAGTAAAAAAAAAAAAAAAAAAAAAAAAAAAAAAAGAAAGAAGCTAGGTGCAAACTTCTCACTGTTAGAAAGGAAAATCATTGGAGAAGGAATCGCTGCATGCAGGATGCGGATTTGTTTGTTAGAAGTGATCAACAAGGTTAGGGGAGAATTACGTTGTAAAAAAAAAGCACTTAAAAGAAAGCCCGTGCGATTCTGCAAACCCCCACCTCCCCCCTCCCCCCGGTGGGATGGAAGATCTTTTCGGTGGCAGTGTGTCAACTCTGCACATCTGCATCGTCTTACGGAGCAATCAGTCGTCGTGCTTCGTTGCTACGTGGATGTTGTGACCGAGAGGAGCAACGTGGAGCCTCTTTTTTTTTTTTTTTTTTTTTTTACAGATGTTGGCCTGTTTGGACATTTTACACTCCAAAAAAAAAGAAAGTCCTTCAAAGGTTCCATTTGTACAGGCTTGTAACCCCCCCCCCCCGCCCCCCGCCCCCCAAAGGTTAAAGGTTAAAGTCCTGTGACCTCACATTCCCTTCATCGGTCCATCCGTTCTTGTGAAGGCAATCCATCAAGAACGCCTCGAAGTGTGCTGAAGAAGAATTTGTCCCAAATTTGGCAAAAACCTTGACTTGGTACCAATGATGACCCGATACGATTTTGGTGTTTAAAGGTCAAAGGTCACTGTCACCTCACATTAACCCGTGCCTGTAAACCCAGTTTTTTTTAGGAGCACCTTCGGGGAATTTCTTTAAAATTTGTCACGAATGTTCACTTTGGGCTCGGCAATGAAGTGTTTTGATTTTGGAGGTCAGAGGTCACTGTGAGTTCAATATCTATATGGGTCCCGGGCAGATGTACATTTAAACTACACCTTGCGTGATTAGCGGAGGCATTTTCCACTGGACTCAAATCTCGGTGACAAAGAAAGTACTTGTCTATATGTCGCTCGGTACGAATGAGCACCACCATCATGTTCTTCTGCAGCTTTATGTTCCCTCCTCCTCTAACACAAAGCACATAAAGGCTGCAGCAATGGAACATGTCTTCCCCCCCCCCTCGTGTTCCCTGATCTCACAGGGCATAAACATGTCCCGACCTGAGGCTGATTGTTTCATAAAGCGGGGATGCAGTAAAAGTTTTGGTTTGCAGAGTCTGAATCAGAAAAAGTGTTACAGATGATTCTTTCCTTAAAAGCCATGCAAGTAACGGTGAGAAAAGGTGATTATGGTTATGAAGAAAGCAGCAATGAGGCAAGATCACGCACAGAGGCTTCTCTCCCTCCTGGATGGTGGACAGGGGTCCAGAGCGGGAGCTGAGGTTTTGGTCGGAGGTCCTGGGCGAGGCCGAGGCCGAGCCGGGCTCCTCTGGAGAGCAGCTGCCGTCCTGGAAGTCCTCCCTCTGGAGGCCTCTGATCGTGGTGGGCTGAATGGGCTCCTCCACTGATGACGTCCAGGTTAGTTCCTTTTCCTGCTCCCCTCCTCCTTCTTCATCTTCCTCCTGCTCCACATCCTCTTCCTCCATACCGGGGACGCGGTGGAGCTTGGCCCGGGTCCCCTCGGGCACAGGTTGCTCCGAAAGGAGGGCATCCTCCAGGTTGAGGCTGTTGACCCGTGTGGTGAGAGGGAGCCGGTCCTGCCCCGGCTGGGTGGGCTCGGTCTGGGTTGACCTGTCCTGTGTGGCTGTTCTGCTTCGGAGCTCACTGGACACTGGGCCTCCTATGTGGCCATTAGCATTGGTCACAGTGCTGTCTGGTGATTGGCTAAAGGTAGTTCAAAGGTTGAGAACAACACAGGACAGTCATACAGGTAGATTACACAGACATATGAACACAACCAGCCTTCTGAATGGACCGACATGCTTCGGATGTAGCACAAACAATATAACTGGCCCCACATCATCAATCCTGTCCCTGTAAGCACTCGGCGGGATGGTGCGGTACCTGGCAGAGGTGTGGCGGATCCCGTCAACTGCTGAGCTAGAAGACAGCTTCCTGCTGCTGCTGAAACCATCTGAGCAGCACACCTGGTTCAGCACCCGTGCAGCAGCCGGGTTCACTGAGGGAATCGGAGCAGATTATCAGTTCGCAGCGATGCGTTCCGTAAGTCCTGCAACTTCCTATGAACGATGGATGAGCAGGGTTCATTTTTGTACACGAGTGCCAGTGCTCAGGACCATCACCCACCTGCTATGAGCTGCTGCTTCAGTAACGGCAGGAGCTGATTGTGAATGTGGATCTTGCGCAGGGCGTCAGCCAGCGAGGACTTCAGCAGCGTGATCTCGTCCTCCTGCGCCTGCAGACGCACCTCCATCATCGACGCCCGGTCGGGGAACTCGGCGCTACTGTCGGCCGACACATCGTCTGTAAAGAGAGCAGCGGAAATTTCATAAATTGAGAAGCAGGCTTTAGTGTGAAAAGCCTGTCTGACGAACTGAATCTGGATTGCACTGTTGCTATAAAAAAAAAAAAAAATCTTTATGCACTTTAAAATGCAGACCTGAGAATTCAAGCACAGATCACATTGATTTATAATTAAGACTGCAACTACTATTTATTTTCATGATCAATTATTCTGTCAGTTATCTCCTTAATGAGTCATTAATTAAGTTAGTAAACTGTCAGAAAATGTGTAATTTCGCAAATACAAAAGGGGACCACATAAAATGTTTCATTTTATCCGACCAAGATAATTAAGTTTTATATAAGAGAAGACTGTAGAAACTGATTTTTCAAAACAATTCATTGAAACCAAGACTTTTCTGCATTGTGACTTTTCTGCATTTCTTCAAAGGACTGTTTGAAGGCTTAGGCTTGGTTTTAAGGGTTTAAGTTCAGATGTTAAGGTGAGTTGTTCAGGGCTTGGGAACGTGTCCTCACATAGATAGAAAGACAAACCTCTAGTATGTGTTGTCTGGTGTGCCGTTCGTTTTTTAGGGGATTACAGATGTTTGGAACATTGCACTCTGACAGAGGAGAGTCTCCGAAGCTTCTCAAAGACCCGATTGTGTGTGTGGACTAGAGCTACAGCTCGGGTGTGTGTGTGTGTGTGTGTGTGTGTGTGTGTGTGTGTGTGTGTGTGTGTGTGTGTGTGTGTGTGTGTGTGTGTGTGTGTGTGTGTGTGTGTGTGTGAGGAATGCCTCCTTCTGTCCTTGGTGTTACAGAATGGAACAAAGCTGGCGAGCAACAGGAGGATGTTTTCCTGCTCCATCTCTACTCATCTGTGTTAGTAAGTCCTCGTGATGACTCAGCCACTCGACTCTCGCTCGGCCCTGCAAGTGTGTATTTCTGCGCCGCAGTCCAACGAAACTCGAGCATTAATTGACCAAGAAATTGGAAGGAAATGTCTTTCCCGCACCGTAATAAGTAGGTAAGAGGTCCTCAGACACCACACAAATCTTTCAAAAGGCTCACGGAGCAGAAGCTCCACAGTCAAGAGCCACAACCTAGAATTACACAATGCCAGTAATTGTCGGTCTCCAGCTCCCCTTCCACCTGCATCGAAATATTCTGGTTATTCGAGTGGCCTCGGTGGGAGAAAAAAGAAAAGAAAAAAAAAGCGCAAACACTGCAGAGTAAATCACACATTATGACCTTCTGACATGTAAGTGAGAGGACCGTAAATTCCAAAAAAGCCTACAATTACCTCAGCTGGATATACCTGGCAAACCGCCAGCACAGGGCACGCAGATCGTGTGACACGATGCCATCTTGCGTCCCCAGGTAGCTCCGTTCGATACACTTACGCACAGATTAAACACACGTGACGCTTTCCACAGGCATCCAAAACGGCCATAACATTGTTTCACACCTAACATGTTGTATGATCTGGATTCCAATCTCAGTTATTGTTGCACTGATTCTGGTTTTGCATCAGGACACACGGGAGTTCTTCAGCCTGTTGTATTTGAAACGAGGAGGAGGATACAAAGACAGTCGGTATTTAACAAGCAGCGAATGTTGTTGTTTTTCTACCCGCAGGCGGTTCTTAGTGTGTGCGAAAGCCACTGTGATGAGTGACAGCTGTCAATTTCACAGACCGAAGACAGATTCCCTCACAGAGGAGCTCTGCCATGTTGCCTGAAAATTAGATTCTATTTTAGTAAATTAAAACGGTTTGATAATACAACAGTGTGGAGACACAAATTTATTCTGGAAAAAAAAAAGAAAGGACGTTAAATAGAATAACGGAATAACTGTAAAAATGAATGATAGATAAGATTTTTCCAATTTAATATTTCAAGAAGAAAGAAAAGAAAAAAATAATCACTAAGTCACTAATATATCCTGTTTTGAATATGTTTATAATCCATCAGACATTGGATTGAAAATCAAATTTTCTTTTCTCCCTTTGAACTCCTCAGTGCTGCTTGCCGTCGACCGTGTTGTGATAGGCTCTTCGCACAGATGACACAAAGCTCCTGAGCTCGCTGAACTACTCGGCTGCAGGTGGTTTGAAAAGTTAAAAGGTAAATATTAATGGTCGCTTTTTTTAAAAAGAAATCATCATCGCAAAGTTTGCAACGTTTAACCTACGCTCGTTTGTTCTCTTTAAGTTCGGGAAGACGACTCGTACAAAAAGGAGGAGTCGATCCTCAAAGACACCGGAGCCTCGGCGGCGGGAGCGACCGGTGGTGAGGCAAGTTAACGTGTCCAATCGGCAGCCCCTGATGCGGGTGGACGAATGGGACCAAGAGTTCCACATGACCAATGGCCCGATGTAGACCGATGTCACTCGCCCGTTCAGCCCAATAGCGGCCAATCGGAGTCTACGGCTTGAGCGCGTTAAGATGATGTCACACACACACACACACACACACACACACACACACACACACACACACACACACACACACACACACACACACACACACACACACACACACACACACACACACACCAGTCAACCCCTGACAGCAGGGCGCACACAGGTAAACGCAACATTAACTTATTTTCGACCTTCCTTGAACGCAACAGTTTGGATTTCTGGTGCATTTTTGTGTCATAATTTCAACTGTGAAGAATTCAGATTGATATATTTGTCTTAATAGTGCAACTGCATAGCTCCTCTCCGCACACCATAATCTACCGAATGAAAACACCCCTGAGCTGCAGGCGGTTACACAAGAGCAACGTGGGCAACCGATATTTCTGTTGAATGCCCTCACTGTATTTTTTGCAACAATCCTTTGCGTGCATTTTGACCGTGAGCATTATACTATCATAGTAATTCAAAAGTAACAGACATCAATGTGGAGGAATACTGACTTTATACTTCATCCACGAGTCGGACTTCTGGCTGCATGTTGGCTCTTGTAATGTTCTCAAAATTTTTTTTTTTTTTTTTTTTTTACTCTATTAAACCGATCTGAATGCTTGCAGCTGCATAACACGGTCGATTACAACTGCCCTTTGTTGGGTTTTTTCGAGGTCGGCTTTGTTGAATGTAGGTTTCACATATTGTAGTTGATTAGGATCGATTCCGTGGGAAACGTGAAGGCTTTTGTTGCCTCTGATTGGCTGACGGTAATTCATATCCTGTTTACAGCCCATCGTAGAAGTTTACAAGTCTGTGATTAACGGTATAGAAGCACATTTATCTTTCCCCGTTCCTAAAATGTGGGTGCGAGTTGTTTTTTTTTAGCCTCCCCCCCCCCCCCCCTTACCCCATCCGCCGCACATGCAGATTCTCACGTGTAGAGACTCGGGGCCGTAAACTGGAGCTCAACGAATGCCATTACATTTGGAAAAGCCTCTCTCCTTCAGCAGAGCTGATGAGAAGCATGTGTTTGGTTGTTTACTCGGCACGATCAACATCTAATTCAGTTTGGTCACAGATTGCTGATCTGCGGAGGGACTGTCTGCTTCAAAGCTGCAGACTTAAGACACGCCGACATTTACCTGTCGAAGCTGCGGTGCCGCTCATCATCGTCCATAGTGGTTAATCTCACAGAGCCCGGCAGCAGCATCTTCTTCCTCTCCTTATGTTCTTTTGTGTTTCTTGGTAAATAGCTTTTAGGTGCATTACTGCCCTCTGACTGTAGTTTAGAATAATAGTAAGGGCGCTCCCCAGAAAGTCCTATTTAATGTTACCACTATACGATCATGTTGTTTTTTTGACATTGTCATGTTGAAAAAGATTTATATTTGTCTTTTATAAAAGTCAGCAGAGGAAAATCTTCCCAGTGCCGCAGATCTGAATGTTTGTTGTTGCATAAACAACCTGTTGATGACGACCGGGTGTTTGTGATTTTCTTCACCGGGATAAAGAGAGAACCGGATCGTGTGTGTCTGTGCCGTCACACGGTAAAAAGGACACATCCACCATCAGTCCGCAGACAAACTCTGTCCGTTACATGTGGCCACTGTCTACAAAGGAGGGGTGGGACGTTTGCCAGCTGACCGACGGAGCAGCCGGTGGCCTCGTGGGAGCTCCGGCATGTCAGTGCGTCCTCTGACGATGTTTCCCTTTTGTAACTATTTCGCTGCAAGACGCATTTCATCATCGGCGCAGTTGCAAACTACCCTGGAAGTGTTGCAGCTTCGGTGGAGATAAAATTCCTTCAAAATGTTACATCTACCGGGAGCTCTTGTGATCTGATGTTCCTGTAGAATAATGAGGGGTAGGGCTCTAATAGCTGTGACATGGAAGCCATTCAACCTGTTTACCAAAGTGAAAGAGGAACAACTCTCTCCCGGTCGCACTGATTCAGGGCCTTTATTCGCGAGACTGTTCAGAATCACGCTCAGGACTTCCGCGGAGTCTGTAAAACACATTTGATCAAACTTTCTTATAGGAGGGGAGATTTTGATGTCATTAGTTGGAGTATGGCTTACCAGGTTAGCAGAGTAAACGTCGTGTGGTCCTTTGACCAGTTAGAGAAGATGAATAAAGTCGGCTTTAACGAGCCTCCGATGAGATGAATCAATATCCAGAATCCAAAACAATTCCAGTGTTCGGTGTCATCCGAATTATGCCGCATGGATGACGCAACTTAAAGAAATCGGACCTTTTGTGCAACCTTCAAATGATCAACAACCACGAATAAGCTTCAGTTTGATAGCTGACTGAGAAGAAGGGCAGAATCTGAAAGACTGCGTTTAGAGGTCAGAGCCTCTTCTGTTTTTCAAGTGTTTTCAAAGTCTGCCGTGCCGACAACGCTTCCTCGGAAGTTGAGGTGAAACAATGACACCTCTGATAAATGTGATGTAACGGGGCATCATTTATTTACATTTAGGTTTGACCAACGTGGAATTTCCATCATAATTTCCTCAGAAATCTAAATTTCAAATGACCCGATATGTTTTTGTCATTTCTTAAAAACTCTGTATTTTCTCTTTTACAGATAAATTGTGTATTCAATTAAATACATGAACGAGACAGTCCACCGGTGAAGCCGCGGTCATGTGAATCCATTTCAATAATGCTGTCTAAATATCGACGAAGACGTGAAACCAGTGGTTAGAGCGGGTAAATGGAATTGTTTTGATACACACATGCACAATCTCTGCACAGAAACGTACCACAAAAGAAGAAGGAGCTGCTTCTGCATCCTCTGTCTACAGTTCTATATCCTGTTTTCGGTCTTCATGCTAAGATAACCAGCTTCTGACGGTATCGGATCTTTTGTACAGAAATTTGTGTTATCTTTTCATCGTACTCTTGGCAAGAGAGCAAAAACAAAAAAAGAGATCGTTTTCTAAAATGTGTAACTCTACACCCCGTCGACATGGTTGTAAGATCTGCAAGTTAGCATGTCTACGATTGTCGACGGATAACACGGAGTCACGCGGGAGAAGCCGAGCTGACTCTCTTCAATAGGTAGACTGGAGCTTTACTAGCTGCGCTCACAACCCTCCTCACACAAACCCGACCTGGTGATGAACAATTAAAACATTCCAATCCCAGTGCTGAAACGTGGACGGAAAAAGAAGAAAAAAAAAAAAAGCTGAGGAAAGCAAAGCACGTGCTGAAAGGCCGGTTCCCACTGTGTTGGACCTCCTACCTTGTCTTTCTGGGTGAGGGGGGTGAGGGGTGGAGCCTTCATCAGTCAGGGTGCACTGTCATTAGGAAGTACACCGCTTTCACTCTGAAACCCACAAAAACCCATTTGATCCAACACGGACAAAGAAAAAAAAATAACACGTGGATTTTTTTTTTGTGGCTCTCTTTATATTTCTGTCAGTCTGTATATTCTGCATCTAATTCTAAGTGGTTTTGGGGGAGGTTCTGTTAAAATGGAGACCACACGGGGGGGAGGTACAAGATCTGCAGTCCCACAGTGAGACTTTCCTTGGTTTCCAGGAGATCCGAGCTATTACTGTCAGAACAGTCTATTTGCGTGAATGTTCTCACACTGTCCGAACAGAGACGGCCATCTGGAGCGTTTTGGCAGCGCGTCAGCTGCAGCACGTATAGTCGCCTTTCAAATAGCACACACTGTCATTTTTTTATTCATGTTGTCTAATGTGTAAACTCACTACACATTCCGAATTGGCCTCCCCAGATGGACAGACCCTGCAACTATAACTCTGCTTACATTACACAGGTCGATCAACCGGCTCCCATCACACTGAACGTAAGCGCCAAGCCTCCACACGCTTTGTCCACTGACAGTTCTCATTTCATATACTGTAGCGAAGCTGATTAAAACGCAGCTGTTGCCACGGCAGCAGACGATGCTTCAAACGTGGATGTTGCTGCAAAGAAGCTACAGAGTTTAATATGCGGACGCTACGTCCCGCCCGCCGATAGCTGTAACCTGACTGCACCGCAGGCCCGTCAATCAAACAGACCCCCAAAACACCGCTTTTTGAAGCTTATTTTCTAACTAATGACGGCATTATTTTCAGATGGACGGCCAGAAAACGAATAAGAAGGAGGGACTTTAGCTAACAACACCATAAGAAGCGGTAGAAAGAAAGTATTGACATTGTATTTGATAACAGAAGTTGAATTGGGAGTCTGCGGAGCCGGAGGCTTTTTGGAGCCGACCTCTAGTGGCACTTGGTGGTATTGCAGTTTATGACACTTCTGCATCTGCCTTATTTTTCAGACCCGGAAGCTCCGTCCACTTTTAGATACGGTCTGTGCTGGACACTCAAGATTAGTGTCACCAACTCAGTACCTGATAAATGGTCACAACCTCCCCGTTACATCCGCAGACGTACACCTGTTCCTCTGGTGTCTCCTCTCCCCCCACGTGTCCCTCATCTCTCCCGTTTGTTTTGTGGTCATGACATGTTGATATGACGTACGTGAACCACTGTCAATACCGAACCACTGTACTGTACCATGGCCCAAACGGGAACCAAACTGAACTCTGACCCTTAACTCTCACCAGCTGGTACTAGCATTATGGGATTGTTGAGATGTTGCAATAAACACACAACATCGCGTTGCAGATCACTCGCTTTCTCCCTGCCACACACACACACCCAGCCTGATAAAAGATAGAAAAAACACTGCGTGATGGACACTGACCGAGAAGGGAAATAACAAACGCTGGGGCGTAAACATCCACAGAGGATGATGACTCTGACCTCCAACCTGCATGGCACCTGCATGGTGCAAACTTGAAATGAACACAATGACTAGCTCATTAATTGTTTTCGGACCTTTCAATTATAAATCAACGGTCACAGCTTGTATCTTTAATCAAAAAATGTCCAGCCACCATGCACAAGTCTGCGGGAATATCACTGGGATTTAAGGAAGGACTGGAGAGCAGAAGAAGGAGCGTGGGATAACTAAAATTAAAACTAAAACTATCAAAACAAACTCTGCAGGACGTGTTGCCAACACATGTATATACCGGCACTTGCTTTACAGATGAGATCTTTCTGTTACAGACACTTCACCTTCCTCGATGGCCACCATCACCCCCCCCCCCCCCCCCAGCTCGGAGAGAGGAGGGAATAAAATCATGACAAACCAACACCGACTCCTTGACCCACTAACAGTGGACCAGGCAAGAGAGAGCGTGATGCATGTTTTCTGATTGCGAGATCGTTTATATGGAGAGAGAAAACTAAATATAAACAAATAGTCCAATTTTGTCATGAAGAGCCAAATGAGATTTGACTGACACGAGTTCTGAGTTCGGGACAGACTTTGAGTGTCGGCTCATCGGTGTCGATTGATGTGTAGAATTCACATGGATAGGAGACCATTAACGTCAGTGGGTTCTTTTGCTGGTTTCTTGATTTGTTAATATCCGGCGACACCAGTGTAAAATGACCAGCTTGAAAATACAGTGCAGTTTGGGGTGATACCATCTCTCCCTGTAGGACGTTAATTCAAAAATCATCTCTTTACGATAGGGATATGTTTACAGGGACTGGCACCTCGAAGCTGAGATGAAATACCGAATTGCTCCATAATTGGCACATTTCCTGCTCTGAGACCGTTGTTGTTGCAGCTGGAAGCATCTGAACGTGACATCAAACCATTTACATCTGGTCAACTCCCCGCAGGAAGCTGCACCAAACAGGAAGTTGACATTTTCCCTCCAAAGGGAACGTTTTATTGCTGAATGTGGCCCCCGAGGGGGGGGGAGACCACTGTTAACCATCCTCGACCAGGATCCATCTGAAACTGCTGCTTACACGCATAAAGACCGAAACTGTCCATAAAAGTGGACCTTCAAGAATACAAGCGACGCCCAGAGCCCGTTGACATTTGACTCTAAACGCAGGAAGGTTAAACACTGGATGTGAGTTTCTGTTTCTGTGCAGTCTCTCTTGGTGAAAACTACCTTTTTTTTTTTTATATATATTTTATATTGTATTTCTGAGACCATGACTGGCAGTTTTGGTGGTGCCACACCCACCGCTGCTGTAAAAGCGTCACGTGATCTGTTTTTTTCTGGCACCGGGATCCTGTACTTAGGCTGGTTTTACACATGGGACCGGATGAACGGCGTGTTTAATTGTTTGGTTTTTACTGCTGGTGGAGGTGGTAACGCGGAGATTAAAATGTACATTTTGGAACGGCAAAAACTCCCGATGTCAAAATTAAACACCAGAAACGAAAGTGTCTCGTTACGATCTAGAAGGTCTCATCTTTTCATAGTCTGTTCTGTTTTTTGATCAAAGTACACGTCGGTGAACGTCTGCGCTTCAAATTAGGGGATTATCAAGTCGTGAATTCGAAAGAAACACAGACGACAAGTCGATCTGAAAATCAAACACAGCTTGTTGGGTTTTTTTTCGCTTCACCTTTGCTGCTATAAACTCCAGTCTCATCCTGCGTTTGGTTACTAATAAAGTATTTGTAAAATGTCAAAAAAGGTCAAACCGCAACACAAACAGACATTAACAGAAGGAATTATCAGTTGCCACATCAAACTGGAGCGCAGCCGCATCTATACACAAACATCTGCACGCATAATTGCTTTCCCCGCTCCACTCTGAGAGTCTGTTTTTCTTGTTTTTTTGTTCTTCAGCTCAAAGCCGTGACTGCAGGTGACTCATAGCCGTTTGGCAACGGATCGGGAGGAGCAGGAATGCGACCCACGTGAAATTCACTGCGACTGCACTGGAATTCAGATATTCAGACTTCGCCTGGCAGTGGAGCTACTGTTTAACAAACGTAGTTTGACTTGAAATTTTTAAACAAAATACAGATTATGTCACAAACTTCTGTCATTTTTGGTGAGCGACGCTTCTGTTTGCGTCTGTGTTTCCACTGTAGAGAGCGGCGTCTTACATTTCCACCCCAGAAAGCGCAGCCTTCAGAAGAACCGACAGGAAATGACGCACGGGTTCATATCAAACGTAGCAGGTAATTCATTCATTCATTCCATCTTTCTTCTCTTTGGCCAATAAAATGCTCTCAAATCAAAACCCGAAGATGGGACAGACAATGATGGCAGTCGTCCGTCACCCAGTAACCACAGCGTACCCTCATTCAGGTTCACCAGTTAGTTTTTGGTTTTGAGTCGAAATTTAATTTTAAGCAAGGCTTTCATTATTTTTGCATTTTATCTTGTGTCTAAAAGGTGCATATTGCTAAATAAATGTGTAAAACCACTCCTTAAAGCATAAAAAGTGTCATTATTGCAACCTCCCTAGATGACATTCATCATATCATCATCATCATCATCATATTTCATCCATTCATCCATCTTCCACCAGTGACTGAATAGATGCTGGAGGTCATATTTGCACTAAGGCCGCCTTGTAGGTGAATTTATCCCCGGGAGTCCCGTCAGTTTACTATGATTGACGTTATGCAGGAAAAAGTCAACCAAAATAAAAAAAAACATACATGTATTTGTGAATCACATCACAGACAAGTGAGAGCGAGGCCTCAAAGAGTTTGGTGGTATTCAGATGAAAAGCCACAAGTATGCAATGAGCCTCCAAAAAAAAAAAAAAAAAGCAAGAGAATTTGATCCCAATGCTGCAAACACAAAACTCCTCTATTTGATTTCTGCTCCTCTGAAAGGCCCGCGGTCAGGCCCAGTCTGGTGGGTGTCTGGCTGCCTGACAGCTGCAGAGTCCACACGCTGCGGGATAAAAGTCTTCTGTTGAGTCACTGTGAACAGTTACACAGTCCTTCTAATCCAACTGGTTTTGGACTGTGTTTAGACTAGTTTTAAGGCTGGTTTTAAGACTTGTTTTGGACTGGTTTTTTTTTACAAAAACATACTTTTCACTCAGCTTGACTACAGCCAGACATAGAAGCAGCAGCAGACATATTCAATTCTATTCTATTCATAAGATGCAAAATCACAACATTAGTGATCTCAGGCACTTTACGTGGTAAGTTCAAGACCTAATAATGTGATAGAGAGAAATCCAACAATTGAGCAATTACCACAAGAGGATCCATTTGGAAACTTTCTTTTAACAGAAAGAACTCTCGCAGAGGTGGACGGCCATCTGCCTCCGTCAGTTGGGGGTGAGGATTAGCTTAGATTGAGTTCCTGTTTTATTTTGTATCAACGGTACATATGTTTCTGTAAACCTAGATTACTGCCACGTCTCCAAATATGGCTCCGTTTTTTTTTCTAAACTTCCCACAACTTAAAGCTGCTTATTTTATTTGCAAGGAAACGTGAGCTTAAAATATCACTATAACCCTGTCGAAAGGAAACGCATCTCCTGCAGCCTCCGACTCCCAATTACATTTAGCATATTCGTGCAGTGTCCACCCACTCATTTTTCTACCTCGCACCAAAGGCTGCTGCATAATGACCTCAACCACCTACAGACGCCGTTTGTCCCGAGGCACGCTGCTGTTTGCTTTTAGCTCCCCCCCTGTTTGATTCTGACGCCTTGCTACCGCTCCACATCCTGCACGCCCCTGCAAAAAACTGTTTGAGGTCCTGTCAGAGAAGTGAAACGGAGCGGCGGCATCTGCGAGAAACATTTCCCCCCCCCCCCCCACACACACACACACACACACAGTGCACGTGTCTGACTAACATCGCGAGCGGCGAGGCTGATTTCGCCACACTGTTGTTATCCTTTCATCGGGGCTGGAGCGGCGGAGATGAGCCGGCCTCCGCCTCAACGTGAGACGCCGTCGTTCATGTTTGCATTCGCGAAGGATTCGATGACTCCGGTGTAAATTAAAAAAAAAAAAAAAAAGGTGTTACTCGACGAGATGAACCCAACGACGGCAGGTTCTACCGGCTCTGTTTATCCCTCTTTTTGTTTTTTGTTTTTCCCCCTCAGGGGTTTGGAAGAGGAGGACACCGAACTACATCGTAAAGAGGATGAATATTAAACTTATATTCATCTGGTGGACATAAACGCCGACCACTGACTGGGGGGGCTGTGGCTCAGACGGCGGAGCGGGTTGCACACTAATCGGACCCCCGGCTCCTCCTGTCCACATGCCCAAGTGTCCTTGAGCAAGCCACTGAACCCTAAGTTGCTCCCAATGGTGTACCGTCGGTGTGCGAATGTGCTCCTGATGGTGTCTCGTGTGTGTAAATAGAAAAACCATGTTAAAAGCACTTTGAGACCAAAAGGTGATAAAGCGCTAAGCAGGTACAGACCATTTACCAAATGTTGCTCTGCAGCTTGTTCAGTGTAGAAATGTGCATGCAGTCACAACCAAATATTATTTAAATCACCCCTCCGCCCCTCATTTTCCATTGATTGTTTGGTCTATAAAACATTAAAGGAAAATCTGTATATTCTCAAATTTGAAAAGATAAAATCCATCATCAATATAGTTTATGCTCTATTTTCTTAAAAAAAACAAACACCTGATGAAATAAATACCAGCGCCTTTATATCTGTTTCATATCATCTTGGCCGGTAACAGATTCTGTTCCGTACTATAAATAAATTACTCGGCCAATCAATGAGTATTGATTAATCGGCCCGTAAAGGAATGTGTTGGTTTGTAAAATGTCAGAAAATAGTAAGGCCATCATACTCTCTAAACCCAAAGGTTCAGTGCACAGCTGGCGGCGGGTCAACACGCCATCAGAGAGTTAACTGTTGTATCTGGATGAAGCGGAAACAAACGTTACGCAAGACCGAGTTCGTTCCACCGGAGCTACCGAGTTTGACGACTGACAGATCATAAATCTTCGCAAACGTTTATGATCTCACTGCCGTGATTGGAGCTCATATAATAACCTGACCTCATTTACCTCTAGGGACGAACCTAAAGTTCACAATGAGCTGGCTCTCAGACACGGAAGAACCTTTTTCCACAGTTGAAACACTCCAAACTTTCCTAGAATCAGCAATAACACGAACAAACACGACTACAAATCCACACGTTCCAAATTCCAGTATTTAGTATTTGACAGGCTTTTGATACTCGGTGCTGCAGACATGTTTCATTCAGCACCCAACAAAGTACTGAGGTTTAATATCCAGCCCGCAGAGAGAAGCAAACTAAATGTTTTACCTCCAAGACTTCAGCAAAACAGTATGCCTGCTTTTCTCAAAAGAAGTATTACAACATTTCTGGGAAAAAAAAAAAAAAAAAAAATGACACAGCTGCCATTTTGCTGGTGCAACTTCCTGCTGATCTCTGCACAATATGTTCCAAATCCACACAAAAGTCTCTCTAGACATTCTGCACACCTGAGCAAGAAAACATTCGAGGGTTAATCCTATTTTTATCACAATGTAGGTATTAGCATTTCGATCACTTTGACAACACTGTGTCAGGATCAGATTTATTGGCCGAGTATGTTGATAGGTGGAACTCAACTGCAGTTCCCACACAGGCAAACAATGAAATCTTCAGAAAACTCCTTTTGCTCTCTCGCACCGAAACCTATTTGTGAGTACAACATTTCTAGACCTGATGATGCCGTCTCATTTAAAAAAAATTTTTTTTTTAACTTCATTCACACTCTTTACAGCAATATTTCTTTTGCCATTTGAACAATGGTCTGCGGTCTTCCACGTGACAAAAATACTCGCGGGAAAATTTGGATGAAGGCAACACCAACAAATATGGAGGAAAGTGAACATGAAGATCACATCTGGTTTAATTCAGAACAGGACTACGACCAGAGGCGCCACTTCTGTCACGTGAAATGTGGTTTGTCTCACACGGACCAGAAAACCTGTTCTTTCCAGATTATGCTGCAGACTGATGTTGTGATGAGCTGTGCTGCCTATCGATATGTGCTGCTTAGTAGATCACCGCCTGCACAGATCAAACAGTAAGCTAAGCATGTTTACAGCCTGGTACAAAAAAAAAAAAAAAAAAAAAAAAAGGTTTTGGGAGCTTACAGTTATGCATAATTAAGGCTGGAGCTTGAATGACAGATGGATGCCGTCACGGTTGGCTCACTGCTTTTGAGCTTTAGCAGTTGACTGTCAGCCAGTGTCATGCTGATAGATCCTCTCCACGTCCGTGGTTTCACCTACAGCCATCCTCCACCTCTTTGACTATTTTTTTTTCCGCGAGGAGTTAAGCAGAGTTAGGCACTGCCAAGATGGGCCCATATCTTTAGTAAAACAATAAAGTTTCACAGTTTCAACATTTGATACCTTTTCTTTGGTCTTTTTTCAATTAAATATGGGTTTACGTGATTTGCAAATCATTGCATTTGGTTTTTATTTACGATTTACGCAGCGCCCCAACTTTTGTGAAAACGGAGTTGTACATACTTGTATATGGCAAATGTTGGCTAAGAAGCCTCCTCTGGTATAAATGCCTACAGATATGATCGGTATTAAACGGCACGCGCAGCTGGATTGTAAAAAGCTATCATCTAGTTCTACACAGTCATTTCATATTATCCGAAGATAGATCACAGTGAGAAAAATATCGACGCCGGGAGAAAATGGCTGTGACACGATAGCAACTGGCTCGTTTATGGTGACTGGTTGACATGATGCCATACCCGGTTAATGTTCCACAAATTACAGCAGACGCAGCAGTCGGACGTAATTTGCGACCGTGTTCACGAGTAAACTCCACTCAGCAGGGATAGGCTTCTTCCTGATTATTTTTTGCTATCGGCTAATCTGCCGATTGCGTTTTGAATTAACTGATTAACCGTTTGGTTTAAGAAATGTCATAAAACTGCAGGTGGTATCTTCGCATGTGTTTTCCACCAGAAGTCCGGAAAAAAAAAATCCCCCACGTTGAATTTACAACAATATGTTCGTTGTATGACAAAGAAAAGCAACAAATCTTCTCTTTCAAAACTTCTGCAGATATTTGACATTTTGTCACTATTTTTGCTGGAGAATTATTATTTTTTTTTTTTCCACAACGAATTGACTATTGAAATAGTCCCTGATGACTCTTCTAATCCATTAATTACATAATTGTTTTAGCTCTACATGAACTTTCCGTCTCAAAGACACCGCCCTTGTACGTCGCGTTTTGGTCAGAAAGGCACAACAACAACAAAAAATATCCGATAATGGTGTCCGCTGGTTATGTTCGTCGCTAACCACAACACTGACTTCGTCTCGGGTTTTTTTTTAGTGTTTTTTTTGTTTGTTTTTTTTTTTTACTGCAACTCACGCAAACCAGTCAGCTGACGGTGGAGACGCAGTCACAATCGGATGTCCACCGCAGCTTTCAAAAGTACCAGCACGCCCGCATGACTGCGTTTCAAGGCAAGTGATCACCTCTATTGTGAAACGCGAGAACAAGATGAAGATAAAGACTTTTTTTTTATTATTTTTTTTTAATCGAGACGAGCAGCAGCACTCCACGCTGCATTTTACACCTCAGGTTCCCTCCAGCGCTAAAAGTCGTGCCCACAGGTGCTGGGCCGACGTCCCCACGTGATATTTACTGTCCCCCCCCCCCCCCCCACCAGCTTTACAAGACAAGTAAACACAACATCAGCGCATAGGTGGAACAGCAGGGCCTATAGATGTGCAAACAAAAGCCGCATTGTGCAACACTGTCTCGGCTTCACTGTCAGTATTGTTGGGGGGGGGAGGGGGGGGGGGGCAGGAGCGGGTGGAGCTTTTCAAAGGAGTCCGGATTTGTTACTCGCTTGCGAAAAGACTTGGAGAGCAAAATGGACAAACTCATTTTGTCTACTCAGTTTAAAAAAAACAGGCTTTTAAAATATCAGACATTGTTCTACGTTGTATTTTTTTTTTCCAGCCCGCTGAGTTGTTGTTTTTTTTTCTTCTGACAGCTCCAGCGGTGGCTGGAAAATATACAGCAATGAGAACATGCAGCACAAAGCACAAAAGTGAAAATGAAGTTCATTCTCGCCGTTCACAATAAGCACGACAGACGTGTGAACCGACACAACAACAACAACAACAACAAAAAAGTCTAAGTCAGTCACGCCTCAAATTTGATTTCAACCCGCGTGCCAAAATCAAGACAGCTGTTTGAGTACAGTACTGAAGCCTCGCGCGCAAAAAACAAAAAACAAAAAACAAACTCGCCAGCAGCTGAAAACGCACGAAGGCCCACAGCTTTTATTTACCAACACATCTTACGCGGTCTCTCAAGTGCTGCTATCGTGCAACTTGCAACGACAAAATAAATAAATAAATAAATAAAAAGGTGCCCACCAATACTATATAAAAAGAAAAATACTTTATTGTTCCTGCACATGTGAAAATATGCTGCCGGTGCGACACTGCCAGTGTTCAAGTCATTGTATATTTAAGCAAGCGCCCAAAACGCCGCTTAACTTCCTTTTAAACAACATTTGGTCAGAGCCCTTCCTGTTATTTCCCTTATCCTCCTCTATAAAACCGTAACCAAAGAATGCAGTAGCCAGTGCTGCAAAAAAAAGAAAAGAAAAGAAAAACGTCTGTGTAACCGCGTTGCTTTATTCAATTAAAAGCTCTTTTCTAACGAGAAGCACAGCCGAGCGAAACCCGAAAGTTTGACAGGTTTGTAAAAAAAAAAAAAAAAAATGCTTTCATTCATGTTGCCGGGCGTATGGAGGTTTATCAAAAATACACAAATAACAATTATTGCTCATTTTTATTTATTTATTTATTTATTGTTTAAGGTAGTTTGGCGAAGTGTTCCCATCCATAAGGATGTGAGCGGCATCTCCGCACACACAAGCGAGTTAAGTTTCCACAATGCAGTAAAAAATAAATAAAAAAAAAAAAAAGAGAGAGAGAGAGAGAGAAAAAAAAAAGAAAAGAAAACGTGTAGAAAAAAAAAAAAAAAAAAAACCCACAAAAGGACGGTTGTCGTTGCTTTTACTCACCAAAACTGTTTGCAGAAGAATCCATAATCCGAAGTTTACGCAGAGTGTAGTTTTCTAGAGGTAAAGTCTGCACTGAGGTTTGTTTTCCATGCTGAGAGGAGTGTCACCCGTCACACACTGGAGACTTGTGTCAGCTGCCAGGTTCAGTTACAACACCGGAAACTCCGAGTTTTCCTGTAATTAAAAGTCCTATTGTCTATTAAACACACACACACACACATATAAAAACACATACATAAACTGATGGTGCTGAATTATTATGTTAAGCGCTATATATATAAAAAAAAAAATATTTAAAAAATAATAATAATAATAGTTTAAAACCAAAAACAAACAAACCACATTGCAAGTTAAAAGAATGAAAGTGTCTTCCGGAAACCCAGTACCTCGTTGTGGCCGGCTTGACAACTTAAAGAAAGCACCGTGGAGGCATGTCAATAGCGGTATCCATTCACTCCCTTTGAGCACTTATCTGCGGTATCTGGGTTTATTGTTAAAAAAAAACAAAAAAACAATGTTTTTTTTTCAATCAATATGAAACTTACAACTTGTTCAGGCCACACTGAGCTGAGCTCGGAGACGTCTGTCTGTTTGGAAGGCGTGTATCGCCCCCAGGCGGCGGGGTTGTGTAGCGCACGAATAAAACACCGGGACCATCTAGAATCGAGATTAACAGTGACAACAGCATTGCAATGTTAATTTTATGCTTTTTTGTTTTGTTTTGTTTTGTTTTTTTTGCTTTCACTTTGTCGCGCTTTTGCTGAAATACCTTTAATTGAAATAATTCTGGCGGGACTTTGCGCGTCTTTTATCGTCAGGAAACGTGATGCCAATTAATATCTACTATTACAGAAACAGGCGCTGCAAAACGTCCATTACGTGGTCCGATTTAGAAGAAAGTGGCGAATACCCGACAAAGTACAGGACAGACGTATGCGGAACCATTAATGTGCCCTCGTGTTTCCGTTGTTAGGGGGGTGGGGAAGGAAATGTGTGTAGAACCAGAATGTGCTGCCGACTTTTCAACATGGAGGCGTCCGCGGAGAGCGGACTGTGAAGGAGACTACAGCTTAAAGCGTTAATGGTGGGTATTATTTATACAGTTGTCCGTGCTGGTCCGGTCATTACATAACTAGAGTATTACGAACGATCAATTTATAAAACTAATATCGTGACGTTTTGTCCTATCTGACCCCCTGCTTTAATCTAGATGGGAAACTTCATACTAAAATAAAAAAAAAAAAAAAAAAATGTTTTCTTCCTTCAAGACAAATATTTCTGTGCGGTTGAGCCTCTGCAAGCTGCCCGTGTCATCATGTTTGCTTTCCCCGCGCAGCTCCGCTCTGCGACCGGTGCGATGGCTTCGCGATGACCCGCCGCGTCCTGCAGCGTCTCCGGCTGCTGGCCGCGTCAGGTCGGCGTGGCGCTCCGCTCCTCTCGGCCTCCTCCTCCAGACACCCCGGCGCGCTGTGTGACCTCCAGCACCTGGTGAGCTGCACGTCTGCACACACACACACACACACACACACACACACACACACACACACACACACACACAGAGACACGTAAAAGATGAAGGCCCTGACACAGCTCACAGCTGTAGTTGTGGTAATTGCTGCACGTTTTTTTTTAACTGAACCTGGGGGGGGGGGGGGGGCTTACGCCCTCGGAGATCTGGTGCCCCTGAGCTGCTTTTTCCCGGTTGGAAATTCTGTCTTTGTCCTGCTGTAAACCACCCACACCTACCGTGGATTCATCCGAAAATAGTCCCCAACAAATGCAGTTATTTCCTTTGAGATCTGCGATAGAAACAAAACCAAATTATATAAATCTTGTTATTTGTTTTTTTTTACTTTGCTTAAAGATTGTCTCAGACTTCGAGCCCTTTAACTGTCGTCCCAGTGAACTGATGCTGCTTCTCGGTAGTTAACGGTTGCACGACCACAAAATAATCCAATCGCGAAGACTGAATACTGAATCGATAGTTCCTGTTTCATGTACACGTGACAACAAAAATGTCACTTCTAGGCGTTGAGGCGTTTCCATGGCAGCCCAGCGTGCGCCAAGAGTCGGCCTGCGCGGTTCATCGCCGAGGACGGGGAGAAGGACAAGTCTTTGGTCGCCCGTGACGACCTGTTTGAGCAGGTGGCCAAAGAGGCCCGGACCAAAGCCACCTTTAACAAAGTCATAAACGTCTTCCTGAAGAGAGACATCCGACGGCGGGGACACGTGGAGTTCATCTACGCCGCTCTGAAGAAGATGCCCGAGTTCGGAGTGGAGCGAGACCTCGTCGTCTACAACCAGCTGCTGGATGTTTTTCCGAAAGAGGTGTTCGTGCCCCGAAACTTCATCCAGAGGATGTTCAACCACTATCCTCGACAGCAGGAGTGCGGCGTGCAGGTGCTGGAGCAGATGGAGAACTACGGTGAGTGTCCGGGAGGTCCCGGGAGCGTCGGAGATATTTAGATACGTGTCCTCCGGAGAAGTCACGCGTGACGCTGTTTGTGGTTCAGGGATCATGCCCAACGTGCAGACCAAAGTCCTGCTGGTCCAGATCTTCGGGGAGAAGAGCCACCCCATGAGGAAGTACCAGCGCATCATGTACTGGTTCCCCAGGTTCAAGCACATCAACCCGTTCCCGATCCCCCAGCAGCTGCCCGAAGACCCGGTGGACCTGGCTCGCCTCAGCCTGACGCGCATCGCTAATGACCGGGACGCCAAAGTTAGCGTCTACCAGGTAAAACTTGGCTTTGCATAAAGACTGGAAGTCCAAAATATACCTTTTAAAGCTCTTTGATCCACGTGTGTCACCTTCTCCTTTATTAAATAGGGACTAAATAGAGAATTTGAAGTTTAAACCCCGATGGTGTTGGCGCCTTGTGGGAAATGGTGCTCATTAAGTTCAGAGCTGTCAATCACAGTCGCCAGAGCTGTCAGTCATAATCTTGAGTTCATACTGTATTTGTAACAGGTCTCCGTCCGGGAGAAGCTGTGAACAGATTTGTGCTGAGAAAACAGGGAAAATGACGAGACGGGCAGACATCCTCTCGAGCTGTATATTTATTCAACAAATTTAAAATGTAAACGATAACAATTTAAAGCGCAAAATCATGAATCTAATGTACTGTGTTCACCGTGTTTACAGTTTGCATGTCAAGACATTCAAAGTACTCACGATAGTAAAAATCCATCACAACAAAAATACTTGTATCAAACATATAATGTGGTTAAATGTCTAAATTTAATCAAAACTTACCCAAATAAAACCATAATTTCACATTACCCTATTTCATTCACTCCTATACGTTGTAATAACGAACTTAAATCACCCTATTTGATGTGATAAATTGGTATTTAACTCCTACTAGCAGTTTACATACTTGCAAAATGAGCAGAAATCTACTGATACATTTGGCGGCAAATTACACAAAATGGCGAACGGTGTTTACTTTAGCTGAAAGGGCTGGCATAAGCTAAAGAACACATAACTAATATTTTTCTTAACATAAACCAAACTGACTGAACACGAAATGAGTCCTTTGAACATATTGAGATGATTTCTTTATGATAAAACAATACAAATGTACAGGAGCCAGAAAACCACCCTCTTAACATTACAGGAATTCGAAGTAAGCTCATGAGATCACTGCTCTTAATCAGTTCATTTTAAAAGTTATACAGACAAATTCATACTTAAACAAAAGAAAATGTGGCCGTACATTTTTGAGTGCGCCACATATTCACTTGTTTTTTTCTGGAGCTTTTTTTTTTTTTTTTTTACCACAAGCTCGATTCAAGATCCCCTCAAGAGTACACGGAGGAACCATAAGATATGTGGGATTTTTTTTTTTTTTTTTTCCTGATTTAAACCTCCAAGGCTGAGAATGAACGTTAATGAGCAACAATCCCGCGCAGATTGTCTTAAATGTCTTCCTTATTCAGGTGTTCGTACCTGTGGAATAAATCCCGGAAGGTCTAATTTGACCTCAGCTTCTTTATAGTTATTTATTTGATTTGACGTTATTTCCATCAAATTAAGAAACTTGCGTTTTCATCTGTTTATTTGCCCTTCCCGCCAGCTGCCCTGCACAGACGTCACAGAGAGCGGAGCGGAGGTCGCTCTTCCTCACATCATCGGTATGGAAGCTTTCCGTGTGTTTACTGTGTTACAGACGTTGACAGGTGTTCAGTTTGGAGATGTAACGACAGTGAGTAAACTGTCGTCGCTGGAGGTTTACAGGAGCTTCTTTGACACGTGATAACGTACAAGTGAGATGATGTTTTGAAGCCCGACTGAAAAGGTCACCGTGTTCTCCCCGTCTTTAACAGATGTTGTACAGCGGTGTTATTGTTTCTATGTACGCTCAAGACTTTCGCTCACCGCCCTTTGTTTCCTCCTCGTGTCGACGCCAGGTATCCAGAGCCCCAGCCAGGTGGAGCTGCTGGCCAATCACAACCCCAGCAGGCCGGTGTTTGTCGAGGGCCCCTTCCCTCTGTGGCTGAGGAAGACGTGCGTGTACTACTACATCCTCAGGGCGGAGCCCACGCCGCCCGAAGAGAAGGTGGGACATCGCTCAGCTCTTATCATTATTAACAGCGGTTATTAAATATTACTGCTTCTTGGTGTCGTTGCGGGAAATAAGTGTGAAACTGGTTCATTTTCACTTTGTGGGAAAATTTTTTTAAAAAAATAACAAACCGCTTCTGTCTGAACTCAGTGACCTACTGTGTGGAGGGAGGAAAGTCCCGTCGAGCTCATACATTGAATCATTAAAGTTCTGTTTTAATCACACAAAATGCATAATCTGGTCAAAATTCAAAAGATGTGACTCTATAAAAGTGGGACCAAGAAACATTAGAGAGCAGAGTTAAGGGGCAATAATTCATAAACCTTAAACAGCAACAAAAAAAAACGACTGCTGGAGCTGAAGACTCTCAGTTACTAAGAAACTCAAATCTGTGGTTGTATTGTCCCAAGATAAAACCTCAAAAAGAGTCAGTGTTGTCACAGTCTTGGATATATTACACTATAATGACTATTCAAATATTTGAAAATCACATCCCCCCCCCCCCCCTCGTCTGTCATTTCTGTCACTCAAACATCAGACCCACAACTGTGGAAGAGCTGCCCCCCACCCCCCTCCACCAACAACAGATGTTTAAGTGTGTGTGTGTGTGTGTCCCTACAGTCAGACGAGCCCTACGACCCTGAGAGGTGTTTGGACTATCCTCTGCAGCTGGACCTGGATTTGGACCGGGACTTCGGGGACGAGGAGAACTTCGATGTGGAAGATGGTAAGATATCTGCAGCCTTTTTTTTTTGTTGTTGTTTTTTTTGTAACGCTCCTTTATAACAGAACCTTGACGCAGATATTTGTACGTCTTCCAGTGGACGAGGGTCCGGTCTTCGCCATTTGTATGAGCGGTCAGGGAGACCAGGCCACCCTCAACCAGTGGATCTCCGGTCTACAAGAGAACAACCCCATCCTGGGTCAGGTCCCCACGCTGTTCCGCCTGGACGCCGGACCCCGGGAGCTGCAGGGGGCGGCCGACGCCGGGTCGGGCCACCGGCCCGATCCGGAGAGCCAGAGTGAAGAGCAGCAGCCCGGAGAGGAAGCTGAGGCTACAGAGGAAGAGGAGCCCCGGAGAAGTCAGCGGATGAAGCAGTGAACAGCAGCCAGACTGTGCGGTTAAGACTCCCGTCAGCAGAGAATCAGGACATACTGCGAATGGCTGATTTAAAAAGTAGGAGATACTGACTCAGCAGCAAAGACAGCAGAACCGAGGAGGTAGTAAGTTTAAGTGATCCAATAAATTAAATCTGAAGAAAAATTCTCCGCTTCCCTGTTTTAGTGTCTCAAACATATTCAGCCACACAAAATTCATTTTGAGTTTTCCATACTAGCCTCGATTCTTTGCTTCTGTTTTTGTGATTTTTGTTTTATTTATAATTCAAACTTGTCAGGCCTAAAAAAAAAAATGATTTCAACAAAGCAGAGAAAAACTAATTTAATTGGTCACAACCGGCAGAGTAGTATTTATTCATTAAGACTTCCAGGCTAATGTGCGATGCTGCTGAAATGTTAATTTACAAAAAGATGCATTGAAATCCCAAAACACTGTAAAATATACAAACGTTTAACAATATCTTTGCATTTGCTGGTTAAAAAAAAAAAAAAAAAAAACGATAAATAAAAAACAAAAAACGATATATGTAGAAAATGCAAGTGAACTACCCCAAAACAAAAAGTAATGCTCCCCCGAGCAGGAACCATCATAAAGGAAGCTTCTCAGCAGAACTTGATTTAGTTCCTGTTTCCTCACATCGGCAACCTCTGACGCCACCAGTCCACTCAACTTGTTTGAACTGCTGTTTACCACAATATGGTCTTTGTTCAGAGACCTTGAAGATTTTCAAACCGTGAACCAACTGAACCGTTGGAAAAAGCCAAACCTTTATCAGTAGAATAAAATTGTGTAGCTAAAAATGGGGGCCGGATTCACAAACTGTCTTGAGAATAAGAGCTCCTAACTTACAATAAAAAAAAAAAAAATTCTTGCCGAGAGATTTTCAGAGCAGAAAAGAAGGGACAAAAACTTTTAATCTTAAGTGATGAAGACCCTGTTGATCGGTATGATGCAGTCTTTTAAAAGATGTGATTAGTTGATTAAAAAAAATGTATTCTTTTTTGGCACAGAACAAACAGTCCAGTGTCCCAGTAAGACGCAGTGGGAGCTCTGTAACTGTCCAGTCTTGAGTCATCACCGCTGCACTGTTGCATTTTTGCGAGTCGCTAAATATCTTTGTGCTGTAATCAGTTTCATTTCTGGTTACATTGTGTTACGTGAGAGTGCGTCTCCAATGAAAGGAACCACAAACATCCCCGCACGATATCCTCTATAGCCTTTCATGAACTCGCCAGAAGAATATTTCTCCCAACTCTTAAGTCTTTACACCATTTTTGATTTTATTTTTTTTTTCCTGCTTAAGAAATTTTCCAGCCTCTCCTCCCTGCTCCCGACAGTGGTTCGGCTCAGGAGCTCGAAGGGGCCGGGATGCTTTGCGAGTAACTTAAGAGGAATTTCTTTGACAAAAAAAAAAAAAAAATCACGATTCTAGGAAGCATGTCTTTTTGTACTTAGAAGATTTATGAACACCTGGTCTATGGTTTTCACTGGTAAACCGTTTACACTCAGATTAGTGTCTACATAAGGCCATTAGCAGAACAAAACCAGGCAGTCTGGGACAACGCTGGTTGAGACAAAGGGAACTTTTATGAAGTGAGTGAGTTTGATTTGTTGTGGGGGGGGGGGGGTTGCTTCTCCATTTACATTTGGACTGTGGCGTTAATCAAAAAATTGTTTTACTATTCAGTCCAAGTTGCGTTAGTTTTATATCCATTCATGAATCCTTATTTTTTTACAGTGTAGCCCAACTATACGTGTCTATACAGGTCATGTATAGTGGAGGGTAACCTGTAAATATCATATCTGTTGCTTAATGTATACTGAAAAAAAAAAAAAAACAACTCAGTATCATGTCATGGCGTGAAATTGAAATCTACTACAGCAAAACGTGAGATAGCCACATTTTGGCCTCTCTCGACGTGACAGTTTCACATTTTGTAAGCGTGAAACATACACGGACGTAAAAAAAAACAACAACGATATCACGTCTTATTGAGTCCTGCCCATAATATGGACCCGACTGTATTTATATAAAATGTATTTCTAAAGGAAATTGTACTTAACAAAACAGAACGCATAAAAGATTTGATTTGAATTTGATCCAAGATGATCTCTAATGTGATAATGTGTTTAAAAAAAAAAAAAAAAAAAAAAAAGATTTCAGTGAACGGTAGAAAAGGTTTATTACTGAAAAGGCCATTACACATTCCCTTCAAACTGGTAAACAAGTCATCAAGTCAGTTACATTCTCAAAAGGTGAATCAGCTTGGTCACTTCCAGGTCTTTACAGTACGCAGCGGCTGCAGGCAGGTTTCAACCCACGAGCTTTGTGCTCGAACACAAGATTATTTCATCATTTTCCTCTTCGTGAAAATCAGACTAAAAACGTGGGAATGCATTCCAGAGCTTAGTTCATAATTCAACTGTTCATCCATTTACTACTCATGCAGAAAAGCCTTTGGATTCCTCAATACTCACAAATGAGATACTCGTCTAACATTGGAACTACAAATATGAATAATGCATTAATCAATAATCAGTTATACAAGAAGAGATTCAATAAATAATAAATTAAGTTGCTCCAAAAAAAAAAAAAAAACTGTCAAACAGCACAGTAACAGTAAAATTTGGCATCTCATAACCGCCTCGGGTGTATTTACATAGCAGAGGATTTCGCATCGCATGGCGAAGCTGATATGAACTGCAAAAGTTGTTTTTTTTGTTTTGTTTTTTTGTGTTTTTTTTACAGAGGTGAGAAAGTTACTGTAAAAAAAGTCATCTCCATACAAAAAAGTTGTCAAAAGAGGAGCATAATGAATGTAAGGTTCAGGGTTCGAAGAACAGCGCGGTGCGGCGGCTCGTACAAAAAAAAACAAAAAAACAACAACAACAACCCCGTGAAACGGTTACCGGACGCCCATGCAAACAAGCCGGTGAGAAACCCAAGGTCGAGAACCGGCCCTGACTCGAACGCACGCCTGCAGGTGGGGGCAGCAAAAAAAAACAAAAAACGGAGATAACATCAGCTCGAATAACGGAAACCGGTTCATCCTTGTGCCGTAAAAATGCGCGCGTTTGTCCTACAGCCGGCTGCTCGGTGGCGGCGGGGTCGGGGAGGAGGGTCAATTGAATTGAATTTTAATTCCAGCAAGTGGTTCACGTCGGCCTGTGTCCGTCCTCCACGTCAAATAGAACCCCCTCATCTCGCAGGCTGATCATCAGCGAACAAAAACCTGCCGGTGGCTTTTTTGTTGGTCTGGCTTTGAAGTGAGACGCGTGACGTGAGAAAGAAGAAAAACAGCCCAGTCCTCCCTCTCACTAATACCAAAAATTCCAATTCCAAAACAATCCTGCTCAGTTCAGTCCGCTCAGCTGTTTTTGCCGCTGCAGTCTCACTCGCCTCGGTCCCAATCGGTGCTCTCGTCACTGCCAGCGGTGGACTATGAATTCCATTTGTTTGTTTTTTCCCAACCGACTTATTCTTTACAGTATTATTATTAATTTTTTTTTTTTTTTTAACCTTCAAAAAAGATACCAGAAACACACATATTAAATTATTCCTACTATGAAAACAGTGGAATTCATACCGCTCCATTTTTGTGTCGTGTCAATGAGCGAACGACAGTTTTACTACCTGAGAAATATATGAAATATCGTTGTTGTTTTTTTATGGAGCATCTGTCTTTTATTTGATAATTCTTGAAATACCCATCAGAATCAGATTGACTTTTTTTTTTTTACAAAGTCGCCTGGTTTTAATCTTTAAGAGAATCGGATGTAAGGACACACACACACGAGGCACAAACCGAGGCTATATTTTCAGGTGTTTTTTTTTTTATATAATCTCACAGACGTCCAGTCTTCCTAGAATGATCAAATGTTTGTCCTGGATGGAAACAACGTTCAAAAACAAATATTTCTCCTCTGCGCTGATCATTACATCATCCAGCCTAAGATAGGAGAAGAGGCGCTGAACAGAGCGGCACGGTTTGTTGAACTTGGTTAAATGTGCTCCAGTTTCAAACAAAAACAAAAACCAAAAAAACACTACAGGTAAGATAGCAGTATGGAAGCCCCCGGGGCTCATGTGGTAGAAGAAAAGATCTTTGTGAAAAATCACAACAGAAAACAGATCGATAATCGATGAACCTTGACTGTATTTCCCACATAAATATTTCCCTTGTCGCACCTCGAGGGGTTCTGTAGTGCACAAATCTTGTGGGATCTCAACAAAAAAAAGAAATACCTTCTGCCAGGTTTCACAGAGGGAACTCTTGAGACCGCATCGCAGGTCATAAATAAATATTTCAATGATTTTTATCGCCAAAGCAAAGGGAGAAGTCACCCTGACCCGGAACCTTCCTTTTGCAGTTCTATTCGACTCGCAACTTAAAGCAACTGACGTGAGAAAAACGTAGAAAAATGAAAGAGAATTGCTTTTTTTCAACGCAAATTCGTGGCCACAGCTGTTCTGCAAGGGGGGGGGTTACTAAAGTGTGTTAAAGGGGTGTTTTTGCACAACGGCGTTCAGTTTTCTATCTTGTCTCGAAATGGCCAAATTTAAAGAACTGAATCAGGCATATGAACACATTTTTAATGGATATAAGGTTTTATATATGTCCGTTACAGAGATAGGTCCACGATGCATTGGGCCTAGCCGAGCACAAAGACTGTGTTTACCCACCATGTTGGGCTTCTTCAGATGTTTTCAAAATTGTCTCAAAAAAAATCTCAGTCGAGGCAGCAACAGTATAGAAAAAAATGTCATGCCTATCATTCAGCATTCTCTTTCAATGTGTTTTTCTGTGAAGATAAAAAAAAAAAAAAAAAAACTTTTTTTTTTTAAAATTCATTAAATAAATAAGACTGATGTAGTGTTGGTTTCTCTCCTGGTCCGCGGTCTTCGGTCGACCCATGCAGTTGTCTCCTGTGCTGTTTAGTTCCTTTGAGCCTCTGCAAATCAAATTAGACAGGGTTGTCAACTGAAGATAAAAAAAAAAATGATATTTCCAATTAAAAAAAAAAAAAAATTCAGGACAGTTTTACACTTTTTTTTTGGATCATGTTTATATACGGTTTCTTTTTCTGCGGGGTGGAGCATTAGTGGGTGCCACTCGGAAGTGTTTCTGAGCCCATGCAGTGATTTCCACTTCAGATTTGAGTCCGTTTTTATTGCAGCGTCGCCTGAGGGGCCGGAGATCACAAACATCCAATGTTGGTTTTCGACCTTGACCCTTGCATACTGAGATTTCTCCAGATTCTCAGAATCTTTTCATGATTTTATGAACCGCGGATGATGCAAATTCGATGCAACTTTACATTGACAAACATTATTTGTAATTAGTTGCACTACGTGCCCACGCAGTCTTTCACAGCTTCCCCGTTTTCACTGTTGAGAAACTCTTCCTCTCTGCGATGCACTTTTTTTTTCTTTTTTTTTTTTATAACCAACAATGTTACTGATCTGTTGCCAGTTAAACTAATTAGTTGTTGTTTCACTCTTTGTTTTTGTTTTTGTTTTTTTGCATTACGCAACTTTTCCAGTCTTTTATTGCCCATGTCCCAACATTTCTAAAACAGTTTCTGGCATCAAATTCAAAATGAGCCTGTATTTTTCATAAAACAATAAAACGTCTCCGTTTTAACATGAATAAGTTTGCACCGCCTTCATACGGCCAAAAACATGAATCAATGCAGGATACGCGACAACATCCAATACTAGAATTTGCTAGTATTAGCCAGCCCATTTGCAGCCATTACCAAATGGTCATCCCAGACTATTAACTGCAACAAATTAGTCCAGAATTTCATTTTTAATAGTAAAGTGTGTTATTTCTTCTATCCTAAGTTACTTGCACTTTAAAATCCAAACAAATGGCAGGGTCATCGCAGCCAGCAGTTGCTGGAGCATTTCCTGCCGAGTTGATGCCACGCAGCACAGAAAACCCTGTTGAGGTATTTAAATATTCATATTTCATATTGCGCCTCGCTGCCTGAGCAGCCATGTCGAGAAACAACCGATCTGTCCTCTCTACGCGTCCTCGGTCCGAAGCGGTACGGTACCTGTCAGAGCCCCGCTGTGCTGCTGCAGCTGGCTGGTAAAGAAGCGTTCCCGCTGGGACACCTGCTCGTCCCAGGCCACCAGTATTCGCTGTTTCTCCTCCGGCTCCAGGGTCAGGGTGTGCGGGTGGGCCTCCTCGATGTGGGCCCTCACCCCCTCCAGGACGTGGGAGTACTGCAGGTCTCCGCACACCATGCACACCAGCAGCTGGTTGAGCGGGTCGTAGTCCATGAGGTACCGGTTCCTCCACACGGCGTCTGACACGGGGCCCTCCTCGCCGGCGTTACTCTCGTAGTCGTCGAAAAGAAGCTGCGACTCATCTGAGGAGACAAGTCAAAGAACAAGAGTCGTTCACCGCGGCCGTCACTTCGCCGGGAATTGTTCTGCGGTCGAAAGAGCCAAAGTGGACGTTTCACCTTCCGCGTGCGCCGCGTAGCTTATGTACGGAAAGGACTCCGGTACGGGGTCCACCGGATCGCTGGGAAAGACAGATCTCATTATTATCCAGAACGAATCTGACGGCAACGATTGCCGCACGGAGGCAAAAACAAATGTCCCACCTGATGAGATGTTCCGACTCCTCGGAGGAGTTCATCCACTGATCAGAATCCTACAGACAAAGAGAGAGAGAGAGAAAAGGTTGTATTACAGAAACCAAACCAAAAAAAAGGACCAGGTTCTAATATTTCTTTTTAGTCATCGAGCGAATGACATAAAACAAACGGGTGCTTTTTTTTAAAAAATCGACTAAGTGTGTTTAAACTAACTGTATGCTTTCACTTGACTCTCATACACGGTACACCTATGAGCAGGGGTAAGAGGTATTCAGGTCCTTTACTTGAGAAAAACCTTCCAATTCAGAGCCCCTTATTGAAGCAAAAGTACGCAAGTATTGTCAGAAAAATGTGCTTGAAAGTATTAAAAGCACACGCGGTGTCGAAATCAGTGTTTTCCTTGTTATATATGATGTTTTTGGATTAATATTACTGTTGAATTACTGAGCATTTCACCGCTGTAGTTATTTGAGGTTGTGCTAATTGAAACTACTTAGAATATTTCTGGTAAATTTAATCTACTTTGTTCTATGAAGTCATTGTATGTCTGTATTGTTTCTGTCCTGTAAGATCCACGAATCCCCCCCGCCCCCCCAAAAAAAATCAACCAGTTTAGAAAAACGAGGCATTTTCCAGCGTATCCAAATGGGATTTTAAAATAGCTTACGTAGCTTAAAAAGTTGGAGATTTTTCTCAAACCTTAAAGAAACATTTAAACCTTCAATTTAGAAGGAAAAATTCAGAATTATCATTGTGTTATGAATGTTTGTTTTTATTTTTTTTTTTTTATATTATATATGCGCTCTTTGTCTCTTTCTGTCACATTCTCAGCTTCCTACCAGCAAACAGCCTGTATCACATCTTCAGCTTTCAGTATGAACCTCAGAGGTGTTTAATTATGAGTTATCGTGTGTCAACATCATTTAAGTTGAACATTATAATTAAGTCAGAGCCTAGAAGCCATCAAACACTTTTTTTATATATATATATATATATATATATATATACACATGTGCAGCTTTCACCGGTGTCTGGATGTCCTGGACAGGCGGGATGGGCCTCCAGGTGTCGGCGGTTTTCTTCGGGGTCCCTCCCTTGTCCCGAATGGCCTTCCTGGCTCTCTGCTCCTTCTTCTTTATCCTCCAGTACTCCCTCTTCCTCCTCAGGAAGTCCTCCTCGGGCTCCCCCGGGATGGGCTTCGGAGGAACCATGGTGCTCACGGGAGCCAGCTTGGTGGGGGATGGTATCATCAGCGTGGCGCCCTGAGACTGAGCGCAAGGGATTTTGATGGGACTCAGGACTGAACGGGGACTGTGGCCGGGCGGTTCGATGGGCTGCAGGTTGATGCTGGACAGCGGGTTCTCCGGGGGCTTCAGAGTCGGGAGGGAGGGGGCCGAGTCTTCGTCCGTGCTTTGAGACATCCACTCGGGGGAAAGCTGCGGCGACTCGGGGGCTCCTGAGCTGTCGGACATGCTCGTGGAGGGCCCCGTGTTGGCGACGCTCTGCTCTCCGCCGGTGACGGGCAGCTGGACCCGGAGCGCGTCGGGCGACTGTTCGGCGTCGCTCGTTGTTTGGCTCACGAGCAGCACCGGAGGGATGCTGCTCACCGGAGACAGAGAGGTCGCCGACGGTTTGGGATGGAGGGCCGCGGCGGGAGGGCTCGCGTCCTGAGCGGCGTCGATCGTGCCCGAGCCCGGACCCTGACAGACGACAACGCAACAGGTGAATTTTTCTTATCATCTCAGAGAAGTCTATGCAGAAGTCAGGCAGTAATATTTCAGAAAACGAGCACACGCCGCATGTCTTAACCCTCAGTTTTAAGTGGGGTCCTCTCGGTCACTCCACCGTCTATTTCTGCTGTTCAAGCGTTAAATACCAGAGAGGGGTTTTGCTGTGAGTGAGTCAGGTTTGAGCTAGAGTGAACGCCGGCTGCGCCCACAAGGCCGGGACTGAGTCAGAACCAGAAACCAATTACTTCTATATACAGAACCTCGTGTACAGCTTTCTTTTTTTTTTTCCAAATTTCTGATGTGTATATTTATGTTCCTTTTGTGGCTCGGAAGCTTCTGAAATTCAACTAGTTTCTTTCACCTCTCTGAAAACCAGACGTGCACTCGGGGACAATCGGAACTAAAACGGGGAACTGAAGCTGAACCAGTTAGAAAACGCACACAAAAAAAATTCGAGAATCAGAGCGGGCGTTCGACGTCTTCGTTGTCGTCTAATGGAACTCACGAGGGGGAAGCAAGCACACAATATTCTCGATGTTAATGTGGTTTAAGGGTTGAGAGCACCGCTGCCTCGTATCTGAAGGGAAAAAGCACAATGCCGTTTCCTTTCAAATAAACAATGATTATTTGTGTTGGTTTGGGTGTCGCGCTCGTGTCGTGACAAAGTCGCTCACGACGATGGTTTCAAACAGACGCTGAGGCTCGTAATAATTAGGTTGATGACATCACTATGGCATTGAAACATTTTAGAAATATCGATGAAACAGACGCTGCAGTAACGGACGAAGCTTCCGCTCCGCATGTTCTTCGAACATCCAATTCAATCGTTGCAATGCGGAACTGTATCAGGCATTTTCAATAATATCTGCCACGCTGCAACGCAATCGCATAAAGTTACACAGATGGTGGCGAACAAACATGATTCCCGTGTGTCATTTCACCTGGATGCTCCTCGGAGACAGCCGGCTGCCGCCGCCGTCGCCGCCGCCCTGCCGGTCTCTCTGCCGGGCCTTCACCCGGGCCCTCTGCTGCCTCTTCATCAGCTTCCAGTACTCCCTCTTCCTCTGCAGGCTGGTCAGGCCGCTCTGCGCCGACGGCGAGGCGTCGCTGCGGCCTCGTTCCCGCGCCTGTTGTTCGCGGCGTCGCTCCTGCGGCTGCGGTCCATCCGGCGACGTGGGCGCGACGGGATGCAGGTCTGTCGGCTCCGGGGAGCAGCGGTTCCGGCGGCCCGCGGTTTTGGCGCTGCGGGTCCCGCGGGGCGAAGACGGGCCGTCGCACGCTTCCGTGAGGTCTGGACGGGCGGGACGCTGGACATCGCCGGAGGCGGGAAGGGGTGGGAGCGCCTCGCTGATCGGCGACGAGATCTTGAACTGAGGGCTCGGCGGGTCCTCCTGCGCCGCGTCGCTATTTGGCTGCCAGCTTTGTATCTGCAACGTGAGGTCGGCGGCGATCGGAGCGATGTCGTCCTTTTCGAAGAAGAGCTGGGGTAAATTTGGCTTCGTGTCCGGCTCTTCGTCCTCCTCCGTCGTCTCCGTCTTCACGTCCGTCTGCACGCTCTTGCTGTCCGTCACGGTGCTGAGGGATTCCTCCAGGAGTTTCTTCATGGAGGCCACAGCCAGCAGAGTGGTGGCCTGGCTGTCCGCGCTCAGAGCCGGGTCCGACTCGGGCTGAGGCGGCGGAGGCGGAGGCGGGGAGGCCGGGGGTTTGATATCGGGACAGATGGCTTGTTCTGGTGGGAAATTTAGGTCAGCCGCTGCCACCGTGTCACTCTCCTGTTTGATCACGTTTACATTTGATATAACGGGCGTGTTGTTGCGGGGGAGAGGCTGATCGTGCCCCGCGCGAGCAGTCGGACTTCTGCTCGGAGGCGCGGGGTTTGCTGCCATTTGCTTCTGAGCCTTCCTTCGCTGCAGTGCCGCGTTGGCCCTCGCTTGCAAGAGGCCGTGCTTCAGTCGGACGGCCCGAGCTGCCCGTTGCTCGCGCTTCTTTATCCTCCAGTACTCCCTCTTCTTCGCCATCCTCTCCTCCTCCGTCAGCCCCGGGTCCAGAGACAGAGCCAGGAGCGACGGCGCGCTGCTCGAGACGGACATCTTCATGACGCAGCCGCCTCGGTCGGACCCCGGCGTCGACCCGCTGGAAGCTGCGCTCCGAGGGCTCTGGGGGTGAGTGAGCGTGAGCTGGCCGACGGCGTGGACAGCCGAGGGCTGCGAATTGGGAGCAATTGGGCTTTCCAGCTGAGTCCGCTGCGGTCTGATTGACAGCGGTCTCGGAGGTTTGTCGACCGCTTGTCCGGCGAGAGGAAAAGAGACTTTCACGTGCGCCGGACGAAGCGGAGGAGGAGGCAGTTGTATCCTGACGGGAGTAAAAGCTCTCCGTTTGGCGTCAGGCGGGCGCTGCCGTTGTGCGATGGAGGTATTCTTACGAGCTCCGCGGAGCTCATCGTCCCTTTTGTCCTCCTCTGTCCTGTAATCCGGCGGGATCTGGGGCATGTTGTTGGTCAGGGTCCCGTCCTCCTTGATGAACCCTCCGATGGCGTCCGAGGCGTGGACGAGGCTGCCCGAAGAGTGCGCCAGCGCTCTGGCCTTCCTCATGTCCTCGAGGATTTTCTGGTAGCGTTTCACCCTCCGCATCAGAGAGTCTTTCTCCTTCAGGCGAGCCTTCACCTCCATCGACATCTTAGCTCGCTGCTCGCGCTTTTTAATCCGCCAGTACTCTCTGCGTTTGGCTATTATCTGCTCGGGGGTGTCGTTGGGGTCGATTTTGGGCATGCTTCTGGCCCCGAACATCATCAACGGGGATTTACATCTTCGGTGAATCATGAAATTCTTCTGTGCTTCGATGAACCTTTGTCGGGGCGTTTTACATCGGGAGATCCCGCGCGTAACGTGAGAGAGATGCACGTAGCTCGGAAGTTTTCGATACGAGTCGGCGGTTTTTCTCACATACGTCCCACCGGACGTGTTGGCTGTCTGCGTGAACTTATTCCCATGTGCGGTGTGCACTTTTATCTGATCCGTTTGCAGGCTGGCTCGAGCGCCATCGTTCGTGTTGACCGGAGGGGGACACCGCTTCTGTCCCGCCCCTCTCAACGACGTCTGAGCCGGGAGAAGAACCGGGCCGCCCGCCGGTCCCGGGTTTTGCGCGGTTACCCTCGGACACGTCGTCTCCGCTCCCTTCGTCCTCTCCCTGACTTCCACCGTCCGAGCGGCCAGCTTCGCTCTCTGCTCCCGCTTTTTAATCCGCCAGTGCTCCCTGCGCCGGGCCGCCTTGTCCTCCTCGGACGCCGGGGAGGGCCGCGCGTTGCCGACGCCTTTCGCCCTCGGCGCGGTGACGAAGGCACTCGCTGTTCCACTCTGAGGCGTCGCGTTCGTGGTTTCGCCCTCCGTTTTGATCAAAACAGAGCCGCCGGGTGAGGACACGAGCATCCTACCCGCGGTCGCATTGGCGGGTGAGAGTTTAGCCCGAACGGGCGGCGCAACTAGCGCCTTATGTTGGGTTACGGGGATCGGCGCGCCCCGCATAGACACACTTGGCTGAGTTGCGGTTTGAGGGGAGCTGCCATTGGTAATTCTTGTCAGTCTGACAGGAGGCACTGAGGAACTGGTGTTCAGGTGGGTTCCACTGGACGTGGATGAGGTAACAGCTCTGCGCACGGCAATCCTCACTGCCGGGTATTTCACCGGGGTCGCGTCGCCCCCAGCAGCTTTGGCCGACATGGAACATGATACGGGCCACTCCGGTATCACCACCTTGTTGAGTCTCACTGACTGGAGCCACTTGTCCTTTTGGACTCCAGCGGCTCCCAGTAAACTGTCTTTAACTGCGCGTCCAGTCCGTGATGCAGAGTTGTGCGACTCATCGTTACTCGACAAGGAAGAGGAAGGAGCCCCCGCTGGTGCATTTAGAAGTGGGATGTTTTCCCCTCTGCCGTCCCGTGCCGACTTCCCTCTGCCCCCAGACAGCCGGGCCCTCTGCTCCCGCTTCTTGTTTCTCCAGTACTCTCTCTTTTGGACGAGCGTGGCGTCGTCGTACTCTGAGGCGGGCCGGTAGCGGTGGGACATTGAACCACCTTTCCCTTTTGGAGTTGGCATGCTATCGCCAGCTTGGACAGCCCATTACTTCTCATCCAACGGTAATTGTTAGGTTTGTAGTTTTTTTTTTGTTCACCACGCTGATTCAGTTCAGCCCCTCAGGCCAGAATTCTTCATGGTGTCCTCTTCTGTGGCGCTGCCAAACGTCCAAGACATCACGTTGGTGTCCAGGCGTCCTGAGGAACAGAAAACAAGTCTTAGTTTCATCTTTGTAATAAAACTGATATCAAGAATTGCTATATAAGTGATATGAGGCAACAGTTTATCAAAAAAGTTCAACATAATTCGATGCAAACTAATTTCATATATAACACATCTTTCATTAGAAGAGCCATGTCTTCTGATAAAAAAACAAAAAACAAATGCAAGGTTAAAGAGGAGCAATAAGTGTGTACTGAAGATATTCCACACTTCATCAGGAACACCTGTATAGTCTAATCAGTTCAATTAAAACATAGGTCAGCCGTAAACCCCATCCTTCTGCAGAATATAGTAACACTACACTGAATTTATGCCCGTCAGAAACTGAATCGTTTGCAAATGTAGAAAATGCAGCAGAGCAGTTGTACTGAACTGGATTACAGATGTTATTAATCCAGTTTGACTCCATGACAAATTAAAGCAGCGAGCATTACTAGAGACTCACGAAGGGAGTCTAAATTATCTACTGATAATGAAGTATTTCAAATAGAGATTTATTAACCTTTTTTTCCCCCCCTCCATACAAAAAAAAAAAAAAAAAAAAAATCACACTTTAGGTCACAGCGATTTTTCAACCAATACAAATGTAAAATGTTATTCAAGAACATCAAATATAATGCAGGAATAGGATAACAAGCTATTTTATGTGGTCTATAACACGTGAAGGAGCGATATTCACAAACGCTGCATATTGTATAAAACATCACATGAAATTTGACGTCACCTGATAATCGCAGATGGGATTGTGATGAGTTCACGTTTCAGCAGAATTGTGAGTGCTGGTTTCAAAGCATGTCAATTATGTCCTATTGAAACTGCAGTTCACGTGCTAACGCTGCAGCTAATGTCCTATAGTACATGTTATTTAACGCGCAGCTTTACATACCCGTATGTGAACACGATCATCAGGCGCTTGGGGCTTTTTGGTAACTTTTTTTCTTCTGCAGCTATACTTAAAAAAATAATAATAATATTTGAACTCATCACAAGCAGGATTCAATGCAAATTAAAAAAAAAAAAAAAAGACAATGCTAATGACGCCCATCCTGCTCTCCGGGCATTATTTACTAACCACGAGTCCCGCGTAAGACAAGAGTCAATCTAAAGTTATTTACGAAAGACAAATGTGAAATATTTTCGGTAAGGTTTTTTACTCAAATAACCTCGTAGTGTGGTACAACGAAATGTTGTCAGCAACGTAAACCAGGAAGGACGCGGAGTGTCACTGTCCCTTTAAACCTGTCCTCTCTCTATCACAAATTATATCTGTCGAGAGCCATTTTTTTTATTCTTTATTCTCTGAGTATTTGAACAGAAACACGGCCGGGGCGGTTCAGCTGGAAGCACAGTTACAAACCAACAACCGGAACCCCCCGGCCAGAAATGAAGCGCATCGGCGCGTAAACCGTGCCTGAATTTCTGTCTCTCTCAGCGGCGTAATGGACAAGCTCTTCCTCCTCTTGTCCTCGCGGACTGCCGCCTGTCTGGAGTCTGGCTTGCCTGACTAAAAGACCCGTGAAAAGCCGCGCGTTTACGGTCGTAAAAAGCGAGCACGTCTGGAAAACGCGAGGAAGAAAAAAAAAACAAAAAAAAAAACATGCACGTCCGTTACCTTTTAGTTATACCTAACTTTTCCGGGACAGTTTTTGGGGAACGTTTTTGGACAGATATTTTTTTTTTGCCAGGACACTGCAGCTACTTTCCGCCAGCCAGCCAGCCGTGCTCCGAGGCTGCCTTGACAACGCTGTAAAGTACCAGGATGTAGGACCCTGGATGCTTGACGTGCGCGCGCGTTGCGAGTGTGCGCGTGTTGCGTTGACGCTGAAATAGTATAGTACGACGCACCTCCACCCCACCCACCTCCACCTCCACCTCCACCTCCACCCTTTTCCCGTTTCAAGCCGTAACCCCGTTCATTCAGGATTATTATTAAAAAAAAAAAAAAAAAAAAATGATTTCACTTAATTGTAAACAAATGAATCGAGTTACGAGATCCGTCTGACTGATTTGCTTTTAATTTGGATCTTTGAGTCGTTTCACTGTTTAGACAAACATGAAAATGGGATAGGAGATCATTTAAATAACGGATTAAAAAAAAAAAAAAAGACAATTCAGTGAAAAGGCACAGAAAGTTCACAATAACGTGGTTTTTTTGGGTTTTTTTTTTCCAAGTTGGAACATGTGAACAAAGGTCCATTGATTTATTGGCTGTTTTTGCAGATGACCTCAATAGATGTGCAGTTTTGTGCAGAAGTTTCAGGCATAGAGCTGCAGTTCAATGTAGGATTTAAATAATATGCCCACTCTCATTTTCTAACATCGGGATGTTTTTGTTAGAGCGGAAACAGCGGATCAGTTGATCAACACAAGCACAGACTAACACACTTTTTTTTTATTATTTTATATATATATATAAAAGGCATCTTTGTCGAGTTTTATTTTATTTTATTTATTTATTTTTTGGGGGAGAATTTGAAGAGTAAAGGGGCAACATCCACCAAAATAACTGAATGTTTTCAAATTAAAAAATAAAAAAAAAAACGCGTGGGCCTAACACTAAATAAGAAGAGGCTTAGCTGATTTACCAGTTAGTCATTTATTTTTAAGAAAAAAAAAAAAAAAAAAAGTGCCATCCGCAGTGATGGTGTACTCAGTGGATTTTTAGAATTTTAATATTTCCACAAATAAATGTATTAATAAAAAATTAAAAAAATTAAAAAATTAAAAAAAATCAACGATAAATAGAGCCTTAGCGGCAGCTTGTAATAAACCAGGTTATAATCAGGCATAAAACCACACTGCACTCAGCGACACGTAACAGGCACAGCACCCTCTGAAAATGGCACCTGGGCACAACAGCGCGGCTCGCCGCGGCTCGCGGGGCCCTGATTTGCCGCGGAGCCGCCGCGTCTTTAACCGGCGCTCCGCCGTGCAGCGGGGCGGCTTCTGTCACCGAGCGACGACCGAGAGAACAACCAGCGGGCGGTATTAGCAGTTTATCAGTATTAGCGCCTCCAAACCCACCTCCTTTTTTTTTTTTTACCTCCCCTCTCCCTCCTCCTCCACCACCCCCCGGGGGGTGGAGGTGGGTGGTGGTGGGTGTGCATCGTCAACGCTGCTACTGTCTCTTTAAATTTACCCAGGAGCCCCTTAAGGAGCCCCAGGGGCCCCTAGTCCGGCTCCCCACCCCTGAAGACAAGCGAGAGCCTTAAAATACATGACTGGAAGGCCTGCGCCGAGGCGCTTCCACCGGACCAGCGGGCTCGTTTCGCCGGCGGAATACATGATTGTGTGATTCTATGAAAAGTTAACTTGGCTCCCGGTGCGGGGCGCGTTGGGGTGGGGGGGGGAGAGAGGAGAGCAGCGCGGGGCTCCTTAGCGATGGGCTCGTTGTAGAGCGCCTGGACCAGACGCGTGTCGGAGCGGTGCCGAGCGGCGCGAACATGTTACCGCTGTAACATGTCGTTGTGAGTGTGGCATGTCCCGCTGCGGCGCTGCGATCCAGTGAAGGAAGGAGGAACAGCAGCCGCGACCGAGAGCAAGCGAGCCAGGCCAGTGATGGAAGAGAAAGAACCGGGAGGGAGCGAGCCTGTGGACCTCCGGTGTGCCGAGCAGCCTGAGCTGCTCTCATTAATAATAAGCGGCGAGGAGGAAGCGACGCAAGAGGAGAGCGACTTGGGAGGTATTGGGGGGGGGGAAAAAAACTAGTGTTATTCTTGGTTGTTGTTTTTTTTTTTCCCCCAAAGCTAAGTGGGTCTGCGCGGCTGTCAGAGAAACGGCCATTGTCAGGCAGCCAGTTAATCCGTGTCAGGGACAAAGCCATGGAGCAGCATGGCCCCTCCGTCTCTGTGGCTCCTATAAACAAAGGCTCAACAGCACGCAGGCAGCCGGAGCAGGTACACAGCTGACACCTAGCGGACAGCGGCGGTACTGCCGCTCCATACCAATCACTCAACAATAAGGAATAAATAACCCATATTATATATATAAAATACATATCATGAAAATCCCTTTAATTAAAGATATTACCTGTAAAAGCTCTTAAGAAACGGCACGTTTGATACAGAGTGACAGTGGTAAGAATTTAACAGGGAAATCATGTAAACCTTTATTTAAACAAGGCTGCTTAAATTTGACAAATTCAGAGATTAGGATCTCTTATTACCGACGTATCTCCATATTATGAGAGCCTTTTAAACTTTACTCAAGTCTAGTGATAGTTCCATATTGAGGGAAATTGCACACTATATACATATAGTTTGATTGATGCTTGATTTTTGAGGCCGATACCAAAAGTTATTATTTGAGTATCTATGTTGCCCAATGCAGTAATGAGATGGACAGTATATTTTATAATAAGCACATAAATAGATAATAACGACAAGCCTGTCTCAAATTTGTTGTTTTGAGGAATTTCTGAAGAATATATGCACTGACAATAACAATTAACATTACTGGTAAACAAACAGTGACAAAAAAACCCCATATCTTTTGCTCAACAGCTGACATATCTGTGATATGCGAATGTTCCAATTCCTACCAATATATTAGCAGCGTAGTGCACCCACATCCATTTCCATTTCCTCCGCATGCTTTCAGCCTCAGTACTGATGCATTCGCTCTGTCATTAAGTAGATGGGGCGTTTGACAGATACAGTTTCTTAGTTGCTGTCATTACAAAATTCCACAGAGATGATATGAACCTCCTACACATGACCGAGTAGTGATTTGTACTTCGGGCCTCATGTTACCTCCCACATAGGATTATGGTCTGTATCCAGCCCCTCACTGAGACGTTGGGACACGGGCGATAGGATTATCAAAACAACCAAAAAACTATAGCCCTGATATCACAGTGGTGCTGTGTAGCACTGATATAATTGATCAAAGTTGGTGTCAGAAGAGAAAAAGTAGGATTAGTTGTCCATGCTAGTAAGCTATGTACACATGTCTGTAAGATGCGTGGAACAAGAACAACATGCCACTGATCTGTGTTTTGTCGTGCTCCTGTCAGAAGAGGACGGTCTTGCCAACGGCCATGGTGACGAGGAATCCCAGACCGGCATGGTCACTCCTGTCCGATCACCGGGCACCACCTACTGGAGCATCACAGAGGGCCCCGACCACCCGCTGCTCCTCTCCCCGGCCCCGGGGCCCTCCGGACGCAAGCCCCGGATCCAGAGGGCTTCGCGTCCGGGCCTGAGCCGGATTCCAGGCCGCGACCACCGGCGCTACTACCACGAGTACTGGCGCAGCGAGTACCTGATGGACTTCGACCCCCAGAGGCACGGCATGATCTGCATGGTGTGCGGCAGCTCGCTGGCCACCCTGAAGCTCAGCACCATCAAGAGGCACATCAGACAGAAGCACCCGGACTCCCTGCTGTGGAGCGCCGCCGACAAGGAGGTGATCCGCTCGGGGTGGGAGAGCCACCTGAGCCTGGGGGGAGGTCAGAGGTCATACGGCTCGGCTGCCGGTCCTTCACCTCAGGAAGAAGAGGACGTGCTGCACTCAGGCCAACACGCTGCAGGTGGGCAGGACTCCTCTCAGACTGCTCGGCCATGGAGTTTTCCGAAGCTCACGCTTGGTGGCAGTGTGTGTTTGTGTGTTGGTGTGTTGGTGTGTGAGGAGGAGAGGATGATGTAATGATTCAGTGATGATATCGTACGGATCGGGGGCATGACTGTTTGACAGTGGTCTGTGTTGTTTATTTAGGATGACAAGCACACACAAAAAAAAGAATTATACTGAAAATTGTGAGTATAATATTGCAGATTAATCATTACTTCTGAGCACCTTTTCAATTTTAAATTATGACTTTTTTTCATATATTTGGGGCACATGAAGCAAACACGGACTTTTTCACATTACACAACATTAAATAAGTTGTTCTTATACTGCGTTCATACAGTTTTGGGGACACCTGAGATATTTAATGCTCTGCACTTATATAGCAGTACTTTACAGTTTACACACGCATAACAATCTGACATCTGGTCAGGAGGAGCGGGAATCGAACCAGCGACCTTTTGGTACAACCCACTCTGCTTCCTGACTGGTAAACAACACCGGCTTGATAGGAGACTTAATGCAAACCCATAATCATGGAGGCAGGGTTCGACCGGACTGTGTGACCCGAATCCAAAGTATAGTTCGACCCAAAATGAAAAAAACCTCTGTGTGCATGTTGTGAAGCAGAACTGGAGTCCGAACATCAACCCGTCCCCTGCTGGAGTGGACATTTTCTCTTTCCTTCTTTATGCACCTCTGCAGTAGTTGAAGTTATGCCAGAAACTCCCCTTCAGAAAGTGTTGTGGTTTCATGCTGTTCCAATGGTGGACAGTAGGTGGCAGAAAACGGTCAAGATAAATGTTTAAACCTGCCTGTCCAGACAGAAAAGAAGAAAACTGAAAGGTAGCAACCATGAGCGAAAATAAATATAGCACACCACATAGTGAAGAAGTGGGCAGTCTGAGTGGATTTTGTTCACTTTGTAGAACACTCTGCAGTGGACCAGTGGACAGTCTGAGGACAGTGTGACTACTATGGACTGCAGGCAGGCTTGGATGTACGATCTGGCCAAGCTAGTGATGGCCAGATGGAGCGAGGCCACCAGGACTGTGTGAGGAGAAAGTCAACCTGCTGGTTGGAGCTCATCTGATGTTGGAACGGTCCGTCTGTTTAGTGCTCACACTGTCTCACATAGACCACCGACTGCAAGACAGGAACAGGAAAAGACATCAGCAACGTGACAACCGGTATTGACCGTGTTCACAGAGCTGCACCTGAGAATCATGAGTTAGATGAGTTTGCCTACCACGTCCATGCAGAGAAGATTCAGACAGGGATCCTACGTTCGGCCTCAGGTTCTGCGCAGCGATTGAGTAACTCTTCAGTTCCCTCTTTCCTCACGACATTCACAAAGCTAGTTGTGCGTCCGATAGTTTTCTTCAACACACCAGAGACCGTATATTTAATTTATTTGCTCAATATGATGTTACTGTTTCCAAATCAAAAGAATTCGTTAAACAAAGAACTCGCATGAGAACGTAGCATCAGCAGAGCACTGAATATTTATTCATTTACGAACTGTCGGAAAGAAACAGCTGCTGCACCATGTTGTCCATGTCCCTGTTCATTTCCCTGTCCCTGTCCATGTCCATGTCCCGTCCCGTCGCATCCTGTTCATTTTACAGATGTCTCTTTTATGTTGGAGGTCTCTGGGGAAAATGTGTTTCTGGTCACAGGGGATTGTTTTGTTGCTACGGGGACAGATTGGCAGCACGGTTGAGTGGCAGCACTGCATCCAACTCTCATATCATACCCAGTGTAGTCCAGTCTAAATGATGTGTGTGTATATGTCCTCTGTAAGCAGAACCTCCGGACCCGGTGACGCCTCAGGAGCAGCCCCAACGACCCCTCAGTCTGTCTCCGCGCTCCGTGGAGGACGACGCCCCCCCGCCGCAAGAGGACGAGCAGAACCTTCCCGGCCCGTCGGCCCAGACCCTGGAGCGCTACCTGAATGACTCGCTGCACGCCTGGTTCCGCCAGGAGTTCTTGATGGAGTACGAGGCGGAGGCCGGGCGGCTGCTGTGCATGGTGTGCGGCGCAGAACTGCCCTCGCTGCACCTGGACCACATCAAGAGCCACGTGCTGGACACCCACCCCAACTCGCTGGTGTACAGCTCGGAGGAGAAGCACTGCATCCTGCAGGCCTGGGCTCAGACTCACGGTGGGAACCCAAAGGCACAACACTCAGTGCACAACACAAATGAAATGTCCTGGTGGTATTCAGATAAATACGACATTTAATCCTGAAGACACACATAAAATAAACTAAAAACAGCCCTCAGTGCTTGTTGGTAGATGTAGAGAATTATGTAATGTGGGGGGGGGGTTTTGATGAATTCATCTCATCATAAGTCACTCGTCCGCCTGACCTTTTCGAAGTGCACTGACGTCACAACCCACCATCCGCCGGGCATCCTTTTTTTTTTAATCACTGCCGATTTGGATGGCGGGTTGCCACGGCAACAGGGCGAACCCAGCGGCCCCGGATATCCCGTCTTCTCTCCTTAAATCTTCCAGCTCCGCCTGCTGAGTGTCGGACTCGCGTTCCAATAATGTCACCAATAATCAGCAGCTCCCATTCATCTGCGACACAGTACCGACCCGATACAGGAACCGTCAAATACCGAAGACAAAATCTTTGTAATGTTCTAAGTGTCTCTCTCTGTGTGTGTGTGTGTGTGTGTGTGTGTGTGTGTCTCTGTCTCTGTCCGGTATCAGAAGAGTCAGACAACACAGTAATATCGGAGCCCGACACCAAAGAAAGCGGGGCGAAGCTGTTCGCCGCCGACGTGGAGACCATCCAGGTCAGCGCCGACTTGTACCCGGAGGGCGACGGCACTTTAACTCAGGACACTTGTCTCATCGGCGAGGACGGCGGCGTCGGAGCCCTGCAGCAGGGACCCCAGCTGCCCCGCCAGCCCAAGAAGAGGCGGCTGCGCGGGGGCGACCCGTGGCGGCTCCGCCTGGACTACCTGGTGGCCTACGGGCCCCGGGGCCAGGGCACCTTCTGCATGGTGTGTTCTCAGGTCCTGCACGAAACCAAGGTCAGCAGCTTCCGCCGCCACATCCAGGAATGTCACCCCGAGACCACGAGCCTGAGCCGGCAGGATCGGGAAGCCATGGCAGCAGCGTGGACCAAAGACTACTCTAGTGAAGGCACTCAAGTCCAAGACGGTGAGAGGCTTTTAGTCACTGATACATACTGCTGTATATATATATATATATATATATATATATATATATACAGTGGGTACGGAAAGTATTCAGACCCATTTACATTTTTCACTCTTTGTTTCATTGCAGCCATTTGCTAAAATCTAAAAAGTTCATTTTATTTCTCATTAATGTACACTCAGCACCCCATGTTGACAGAAAAAAACAGAAATGTTGAAATTTGTGCAAATTTATTAAAAAAGAAAACCTGAAATATCACATGGTCATAAGTATTCAGACCCTTTGCTCAGTATTGAGTAGAAGCACCCTTTTGAGCTAGTACAGCCATGAGTCTTCTTGGGAATGATGCAACTAGCTTTTCACACCTGGATTTGGGGATCCTCTGCCATTCTTCCTTGCAGATCCTCTCCAGTTCCGTCAGGTTGGATGGTGAACGTTGGTGGACAGCCATTTTCAGGTCTCTCCAGAGATGCTCAATTGGGTTTAGGTCAGGGCTCTGGCTGGGCCAGTCAAGAATGGTCACAGAGTTGTTCCGAAGCCACTCCTTTGTTATTTTAGCTGTGTGCTTCGGGTCATTGTCTTGTTGGAAGGTGAACCTTCGGCCCAGTCTGAGGTCCAGAGCACTCTGGAAGAGGTTTTCTTCCAGGATATCTCTGTACTTGGCCGCGTTCATCTTTCCTTCAATTGCAACCAGTCGTCCTGTCCCTGCAGCTGAAAAACACCCCCATAGCATGATGCTGCCACCACCATGTTTCACTGTTGGGATTGTATTGGGCAGGTGATGAGCAGTGCCTGGTTTTCTCCACACATACCGCTTAGAATTAACGCCAAAAAGTTCAATCTTGGTCTCATCAGACCAGAGAATCTTATTTCTCATAGTCTGGGAGTCCTTCATGCATTTTTTGTCAAACTCCATGCGGGCTTTCATATGTCTTGCACTGAGGAGAGGCTTCCGTCGGGCCACTCTGCCATAAAGCCCCGACTGGTGGAGGGCTGCAGTGATAGTTGACTTTGTGGAACTTTCTCCCATCTCCCTACTGCATCTCTGGAGCTCAGCCACAGTGATCTTTGGGTTCTTCTTTACCTCTCTCACCAAGGCTCTTCTCCCACGATTGCTCAGTTTGGCTGGACGGCCAGGTCTAGGAAGAGTTCTGGTCGTCCCAAACTTCTTCCATTTAAGGATTATGGAGGCCACTGTGCTCTTAGGAACCTCGAGTGCTGCAGAAATTATTTTGTAACCTTGGCCAGATCTGTGCCTTGCCACAATTCTGTCTCTGAGCTCCTTGGACAGTTCCTTCGACCTCATGATTCTCATTTGCTCTGACATGCACTGTGAGCTGTAAGGTCTTATATAGACAGGTGTGTGCCTTTCCTAATCAAGTCCAATCGGTTTAATTAAACACAGCTGGACTCCAATGAAGGAGTAGAACCATCTCAAGGAGGATCAGAAGAAATGGACAGCATGTGAGTTAAATATGAGTGTCACAGCAAAGGGTCTGAATACTTATGACCATGTGATATTTCAGTTTTTCTTTTTTTAATAAATTTGCACAAATTTCTACATTTCTGTTTTTTTTCTGTCAACATGGGGTGCTGAGTGTACATTAATGAGAAATAAAATGAACTTTTTTGATTTTATCAAATGGCTGCAATGAAGCAAAGAGTGAAAAATGTAAAGGGGTCTGAATACTTTACTGTATATAAATATATACATAGTGCTTCAGCTGGTTCTTAGAAACATCATTCAGTTGTTGTGTATTTTGTGTTGTGTCAGATCTTCTGATCTGCATTTAACACAGTTTAACCCTGGACTTGTCTTAAATCCAGACTAATGTACATCTCCATAGCGACGGTGATGTCATGCTCCCACTGAAAGTCATCACTTCCTTTCACTGATGTTTCACATTAAAAGCTTTTAACTTACTTTCACTACTAAATTACACGGCAGGCATTTTCTGTTTACCCTCAAATGAAGTGCATATTGACTCAACAGGGACAAAAAACGAGAAGCCATGACCGACTGAAAATAAATACATGTGCAGTCACACTACTGTGTTCCTCTGTGAGTAAGGTTGTGTCTTTTTTGGGGGGTTTTCTAAGAAAGGCTGAGGAAGCTGCAGCATTTGAGGAACACGGCATAAAAGTGTTTCTGTGTTTACTGGGCGCGTTAAACGGAAGGCTGGAAAGCAAGTTCATTTTGATGTAGAATAAGGAAAGGTGCAGATATGGAGGACTATATCTGAGTGTACTGAGGGGGGAAGTATGTTGTTTGTAACAGCATGGGTCTCCCCCTGCGTTCCCAATCTCACACTATTTGTGTTACAGTGTTGTATGTACACAATACTACTCCGTCATTAAAAAAAAAAAAAAAGCGACTTGAACTTTGACCCTCTTGGTCGTATCCGTGGCGATCCGCAGCGCTACGTTAGAAGTAAAAAGAAAAAGGATGAGAGTTTCTTCTTCTTCTTCTTTTTTGTGGGCGGGACACCAAACTGTCTTGGCGGCTCAGTCATTGCGACGTATCTTCCCGCCGTGCAAAGGATTGTGGGTCAAAACACCACGGGTAGCACGCCGGCCTCCAAACTGCAAAAAAAAAAAGACACCTGATGTGGTCGAACATCCTGGTAACTTTTTGGCATCCTACGTCAAACATACGAAGCATTGGGACGTTACTGAATCTTTTTCTGGTGTACTAAACAGTCTGGCTGTGTGGATGTTGGAACGCAGGGTTCATCCGTCCCCGCGGGGGTTTTAACGTGAAATACTGAGTTACATTGACCGTAACTTTTAACAGCAATCAAAAGAAGAGGTCGATAGAAGTGGCTGAATTATTTATTGAGCGACAACAGTATTTATGTAGTGCAGACACATATTTTTTTTTTTCCGTTTGTTATTGGGCCCGGTTGGTGCTTGAGACGTGTCATTTTAAATTGCAGTGAAAAGGTTGTTGTTCCTCGTCTGATAAAAAAAAAAAACGATGTTTTTACTGCAAATTTTGACATAATGTACAACAATAAAAGATTCAGAGGAAATAGAGAAAGAGCGTAGCAGCAGGTTGATTTTTGAATTGGTTCCACTTCTCACTCAGTCACTGTCCCGGCAGAAATCCACCCGGTCGAAGCCGACGTCCTCGACACCAGCGGCGAGATGGACGACGACGCCTCCCTCGACGTCCAGACGTCCAACAAGACGGTGAAAAGAGAGGAGGGAGCGAGCGGAGCGAAGGCCAAAGCGAGGGACGGGGGCCCCCAACGGCCGCCGCCGCCGCCGCCGCCACGCCGACCCGTCAGGGCCATTACCCCGGCAAGGACCAGAGGAGGAACTATCAGGCGCGCTGGAGGATGGAGTACCTGATGGATTACGACTGCAGGAGACACGGCCTCATCTGCATGGTGTGCGGAGCCACGCTGGCCACGCTGAAGGTCAGCACCATCAAGAGACACATCCAGCAGGTCCACCCGCACTCCCTGTTCTCCAGCCCGGAGGAGAAGCAGCAGGCCCTGCTGAGCTACAACCAGACCAGCGTGCCCTTCGTCCACTCCGACGACTGCTGCTCCTCCTCCTCCCAGGACCACGGACACCCCGAGCCGGACCCCGGGTCCGGTTCAGCACACTTGAGCACTTAGAAAGAAAAAAAAAAAAAAAAAAGGGCTTCCGTCTGTCGCTCCTCGCACGAACCCTCCCCCCGCCCCCCGCCCCCCGCTCAGAAACGGCCCCTCGTTCTTATCGCTAAAAGCTGAATTCAGGTATTTGTCGGGGCTGGGTTGTTATTTGAAAAAAATGTCGGATACAGATAGCGATTACTTTGACTTCGTTATCTGTTCCTGAACGCCACTTTTTTTTTTTTTTACAGTATCATGAGATTCATTTTAACAAAAAGAAAATTACATTACAACATCATGTTCCATATCTTTAGTTTCCCTCCAGTTTAGAGGAGGACGGCGTGACCCAAGTTATATTTCAGGTACTTCACAGACGTCACCCTGAACACCTCGTAATGCAGGGAGAGGCTGCAAACTACAGATGCAGGTTGTTGGTAGACGCTACGATTTACAGCTGTACCCTGAACACCTCGTAATGCAGGGAGAGGCTGCAACCTTACAGATGCAGGTTGTCGGTAGACGCTACGATTTACAGCTGTACCCTGAACACCTCGTAATGCAGGGAGAGGCTGCAACCTTACAGATGCAGGTTGTCGGTAGACGCTACGATTTACAGCTGTTCCGTGAACACCTCATATACAAGACAAGACATGGAAAACGGGTTTGAAAAGAGTGAAACAAGTTGTTGTAATGTTAAAATTAACATTTATGTTGAAGTTAAAACCACATGATTGTATTTGGGAAGTCCAACAGCACAACTAGAGCATTTATGGGAATTTGGTGCCGAATGAAAAGACATATTTTGATACTTCATTTTATCAAAGCAATTTGGTCGCACCATAAAAGTATCAAAGTTTGGTCCCCAAATCTTTCCAGAATAAAATGAACATTGATCAGGATTGGACAAAAATGATAAGAATAAGACCCACTTCCACAAATACCGAATTTCCCCTTTTAATCTGCGTCTCAAGCAGCTGCCACACAGGAAATGACACGACCTCCAAATGTCACGGGCCTAAAAAGGTGAAAGTCCAGGATTCATTTCAAACTAAAGCTTTATTTGCACATCACCTGTATCACCCGAGGACCTCATGAGATTTTATGGTCGCACAAAATCCGTGGTTACAACAACAACAACAAAACAAAAATCTAGAACAAACACGGACAGTCACTGAGCCGGCTGGATGTTCCTCCTGAAAAGTTAAATAAGCCCATAAATCTGTGCCAAAAACGGTGTAAAAGATGCCAGGGAGAAGTTTTTCAAAAGTGATATTTAGTCCCAACGAAGCGCCGATTTCATCACACGGCGTCTGTTTTTTTTGCAAAAAATTTGTTCAGTGAAATTTGTTTTCCTCTACAGACTACACACTTATTGGAACGATGTCCGACGGAGAACACAGATCATCTTTACATTTTAAATCATGTGAGGTTCTTCGGCACAGGCCCCGCGGTCGGACACGTGCCCACGACCAGGACATTTCACGAGAGAACTCAAAGCGTGGAATCGGTTTGTCTTCTCCAGCAGAAGAAGTACGACGTCCGCCGGGTTCCATTTGACACGCGAGCGCGTCGTTCCACCGGCCCGACGGCGAGACGCGTTCGAGCCACTCGGGACGAAATGATAGGTTTTCGCCGCGACGTTCATTCGCGCGGCCGCGCTCCGCCGAACCGGCTCGGCGGAGCTCGCTTTACGAGAGCAATAACAAAATTCGCGCTCGACGCGCAGCCGGCGGCCGCGGGGTTCGGAGCCCGCCGCGTCGGAGGGATGCGACGCATCGGCTGCGTCGCGCCCGTCGCTTCTTTCGAGAGCGCTCCGCCGTCTCCCGCCCGCCGCGCAGCAAAAGAAACCTTTTCTGGGCCGAATAAATCGGGAGAGGAGAGGGGAAAAAAACAAAAAACTGCCAGCGTGGCCGTTCGGCGGGCTCGTTTCTGGTCAGGGCGTGAACGTCGTCTCTCAGGAAGTTAGAAAAAAAAAAACGTCTTCGGCGAGTTAGTCGGGAAGAAAAAAAAAAAAAATGCGTCCGAAGACAAGACCGCACTTTGCCCCCCCACCTCCCCTCACCCCCCCCCCCCCCTCCCCTCACCCCTGACCCACGCCGCCACCCCCCCCCCCCCACAAAAAAATACCCGAAACCGAATCCCGCCGTTCCCGGGGTACAGCCGATTTGAATGAGACTGTGTTTTGATGCGATTGCTGAAGACAATGAACGGCAGCATGCAAAGTCGGCGAGTTCAGATCTCGACGTGTTGTTTACAGCGGGAGGAGACGGGGACACCGTCCTCTCGCTCATCCATTATGAGGTATGTTACCTCCGACAAGTCCGCGTCTACGCAACCCGGCCCCGCATCCTTTTTCCACTCGCCACCACTCATCTTAGCTCAAAGCTGCACAAACGATATGTAAATGTATGAAAATCAGAAAAAAATATTTTGTTTTCCTTTATACGAGCACTTTTATGCACCCTGGTTTCTACAAAACATCTTTGTAATTATGTCCAGTTTTTTTTTTTTTTTCTACTTTATTCCACCGTGACGTCGCTCTTTTAACAAGCTTCGACTAGTTTGGCTCCAGATTCGCTTTCGTCGTTTCATTCACTGTACAAAGTTTATGCAACGGAAGAAGTTGAAGATGAACTGAGGAAGAAAAACAAAGTTTGCCATGAAATGTCAGTTCTTCGCCCGGAAAATGCAACTCAGGGATTCAGTTTTCATCAACGACCATTTCATCAACGAACCTTTTCGCGTCGACCGTCGATGTTTTGAAGACCGTGGATTTGATCATCTTTGGTTGCGTAAGGTGGCTCTGAAAATGTGACTTGAGTGTTAGGGCCACTGTAAAAAAACAACAACAAAAGAAACAAAACAAATCTTTTCAGAATACCACAATTTTAATTTAAATTAAAGAAAAAAAAAGTCAATGTTAAAATAAAAGTGCAATTTTTTGGAAAAAGGCACTATATTAACACTTGAGTATGAGAGTCTTAAAAAAAAAAAAGTCATAATATAATAAAAAATAAAAATGACCGGGTAAGTCATATTGGGAGAAAAAGTTATGTTAAAGAACATTTTTCATAAAACAAAAAAATATGAGAAACAATTTGCAGTATTTTGAGAAGTCATGATTTTACAAGAAATAGTATCAAATATTATTTACTGCAATGAAAATGTATTTCGCAAAAGATGTCTGAAGAATGAAGCTATATTTTATACAATATGATAGAAAGTTGTGAATTTACAAAATATTTATTTGGCTGTCAGGACATCTACATGTTATTTCTTCTGTTCAGTCTTTTTCACAACATTTTATTATTTTTGTATTTATATTTTTTTTTTTGACGTATAAAGGATGACTTCATTCTGGAAACATTTGTTGTTTTTTTTTTTTTTTCTTGTAAAATGATGACGACGTGCAGAAGTACTGTGAAATGTTTCCTCTTGAACCTCTATTTTTTTTTTACAATTATGACTTTGTTCTGACGCGATTACGTTTCCTCTGGATACGTTGGTTCTGTCCCGTCAGCGGCTCTTTCGCCCTGTTCACACATATTCACGCTGAAATCGTCACAAATTTCTGAAGAATCAAATCTGACTCGGGACGCGCAGCGCGCAAAAGAAAAGTCCGCGGAGCGCTCGGACAGCGGAGCCGCTCCCTTGTGATTTCCTATTAGAATAGGCGCACGTCGCTCCAAGAGTCCTGACAGAGCGCTTGATTATTTAAAAATGAATCGAGTTACAGTGAATGATATGATGTGTGTGTGTGTGTGTGTGTGTGTGTGTTTATACTGTTGATGTGGGGGGGAAAGAGCGCTCCTCTGGGAACTGATGACTCGGCTCCTTGTTTTTGTGTTTGTTTGTTTTTTTTCTTGACGTCTCCTCACCTCTCATCTGTACATGGCCGACGTGTGACATATGCATTTCTCTCCTCAGCGGGCTTTGAATAAAAAAAAATACTCAACACCACCGAGGCTGCCGTTCGTCTTCAGTGGACGAAGGCGTGCGTGCGTTCACCCGCTTGGAACACGCGGCCGCCGACGAACACGTCGCGCACGGGGGAGCGCGTACCGTGGTCAAGTTTCGTACAACGTCTACACGTTGACCTCTGACCTCCCAGATACTAAAATGTCATTTTATCCCGTTATTGAGTTTTAGGAGGCCGCCGTGACCTCTGGAGTCTTAACCAGCTCATTCTCGACTCTTGCGTGAGCATTGGTTAACCCAGAAATCACATTTACAAGAACAGGATTGAAACACGATGCCTCCACAAGAGTCCCGATTTATCGCCGAAACGTTTTGCGTCGCGTGTTCATTCGGTTTTAGTGGGACGTCCAGCGTGCGTGTGACTATTTCGCTCTTCATGGTTTTAGTACGTTGGCCCAATCTAAAATTAGAAACCGTAATCCTCTCCCCCCCCCCCCCCCAAACACCGACACACAGACAGCCGCCTCTCAAGTCAAATCTTTTTTATTTTAGATATGTCATCTGGATGCATTGTTAACTCCCCCCCCCCCCCCTACACACACACACACACTGGTGAAAACATATTTGTGGTTTACATCTAAATGAACAGATTCACCAACAGCCGTGACCCTTTGAGGTGTTTTTATTCATTTCACTTTGACATCAGTACAGAGACCACGTACGTTTTTTTGTTTTGTTTTGTTTTCTCAATTTTCAACGTCTTTCCCAAAGCCTTAAAAATTGGAAACCAAAGTCATAGCTAATAAAAAAAAAACAACAGCTGATGTTAGCGAACGCCTATATACCGTAAAGAGTCCAAAGCAAAAACGAGAGATAAAAAAAAAAAAAAAGAAGAAGAAGAAGAAAAAAAAAAAAAAAGAAAGTCAAACACACTCCTGGCCACACATTTCCATACCTGATGAAAACACAGACTAACAGGAAGAGGAGGAGGAGGGGGGGGGGGAAACAACATGCTGGGAGAGAGGAGGAGGAAAAACCGGTGGAGTTTTATTCATATTATATATTACGCTCTAAAGAAAGAAGCCAACTTAAGTGCTCTATGAGGCCTTACCGGCACGCTAACACAGGAAACGTCGCCTGAACCGAAAAGATGCGTCTGAAAAGATAATCGGCTTCGATAGCACAACACGTGCGGTTGAGGTCAGACCGACGGACCGAAGGTAGCTCAATAAATATTAAAGGGTCAGCTCCCTCCTCCAGTGGTAAGATAGCATGCAGATAAGATTGGATTCCATTCACGTCTTCCAGAAAAAAAAAAAAAAAATCGGGAGAACTACGGTTAACGTTTGTAACCTTTCACATTCGGTTCGGTGCCTTCCCGCCTCCTCCAAAACACGCAGGAAGTCAATGGCGTTTGGTGTCTGTGGACACTTTTTCTCGAGCGTCTCTGGGACGCGCGCGCTTTGCAGCGGGCGATGACGCGGCTGATATTTAGAGTTCCGTATTTGAACCGCGGAGCAGTCGGCCGCGTTTCTGGGAACTATTTTCGTCCGCCTGAAAGGAACTCGGGAGGAAAAGGCACCGACAAAACGGGAGTTACTAACGCAACCGCGGTTCTAATTCTAATCGGTTCGCCGCAAAGGGGGAATTAGAGAGAACCAAATCGACTGCGTGGCGAGAGGGAAACGAGTGGATTTTTCTTTTCGACGTTATTTGGCGATTTTGGTTGAGCCGACTCGCCGGGAATAAACTGAATTTGTGGCAAACCCGTCGTCAACACGAGTGTGTTCCAGTGAGCGTCGCACGAGAAGGTCAACACGAAGCCTTTTAAAGCTGCAATGTGCGACTTCTTCACATTTAAGTGGATAAAACGGGATGCATAACGCCATCGGTCTACGCTATTCGGGCCTGAATATCCGCCACGCACCGCTTGCAGAAAGGTTGCATATTTCAGGCTTTACCGCTCAGAATCTGAAGGAGACACCGTGCATGTGCGAGGAGTCAACCGAGACACACAGTGGGGGGGCTCATGCATTGGGGGGGGGGGCAGATGTCTGAGGAACTACTGCATCGAGAGGCAGCGAAAAGGACGATCTTCCACCGCTGGGCACATTCAGTATTCAGGGGGACGTGTGCAGACTCGTCATGAAATGGACCGAAAACACCACCAACGCGTCCGTTTCCTTTCCATCCATATATTCGTCCCTTAAAAAAACAACATGGAGACGCAGCTGTACTGCTAACATGTGATTATGTTTTTTTGATTTTTTTTTTTTTTTTTTTTAATACCGAGTTAAAAAAAAAACACCACCGAAACGATCACAAGTAATAATCATATTAAACAAAAGTCAGGGTCAAGAATATGATACAGCCTATATAAACGGTGAGAATCTGTTTCCAGCTTACACTACGACATGCACTTCATGGCAGTCAAAGAAAGAAAAAAAAAAAAGTGACAAACCAGAGCCCAATAAGAACCACTCCAAAAAAAAACCAACAAAAAAAACAACAACTCACTCCATCTTCTTCACCTACAACTTTACTCAAAATTACACTCCCTGATTTATTTACACCAACCCTCCCCAATCTTTCATTTTCTCTGCTGACGTTGGGTACGGAGTCCAAAATGGGCCAAAAAAAATAGTCGGGACTTCCAACACTTTGAAAATATAGTTGCTAATTTAGTCTTTAATTTTCAATTTCAAGTTTTATGAAATGAAATTGCAAACTTTTTTTATTTTTTTTATTTCAAGGACACATTTAAATTGGACTCTTTCACTGATGTTTGCCTGTCATATCCTAAATCAAAAATGATCACCTTACATCTTCTTTCTTCAGCTGTAAGAGATGTAAGCAGTGTTTGACTGAAAAGTTTCCTTCGACTAACGTAAAGAAAAGCAACACGAGGCTCCGGTAAATACGACAGCAAGTTTGTGATTCCATTATCAAATTATATTGCTAATCTTAGATGAATTTATCGATATTTATTGTATCGACAGATCTGATTTAACCGGCTGTGAAAGTTAAATCTTCAAGTTTTACTAAAAGTAAAAAAAAAAAATTAAAAAAAAAAAAAGCTTTAAACAAAGTCGCCTTCCTAGATATTTTCCAAATGTCCAAACATTTGAAAAATCGTATGATTTTTGTTTTTTGTTAACTCATTAACCAAACACTGGAAAATGTCTTCAATACTTTTCTGACTCAACCCAACAGCAAAAATTTGGTAATCCATTCTGAGATTGAAGATTTTAAAAGGTTGTGGCAAAAAACATCAGAGAGTGTTCGCTTAACTTATCAAACGATCAGGAAATTCATCTGACGGGAGGGTCCCTCTGAAAAAGGCCTCCGCTTTAAAAATGAATGAAGCTCGATAACACTTAACGGAAATCTTACAATGCTGTTGTCAAGGTAGTGGGGAGTCGAAAGCAGCCGTCCTATAGTTAATATCGATAACAGTAATAAGTAGTGATAAGAAGAATCCAAAAATGTACAAGTGAACGTGAGACCTCGACGCTCTGTGGCCTTAAACAGACAAAGGGAGTTAGGAAGGGGGAGGAGGGGGGAGGGAGGGGGGGGGACTGCTGTCAGTGAGGGAACGTTTCCTTTTGATATAAAAAGCGAGGCTAACACGTTCCGTACAGCAGAGGAGAGCCTGCGGCCGTCTTGAGGTGAACACACGTACAAAAGAAAAGCAATCTGATCAAAAGAGGGTGAACTAGACCAAATTATCACAGCTGGCTCAGTGTTTCAATCCTTTTTTTTTTTTTAATTCTTTTTTTTTTTTTCTCCTTTATTTCAGCCTGCTCGTGGGGTTCGAGACAAAAAAAAAAAAGTTCAGTGCAATGCAGAAACTCAAACATACAGAAATTGCCTGGAAGGAAAATGGAAAGAAACTCGACATCAAAGCCAAATCGGTAACGGCGAACCCGGTACCTTGCTTTTTCAAAATCCACTCGTATCCCCGAACAACAGCTGCAGAGCGAGAGCAGGATGAGACGAGACACACAAAAAACAAAAAAAAAAAAAAAACACCCAAAAGTTTGCTTTTTATTCCTTTTTTTTTTTTTTTGGGTGGGGGAAGGGGGGAGTGGAGGAGGTGTGTGTGTGTGTGTGGGGAGGTGGAGGAGGGGGGGGGGGCGTTTTTTGTTTGTTTTTTGTTTTACTCTGGGTAACTTTTCCAGCTTAGATGAGCTGTCTACCTTCAGGGAAATGTGTGTTGTTGTTTTTTTTTTTAAAGTACAGACATTTGCTCTTTTTTTTTGTTGTTGTTGTTGTTGTTGTTGTTTTTTTGTGACGTCATCAGCCATCATCCAGCCCCCCCTCCTGGCTGTACACGACGAAACCAGGCCATAGATTCAGTCTAGTTCACTCCACCCTGCCTCCGCTTCCCGTTCGCGGCGCGCCCGCCGACCGGCGGAGTCGGCCCGCGCGCCGCTGACACATCGCTTCCTCGCTAGTGACGCGCTTTTCCCCGTCTGCACTGGCTCGGTTGTTTGTTTTTTTTTAATTTATTTTGTTTTTTTTCCTCTAATGCTTTTGCGAGTTAAGCTGTGCGGTAGTTTTACATTGAATATCGAGTAGCTCAGAGATTTTTTTTTTTTTTTTCTTCTACCTAGCAAGGCTTGGGTGTAGTAGGGTGGTGATGGTTGGCGGAGTGGGGGAGGAGGAGTTAGACTGGGGGTGGGGTGAGGTGAGGTGGGGGGGGGGATTAACTGGAGGGTTGGGGAGGAGAAGGGGCTTTAAGATGGTGATGGAGATGATGATGATGACGGTGACGGTGGTGACGTGGAGGTTTTTTTTTTTTTTTTAAATTTTTCTAACGGGAGGGGTGTTGATCATTCAGTTTTGCTGCGCTTCACGGCTCCCGGAAGTTTCTCTTGCAACCTGCGAGAAAAAAAAGAAGAAGAAGAAGAAGAAGAAGAAGAGCACAACAGGTGTGAAATACGAGTTGACAGATGTTGATGTTGAAGTGATCGGCTGTGTCAGGAGTTTTGCTGGAGCAATTCCTCACTGGCGGGCAGAAGCACTTACTTGGCCATTGTGGTGTTCACTTGAGTACGCACCAGGTCGATGTACTGATCGATCTGAGTCTGCGGGAAGAAGAAGAGAGTTTAGAAAAACGGACCTTCTGACTCTTCCTTTCAGAACCAGTGAAAGCCGAGAGCTGCTCCTCCGAGGAGTCTGATCCCGTTAGCGTCGAACACGTTTTAAGGAAACCAGAGCGCGGTGGTTTGTTACCAAGCTGTACAGTCTGAGATGGACTTTGCAGCGCAGTTTAAAAGTAGCAGTCGATCTGCAGTAAGCCCATTGTTGCAGATAACGACCAGAGTTCAACCTTCGCCGTGGTGGTGACTCACGGAATGAGACTGGGGTGTCCGAGAGGTCGAACTGTGAGGCCTTTCAGGACGGGCATAAACAGTTCAGCCTCGAAAACCTCCGAAATCCCTGAAATCCCGGACTACCTGTGGAAGGTCCGCCTGAAAAACAACTGAACGACCTCTTGTTTGTTCTCGTCTCCGGGCCAGAGCGAGGTTTGAAACGCTTCCCGGGAGGTCATAAAAGCTCGAAGGACGCCTAACCAAATATTCATGTTGGGAGAGGGGGGGGGGGGGGCGGGGTGAATCATTTTGCTTGTGGACCCTTTTGTAGAAAACACCTTTCATATTATTAGTAAGCTACACATCGTGTTCTCAAAAAACACTCAAGTATGCATCATTAAGCATTCTTGGAACAGTTTTCGAAGCCGCCAGAATGTTTTTGCAGGTGAAGGAGGTTGAACGATTGCAACTGTAAAAACCCTGAAATGTGAAACTCGGCATGGATCACGGCGAGTATTAAAACCTTAAAAACCATCAGCGTGAGTACACTGGTCCAAATACTGACCAGGCTGAGTGCAAACAGCCAGCTGAGGGCATTTTAGAAATATACAGATTAAACTTCGGCTCACTGTTCCTGCTGTGTTTCGACAGTCGATGAGTAAAACTGCATGAAGTGCCTCGCTGCGATCCCGACAGCCAGAGTGCCTTCATGTCCTCAGCAAACCGGACTTTGCTCAGGGACGCGAAGGCCGCAGAAAGCCTCCAGTGTCTGATAAAGACGGGCGTCATCCAATGAGATCACTCTTTGACGCGCGTGTTTGCTAACCGGTGACATCATCGCTTGTCACACAAGAGTCCGAGCGTCTAGTTTGTTATCTGATGCTTTGGACCCGACACGTGGCAGAGGGGTCACGCTCACCTTGTTCTTCTCGTAGACGGGAGGCACGGCGAAGAGCAGGATGTTGGCTGGAGAACACGGAGAGAGACGAGGGTGTTGGTTAAAACAACAACAAGACGCTGCTTCACATTTAATCTGACCGGCTAAATCAACCCGGTCACAGTGTCTTCTACGTCTATTTACTGTCACTACGCAGGCCGTAGTTGTGTACAGGAGCAGCGTCGCAGACTTTAAAAAGGGCCAATCAGCGATGTTGAAGGTAAAGAACGGCAGCAGTTCTCCCCGAGCGCTGTGCGACGTCGCTCGACGGTTGATCCAAACCGCGAGCGAAGGCTCTGATTGGATGGTCCGCTCGTCTGTATGACGCGCTGCAGTCGTGGATGAATTTGTCGGTGCCCTTAAGGCCGGAGACATACCGGCTTTAAACGCCGCGTCGGTTGTGCTCATCCTCATTCATACGAATGTATGAAGACCTGACGGGGGGACTCGAGAAAAAGAAAAAGAAAAACTAAGTGGAAACAAGTCCGAGACTGTTACGTCCACGCACGGCGGAAAATGCCGGAAAAAAAACTGAGTGGGGACGGAGCCGACGACGTGATTGGTTCCCCACCCCCCTCTCCCCCCTCATGTTTAATCGTTTACAACAATGGTATGATTGATTCACTGGTGCGCCCTCTGGTGGAGTCCTTCAGTAGCACGCTGGAGTGCGTAGTCAAGTATGTGAACAAATACGTTCCCGATGCAAAAAGTTGTCAACGCGAATGCGTGGTTCAACAGCAAGTATATCTGTGGTCTAACAGCCGATTTAAAAAAAAAAAAATAGTCCATTCTACCTGAAAAGTGATGAAATTAAAAGCAATCGTCTCATGTACAACTGCATGTCGTTCGTTTTAGTTTTTCTTTCAAGAATAAAATACCCTAAAAGTGGCTTAAATGCAACTCTACACCTTTGCCTTAATTCAGTTCATAAGCGAACCGTCTCCACCCACCCCTCCACCAATCACCTGCAGCTGGAGCCCCCCCACACGCTTCCCACCCCTCCTGCAGGTTGATGGGATTGGTTCCTCGGGCATGTGACATGAAATCCTGGCTGTCTGAATCGGTGTATTTTGAGATACTCAGACAGTTTGTTGCTGTTCTGATGTGGAAATACTCAGCCCTGGTATTAAAGACTTACTTTGCTCATGATAAGTTTACTGTCATATTCAAAACATCATGTGGAAATGTTCAAGTGAAAACTGGAATTTAAACACCTCCACCTGTCCAGCTGCTATTAATCTAAACTGGTCTCAGTCCATTAGAAATGATTAGACAATATGAGTGTTGTATTTATACACAGTAAAGATCAGCAGAGGTTACGGAGAGCCGTAAGAATGTTTAGAAACATCCTGCTGAGAGTTCATTCATTTCTATTCGAGTTAAAATGTAGAATAATCAGTGATTTCCAGTGTCAGTGAGGAACATGGACTTTCTCCGAACCCTCACGGGTGTTACGTGTCTTCCCGGTTGCCGTGGTTGCTTACCCAGGATAAGAATGGTGATCCCGTTGAAGACGGCTCCCACGTAGGTCAACAGCCACATGACCACAGCCAGCTGGGAGGGGAAACAAAGAAGAGAAGCCGGGCGAGTCAGAGAAGACGAAGCATTTCACATTTCATCGGAGCCAACACCGACTCCAAAGCCGACTTCTTTAACAGTTCATTAAGAGCAGCATGAAAAAAAAAATAGGAGCTCTCACAAAGAACCCAAGTTTAACAGTAATGGTTCACAGTCAACTGAACTTCTGGTTTGGCTTAAAATGAGCCAGAAGAGGCTTTTGAAGTGAAACTTTTGTGCAGGAAGTATTGAGTTTCATTGGGTAGTTTTGAATGAACTGAACTTCCTCCTGTGGAAGTGGTACCAAATAAAAAGAGAAAATAAAAGGTCTGTTTTTTTTTTTTTTTTTAGCCTGTTTTGGGTAAAAGGCTGGTTCTTTCTGCAGTGGAAGTAAAAAAAAAAAACATCTATAGTTTTTGTAGAAAGAGCTTCCGGTACAAACAATGTGATAATGTGTTGAAATATACCTCTAGCCTTTTACTTTTGATTGATCAGAGAATTTACGGCTTATTAAAAATTCTGATTGCAGCTACTCACTGTTTACACCCTCTGATGTGACACATCACAACCAACCGTGACATTTTTTTTTTTTTTTGAGCCAGAAATCTGCCTGTCCTGTTGATTCAAAGCTGCTCAAGTAGAAAACAAGGAGAGAAGTGATTTTTCGCCCACAATCATGTTGTATTATGGAATTCAGTCCTGTTTAATGATTAATGTTACCTGCCACACCTTTACGCAACGGCAACAGTTTATATTAGTGAAACAAAAGCAGCTCTGTACCAACGTAACCTGATCAGAAGGTGTGGACGGACTGAGCTCCCCGTCTCTCCTGTTAGTGCTGCTGCACCTGTTAGGGAGGAAACAGCTGACACATCCATCCGTGGTTGGGACACCACCGGTGGAGGAAGTATGCAGGTCCTTTACTTAAAAGAAGTACTTATACCACCCTGCGAAAATACTCCTTTAACTAAGCAACAGTATGTAAGTATTATCAGCTAAATTTACTTTAAGTATCAAAACTAAAAGTACACGCAGTGCAGAAGAGGCTCCTTATCATTGTTTTGCTGTTATACATGATCTTTTTGGATTTGAATTACTGAGCATTTCACTGCTGTAGTTATTTGAGATTGTGCTGATTGAAACTACTTTAAATATTATTGGTAAATTGAATCTACTGCAACGCATCTTGTTCTATAAAATCATCGTATGTTTGTATTGTTTCTGTTCTGTAAGATCCATGAATCTCTAAAACGTCAACCAGCTCAGAAAAATGAGGCATTTTCCAGCGTATCCAAATGGGTTTTAAAAATAGTTTATTTCAACTTAAAAAGTCTGAGAATTTTCTCAACCCATAAAGAAACACTTAATCCTTCAGTTTAGCAGTAAAAATTCTAATTCACAATTTCCAAAGTTGGAGCTAGATGGTTTTAACTGAACAGGAAGGGTGTGGAGAATCATATTCTGTGGGGTAAAAGTATAAATGTGCATTAAATGGAAAAAGTACAACTGCCTTGAATGTGTACTTGAGTAAATGTACTTAGTTACATTCCAGCACTGTTGGACACGGGCGCCATTTTCACCTGGTATGTGTTCTGTATGTGAATATGTTACCTGGATAATGATATCAGTTTAAATTTACACCTGGTATAAAAATGGATTCTCAGTTATTCTCTCATGCCTTTAAATTTCACCATCTCGATATGCAAATGTGGTTTTCCACTGTCAAGCTAACGTTACCATGGTTACCTTTGCGCTTTCCCTCTGAATGTGGCTGCTTTATAAACTGTATTACCAACCTGAGATTCGATTGCAATGAAATGAAAGACGAATGAGGTCGAGCTGATCCGATAAGATCCGGATCCCAAAGCCTTCTGCGTACATACAAGTCATCAATTAGGGTTTTAATGATATTAATATCTAGCAGTAGACTGCGTGGTGACATTTGATTGGCTGGAAGGAAGCTTTAAAGGACGGGTCGACCTCATCTGTAAACTTGAACCTCCGAAACACGTCGCGAAGCTTCTTCTTTGTGTTTTCGGTGCGTTTCACAAACTAGGACATTTATATGTCATTAAAAAAAAAGGCCACAGTGGGACCGTCCTCGTTCTTCAGGACAGCGGTTCACAACATGTCGCAGAACAATCAGGTTTGTTTAGCTGCTTTTTGCTCTGCACGGCCATCCATATTTCAGAAAAGTCAGCGTGGCATTTCAGAGGCGTGTTGGACCTTCATGTGCCTGAAGTTTCTCAGTTTATGGTGCTGCTGTCAGACTTTAAAAGCGGTTCACCCCGACCCTCCTGTCAGCCACAGCAGAAATCCTTTTTTTTTTTTTTTTTGTGTGCCATCGCTCCACTGTAGCCGTAGCTAGAAAAACTGGCCACAGCAACTTGGTTAACGATAATACAGCGGCACAACAAATGCACGCACACGGTGTCATATTAAAAGCCTTCGAGCGTTTCATACAAACTCCGGCCTCCAACGAGGATTTGACCTAGTTTTCTCCCAGCCGTCTGGCGACCCCCGGAAATGAACTCGTGACCTCCCGTTTTAAAAAAAAAAAAAGTTGATTAGCAGTTGAATCGATTAAAACAGTTGTGGGAGAGACAACAACAAAGGAGCCGGCTCTGATATTGTTACTGGTTATCTTAATCAGCAGCACGAGCTTTGCTTCTTGTATCGCCTCCCAACTTTGCTGGAGCTGGATTTCAATCTTTTGGGGTGTTTAAATGATAAATTCCAGAGTAAGTTCCTACAATACTGCACGAGCAGGTTGATATTCTTCACATTTTAAACTACATACACCAGCGGAGTAGAAATGTGTCCAATGAGCTACCTCCTCTCACTCTCACTGAATCATTAACTCTTCTTTTCTGTCGTCTCAGTCTTGAACTGTCTTCAAGTCATTTAAAATCCGACCAAACAGTCCCAACGTCTTCAGCTTCCTTCACGTTACAGTCATGTGGTTCACTCTTCATAAACTCAATGCGGTTGGAAAGTTAATGACCGTTACTGAAACTCTAACTAACTGCTTTACAATTAGATGCATGTTTTTGTAGTTGTATTTTTTTCAATTTCTACCACTGCTGCTGTGTGTGTGTGTGTGTGTGTGTGTGTGTGTGTGTGTGTGTGTGTGTGTGTGTGTGTGTGTGTGTGTGTGTGTGTGTGTGTGTGTGTGTGTGTGTGTGTGTGTTGAGTATTTGGAGAATTTGGTGTTGTGTATAAGGTTGATAAGGCCCAGTTGCATACCAGAGGCCGGCACCATGTAGAAAATATTTTAAATTTTTGTCACAAAGAAGCAGGACTGGTTCTTCAAACAGGAGCGGAGATACTGAACCAAATGAGACAAAGAGATGGTGGGATGATCGTCTTGATTGATTAGAAACGAAACTGTAAAGCCTGTTATTTTGAAGCCCACAGAATTTATGATGCAGCGCTTTTATTCTGAAGAACCTACAGTTCCCCCGCGACACAGTGTGTGCGTGCCAAGCTGTTTGCTGCCCGCGGTTGTCATGACAGTAATGTCTAAAACGAGCTACAGCCCATCAGCAGGGACGTCAACCGAACTTGACGAGCATCAACCTAATTAAAAGGAATATATAGTTGCGATGCGAGATCGGGTTTTTTTCATCCTTATTTGCACTTGTTTTGGTTTATTTGGTTTTATTTCGTATTACGTTCTCAGGTCGTCTGTTGGCGTAATACCTCAAATACACAAATAATTTTCTTCAATACTCACGACTGAAGTCCCGATTCGATTTTGGTGGTCAAAGGCCCATCGTTTGATTTTCTGACTATGACGTGATCGCGTGTCGATTTACTCTCTGGGTGGGACCAGTTTTTCCGGGCTAAGCGGAGTAAACGGTGGAAAATTTCGGGATGACAGCGAGCGGTGACCGAGGCTGGAGCTGCTCACCTTTAGGGAGTCCACGAGGTCCTCGACCAGGAAGAGGCGGCTCATCTGCTTCAGGGCTCGGTTGATGTAGGTCAGACTGGCGTCCACGTGCTTGCGGAAAGTCTCTGGAGCGATGCTGACATCCTTATCTATCAGCGCTCTGCGGAGAGAACAAAATGAGGCTAAGTGGTCGGGCAGAAATGCTGCAGGAAAACAATACGTGAAGCGGCCGTGGTGGAAAGGACTAAAAAAACAACAACAACATCCATTTGTACTAAAATAATCTGAAGGAGGGTTTTTGATAGAAGTCTAAAGATTGTTTTACCCCCAAATCTCACTATCCAGCAGATACTTTCATAGGAAGTCAGTTACATTGTTTAGAAACTGAAGTTGTTTCAAAATAAAAGATTTCAAACCTCTCCCATTGAGAATAAACCTACGGTACAGATTTTTGTCTTGATAAATCTATTTTGATGTTCTGTATGTTTCAAGTTAAAAATACATTTCTAATTCCATCAGTACAACAGCGTTGCCACACAAACACAGTTCTCATTCACTAATTATTCTCTGTCGCTTCTACGTTGTTTGATGGTAAAACTGATCACTTCCTGAGCAGATATTTCAAAATAAAAGCCTTTCAGCAGCTCAAAGGGTAAAAATTCCCCTTTTAACTTGAAATGGATTCAGGAAATGTTGACATTTCACTGATCGTAATTCAACTGAAATTTATACAACGAAAAAAGTCAAAGTGACTGGAAATAATTAGTAAATATAAACAATTTTACAACACATGATGGTTCAGAAAGAATTAGCAAAAAATATTTGATTTAATAAACTATTATTCATTTAAATCAAGGAAAACATATCTAGATTTGCTTGATTCATCTTATATTTGAGGATTTATTCATTTTTGTTATATTTAATAAAACATTAGTTGTCCTCGCGTTGTGCAGAACCGGGACATCGCCTGTGTTAACAGTGAAAATAATATTGACACGATAATCGGAGGCATTAATGAGCAGTGAGTGAATCCAGATAAAGAAGCAGTGTTATCTGCTTGGTGCGCACAGACGTCAGTCAGGAGTTTCATTCCAGCTGCACTGCTGCAGATTTCTGCTATTTTGTCGCTGCGACATTAAATCTTCATCCCCCCCCCTTTGGTTTCAAGGTTAAAATGAGCCGTGACGAGAATTCAATGTTGCGGCCGTGGAGAGGAGCTGTACTCTGAACTCTGTGAAGCCTTCCCTCAGGCTCGGGCTCCACCAAGTTGTTCTATGAATAAATGCAGACGAGGCAGAGGTTACGTGAGGTGATACAAAAGCCTGACCTCCAACACTCTGAAAACGTAGAGGTCTTTAGAAGGAGCGTGGTTAAAATGTATTATATGAGGCCCTGCTTTAAAACATGTGGCAGTGCAGCAGCATGGCTCAGTGCAACGAAATGAGAGTTTTATCACTTTCACATCGTTGGTACTCGTGTAGCTGCCTGTTTGGGAAGCTACAAGACTAAATCTTTTTGTGAATCGGCCTAGTTGCACGTGAAAATAGTCTAAAAGTGCATCCTGCAGCCCAAGTAATCACCCTTACCTTGTAATATTGTGTTTAAATCTCACAATTCTCCACATTTTTGGTGTTGCCATAGCAACAACACAAGTCTGTCTTTACTGGCGCAAAAAAAAAAAAAAGAAGCACAACAGTGATTAGTTATTTTCTGAGGCCTCAAAAAAATTGTAATCTAATAACTGAACATCTTTTCTGCTTGAAGTAGTTGGATTCATTTGTGTCACCGGCACAATACAAATTCTGAAACACATAATCTACTAAAAATATTTTCATCGCCCTTAACAGACCCTGATCAATCCGACCTGCCCGAACATAAGAAAAGGTCAAAGTCACGTAGAGCCGACTCTCTCCGCGGGACACGGTCTTACTTGAAGGGGTGTCCGTCGTTGGACTTCTGCACCGCCTGGACGACGGACTTGTAGATGCGGAAGGTGATGGTGACGCAGAGCAGAGCCAGCAGCAGGTAGGAGGCCACGCTGATGACGCTGAAGGCCGCCAGCGACAGCAGCAGCAGCATGGACAGCCCGAACACCACGCCCGACTTCTTGGGGTCTCGCCAGTGGATCAGATCCTTCACTGCACACAGGTGGAGGGAGACGTTAGACTGACGTTGGACCGGTCGCACTGACCTCCAGTTAAATATCATGACGCTAAATTGTAACACGATGACTTGTTCCGAATCTCAAGTAAAACATAAACGGTTTGAAAAACCTGTTGTCAGGTGGAACACGGAGAGTATTTTCTCTGAAATGATGCAGGTTTGATGGAGGAACCGATTTCAGCGTTTTATCCAGTCAAATTTGAAAGGAGCTGATTATGTTAAATTCTATAGAAGTGTCATTAAAGCCAGCGACAACTAATACTGTGATAGTGCGCAGAAGGTGGGATGTCAATGAAAGCATGATGTAAGTCTCATGTCACACTCACCACTAGCTGCTTTTCACAACTGCAGTTTGAATTCACTAAACACCAGTTGCTTCTACTTTGTAATTGGAAGTTGCCATCAGCAAAACTGAACACGTAGAAAGAACTGTTGGGTGAAAATGGCATTTCTAAGCAGCAGAAAGGTGAGGATGGTGGTGGGGGAAAAGTATGGCACGTCAAGATATAATAAAATATATGACATGTTATGATTACAGAGGAAAACCAGTAAACATAGATCAAGTTTAGAATCTACGTTGACAGCAAATCTAAATGTGGATAGATGAGACAGGAAGACTTTCAAAACAGGAACAACAGAAGGGTTCTTATGAAAATAAAATAAACTGTCTAAACAGGGACGTTAAAAAATAATTGGCAGTTAAATATTACAAATCTGTTCCAAACCCAAAATCCTGGCCACTATGTTAAGGTTTAGAGTCATTTTCATGCTCTGACTATTTAAGAGAAAAATTTTCAAGCGGCCTTCAAAAGTTGAAAAAATGTCTTGAGGGAGAAAAAAACAAAAAAAATCCTGCTCTTCAACTCTGGCCCAATAAAACATGAATACGCGCCATAAATCTCTTCTGGCATCTGCAGCCCAGAATAACTGAGGGAGGAACACTGCTGCGGATGCCCGTTTCATGTCTGTATGCAAGCCCTGCGAGAAGTCCTGCATGCAGAACGGTAGCCTCTATACAAGGCAAGTTACGTAACGCTGGAATGGGTTGCCGCTCTTTCTGCCACTCCTTCCCCTCTTTGAGGGGCAAAAAAAAAAAAAAAAAAAGAAAAGGGGTATTTAAAAAAAATAAAATAAAATAAAAAAAAGCCTTGTGTAAGTGGTGGTGGAAAGAGCACGCGGTCTGAAGCCTCGGGGATGGAGCAGGCTTCAACGCTCCTGCAACTAATGGGAACACGTTATATACAGTAGGACCTTCTCACACACGTCATAGAAAAATAAAAGCAACTACAACGTAGTACTTAGTGTGCATTTCTTGTGAAAAAATATGATTCCTCAGTGTTTTGCAAACCTTTGACTTTAACTCTGGGCAAAGGGAAAGTAAAGGGAATTTTAATTCCTTTTGTTGTGTCAGTGTTCCTGGCTGTGAGCTGGCGTTTCAAGCGGCGAGAACCAGGGATGTTTCATGATTTTCAACTTTTAAAATCGGATAGTTTCTGTGCCAATTATCTTGTCTTAAAGACATATATTTCTCCTTGTTTTTACAGGCACCTTGTGGTGACAAGTTACTCCTGCCAGAAGGTGGCAGTAATGCACCTGAAAGCTGTTTGCTATCTGACAACTCGCCCCCCCGCCCCAAAAAAAAAAAAAAACAGTAACAGGAGAAACATGCAAAAGATGACTACAGCTGACAAAACGCTGGTATATATAGTTTTCAAAATTTCATGGCATTTGTTGCATGAGTAGGTGTGTGTGTGTGTGTGTGTGTGTGTGTGTGTGTGTGTGTGCGTGCGTGCGTGGAAACTGTTGTAGGGCCTTTGTATTTCAGTGCATTCAGTCCAGTAAGACACTATACTGTTTACAGAAACATCACTAAGGTGGCTAAGTGGGATGTCGTGATTGTATTTATTTCATGCAACGTAGTAACCGTGACAACAGTACCGTAAGCACATGTTTTGATAATGAAAACTAGGTAGACCACGCTCAAACACTAGGTGCTTCCGAAACAGACACACCCATCACACACACACACACACACACACACACACACACACACACACACACACACACACACACACACACACACACACACACACACACACACACACACACACGCGCACATTCCTTGTTGCGGAAATATTTTCCTGGCTTTACTTTCTCAGTCCAAACTGAGTGACATTCTGCTAAATTAGCAACAATCCCGATAAAGGATTACTAAACTAAAGTTTGACATTGTTGGCTGCTTGAAATGCTGACTGTAACTGATTAAGAAAGTTAAATTTCAATTTAAAAACTTGGCAGGTTAATCTACTTTCAGTCACTCGGCAGTGGTTAAACCCTCTCAGCAAGTATTTGTGTACAGTTCTGCTGCCAGATTTTGTGGCTCAGTTACACAACGGTGAAGTGACTTCATTTCAGTGGAATAGCTCTCAGGAATGAAATTTGACGAGGATGAACAGATTTATCAGATTCTCTTTCTGTTAATGAGAACAAGGGGGAGACAATCAAACCGATCAGAGATTAATCCCTGATTAACACACGGAAACGGAAATGATGTAAAATTTCTCTCCGGTCAGCGTTACCGTTATTTAGCGATATATGGACTGCCACTACATGGCCGGTCTGTTTCCATAACAATGTGCTATATGTCCATTTTAGTTGTCACTGTTTATCAATGAGAAATAACACTCATACAACATGTCATACCTGAAAACCTCATAAACAGTTCAGACGCTGGTCTGAACTGTTTACAAGAAAAGCAGCAGCAGGTCTCTGCGCGCGCGCGCGCACACACACACACACACACACACACACACACACACACACACACACACACACACACACACACACACACACACACACACACACACACACACACACACACACACACACACAGAGCTCTTTTGTTCCCGTCTGTTGACTCAGAATGAGACTGTGTGAAAACCTCCTAACCTCCGGAGCAATAGAGTTTCCATGCATCGACTGAGGTGATTAACGACATTCAAGGACAAAGGGAATTCACGGATCCCTTTTTTTCAAAAACCCATTTATGAGATTTTAATGGTCACAGTTGTTCTGAGAAACGTGACATTTTCATCTGACGGCAACAATGAGCGGGGTTTCCTCACCCTGCACTGCAGGGGTGTGGTGTCCTCCCAGCATGCTTTGCTGTCCGTACCCACGGGGAGGCAGCCGAAGCTTGACGGCCCTTGTTCATTATATCTCTCTCTCTCTTCCTGCCTGTCTCTGTGTCTCTCACCCTCGCTCTACTCTGCTGAGGCGCAGTGGCCTGCTTTCACTGAACTGCTCTTAAAGCAACACACACACACACACACACACACACACACACACACACACACACACACACACACACACACACACACACACACACACACACACACACACACCAATTGCGGGACTTATTTTTCAGGTAAATAACAACAAGTCCAAACAAAGCAGACAGGTTATGTGCGCAGCACCTTTCAGAGACTCCGACACACTAATCGCCCGCAGTTTCAGTTTTCCTCGCTCTCATTATAGTCTGAAACCCCGTACTGTGCTGAAGGGCCGACCAATCAGAGGCCAGCGTTGGTGGTTAAGTGCGGTGACTGTAGTTGCAGGGGTAGAGTTTTGGCACAAAAAGTGGTCGTTGCTGATTTGGTTAACTTCCAGTAAAATGAAGCCGAGGTCTACGCCAATCAGGACGCAACGGTTCCCTGCAGGGCGAGGCCAGGCTGCATGAGGATTATGGACAAAAAAATACAATCATTACATTTTTTGACGAAATATATTTGACAGAATCAATTTAAAATCTGAGACAAAAAGTAGTCTCACGTCACAATAAGATGAAAATATCAATAAATTCGCCCAGCCTCGGGCCTGACCCATTTATTCATGCAGCAAATCTGGTCAATTTAAAAACTGGGACACTTAATAGGACCGAGCCATCATTAGTACGCATGTGATTTCCCTACAATGACAAGTGACAGACAGGAAGCTACTGAGGACTGGGCTGATGTGATTTATGCTCTTGGTGAGCAGTAGCCTGCAAGGTATTATTTTATTTTAAAGCACTGCTTTTAACATAAAATTACATATACTATTATACATATATATTATATATAGTTTGTGACGTTTACGGTCTCCTGCCAAGGAAGTAAATCCACAAGATGAACTGAAAATGTTAATCTGTGCGACTGCAGGCTAGTCACAGTCGAACCAAGACTGTGTGTACACACACACACACACACACACACACACACACACACACACACACACACACACACACACACACACACACACACACACACACACACAAATCTCACAATGGAACAACCGGTGATGATCGGGTGTAACAAACATCCGCTGAACCTGCAGCATCCAAGTCGAGTCACTGAACGCCACCTACCACCACGTTTAAAGCAGCGTAATGAACAGTGTAACTACGAACTGCTCCAGAGGAGTAATTAGCAATAAGACAATATTTTAAGTAACAACCCAGTATATGTCTGTTTCAAAACCTCGCTCCACTTTTCTTTATTAATGTGACCCCATTATAAATCCTGACAAAGGTTATTGTTTCTTCTAGGTGACAGTCAGGATGTTAATGTGTCGTTACAGAGAATCTGAAAACGCAACGGTACTCGTCGACTACTTTTCCGTCTGCAGGTCTGCGGTAACTTTTAAATAAATAAAAAAAACATGGCGATATTTTGCGTTTGAGTCGGGTGACGAGGCACAAAGTTCCAGACGACCAAAAGCCGCAGCGCAAAACGGACGAAACGCTCCAAACGTATTTCGAGCAGCTCAAATTTATTTTATACGATTTATACGCAGCATTGAAGTTGAGAATTGTTAACTTTATATTAACATGAATGTTGCCACAATGTTCACATCCTGACAGCTGCTTATGTTATAGCAATTATGTCATACAGGATCTTGAAATTGTATTTTTATTATACAAATGTCACTTTTTTTTTCTTTTTTTTTTTTAAATCAAAAATGTTTATAGGTAGTAATTTCCTGTATTTACAACACTGATCTTTTTTATCTAAATATAATTTACTCTCATTCTCAGTGTGATTTTAAAACTAACATCCTGTCCAGTGAGGGTTGTTATTGTATCACCTGGACAAGGCGCTCCCTCCCATTAGATCATGGAGAGATTTCTTTTACAGCTACCTCAATCTGTAAATGAATGCACTATAATGCATTTTTCATGACTTTATTATACGACGGCCAACAGATTGATGCAATACGAGTCAAATCTAATGAGATACCTGCCTATCGTGATGTATGTCGTGAACCAGTTTTAAAACGGGTGTGCCTTGATGTCCTGGTTTGACCTTCGATGACCTTTGATGTGCCGCTGCCCCGAACAGTTCTGGTTTATACGTTTATCTCCTGTTCAGCCTCCAGTGTTAACGCGGTACTCTACGACCAGTCACGTGTCTTCTTGCCCACCAAAAAAAAAAAAAAATAACTTTAAAAAAGATTCAATAAAGGATTTAGATGATTCAGATTCAATCAGCAGATTCAGACCTGGTTTCAAGTTTCATATAACGACATTGAAGCTCATCCTGAGTGCTACATCACAATTATCTGCACTAGGGAGGTCAACAAAAGTACCAACAATTTGATAGTCGGCACGAATACCGCTGACAATCCTATCGTTATCACGAATAAAAACTGCAATACTCTTACTGGTATGTCATCTCTACTACAGCGCCTTAAACATAAAAAGCAATGAGAACAAAGTCTGAGTGTAATAAATACCGGGAAAAACTGAAGCTGATATTTCTTTTATTTTCCTGTTGCGCACGTTTTCTCCGTTGGTTTCCGTTTGCGGCAGACGGTTCTGTGGCAGGTCGAGCTACAGAGTATGCAACACATGTAGGTGTAAGAGAGAACGTGTTAGGATTACCGTCTGCATACCGGCCTCTGTGTATGTGTGTGGAGATGGAGATCATGTCTGTAGAAAAGAAAAAAAAAAAGGGGGGGGCGACTGCAGACCTGTAACGTATAATACACTCCGGCACTTTTGCCCCTCGCTCTGGTGAGCTTTTAATGACGAGTATAACGCAACAATTTTCTAAATAATCAGGGAAGCAGGCCGGTTTAAAAGCCCGCTGTCACACCGATAAGTGTTTTTTAGAGGAAGGTCGGGCCCGGATGAAAAGGCAGCCGGACCGGACGAGTGAGGAGCGGAAGACCTGACGGCAAACTAATCCCCCCCTCCCTCACCCTCCTGGCATCTCACTGAAACTCGAGTACGAATCATCACGGCAAAAATATTTGCACCTAAGTGGCCTCCAGATATGCAGTTAACTTTGGGTCGCTTCGATTTTTTTTTTTTTTTTTCTTTCTTTCGACCCATGCCGTGCGTGTTTTAGCGAGCATGCCGCGGAAAGAAAAGGAACATCGAGGCGGAAACCCAACGCCGGGGATCGACTCGACCGCGTGACTACCAAGGTTTCCTGAAAGCCAACACGCGGCCGCCATGTTCAAACACCTCTGTCAGGAGGACCACTGCCAAGCTGCAAAAGGACAGAGGGCAGGAGAGGGTCATCAGCTCGCCAGACCAAATGTAGCCTTTAATGTCCACGTAGCATACCCCCTGCACCTCCCCTGGTGTGGCTGCTCTATCCGTGACAGCTGCGACTCTTACAGCTTTAACAAGCGGCTGAAAAAAAATGGCTTGTGTTGCAGTTCTCAACAGAAATATGCAAATACCGACTTGATACAATCGTCTCAAAAGATGCCACGAGGGGCAGGCAATGTCATACCCCGTAATATCATTACAGTAGCTTTGAAATGCCAGTTGGCAATAAAAGCAAGCCTGAAGGCGCCTTTCCCCTTGTGTGCCTCTTCCAGCGAGACGTCTCTGGTGTTCTTTCGTGCAGGAGGGCTTTAAGACTTTCAGACACGAAAACACCTGCTCCGAATACCAAACTGTTTTTTCTGGCATTTGTAGCCGCACATGTGCGATCATGCTGTAGCAATTTGCACCAAACACTATTGTGTGTTTAGTGCGCGCCAGATGATGAAATGCGTTCACTATCACAACTGAATAAGAACTTAATTCTAAAATTAACTTGGTACTTGGTTTGGATTCAAAAGAAAAAAAAAAAAAAAAGTAGCATGTACTACTTTGAAGTAATAGAGGAAGTAGAGTGTAGGGAAAAAGTCTGTCTAACACAAACATACACACACACACACACACACACAAAGACAATACCTAGTCTCATCATGATATGAAAAAATATTGATATCTAACAGAGCCAGCTAATTTGTTGTATCAGCTGTCTGTAAAATAGCTCCAGAAAGTAAACTGTGTTAGTCTGCTCCTCTGAACTGCAGAAAAAAAAAAAAAAAAAAAAAAGATTTTATCCTAATCAAAAAGATACATTTCTTTTTGTTAAAACTGATTTCAAAAAGTGGGCATCAAAAAAATGTCATTCAGGTATATTGGTATGGAAAGTTTTTGAAGAATATCCACCGTAAAATTCACCATTTACTTTGTGTATTTTTCAAAAAAATGTATACAAAAAAATACACAACTTTGCTGTATTGTAATTGGCAAGGAAAGCCAACCCGTCGCTTTCTTCACTGTTCATGTGGAATACCACAATGTTCCTTACTTCTTTAAAATGTGTTTAATTCCCCTTTTGTACAATTCATCACATAAAGACAACAAAATCATCCAAATGATAGTTTAACTCTTTGCTGCCAGGTGACAACAAGTTGGTGACTGTCGAAAGACTACATGCCACAGACCGAAAGTAAATTGGCTAAAAGAGGACCCAAATGGTAAAATGGTTAACTGAAAAAAAACTTTTTTTTGAAAAGGATCAGGCAGTTACTGAGGTGCAAGTAAGAAAAAGGGGTCCCTGCTGAGGGAATTGCGTGAGGTTAGCAGGCCTACTGCCCAGAGGGAGGTGGTGTTACCTGATAAGTGGGTTAGTATTGCTGTCAAGACATGCTCAGCAAGGTGATAGGCTTCAGCCACCCATTCGTCGATGGCTTCTACCTCTTTGGAATAGGTACTGTCGACCACACGGTGGCTTTCGGGACATGGGGCGTATGGACCCGAGGTAAAGGAAGACTGCTGCGTAGATGAGGCGTTGGCCTGAACCTGGCCCCGGTCCGAAACCGCCGACCGGAGGTCCTCCGCCTCCTGACCGCTGCCCAGCTCTTTGAGAGCGCTGATCGTCAGTTTCTCTTGTTCCAGATCCATCACCGCAGTCGGAGGGGATTGGGAATGAGGCAAGCTGGTTTTGCGGAGCTCGTCCTTTGAGGGAACGCCTTGGTAGGGGTTTTCGGGTTCCTCGTCTTCCCGGGATTTCAGGCACTCTCGCATGAACTCCACGAAACTATCCGTTGGTTCGGAAGCCGAGCTGTCCAGGCTGCTGTTCGTTTCCGGCGCGCAGTGAGCTGCTTTCGTGTCCTCCTGGACGTTTGAGCCGGGCTTCTGCGATGGTAGCGAGTTGTCGTGTTCCGCGTCATCCGCGAAGGTCTTTTTCTTATTGAACTCTTGCTCGCTGAAGCAGGAATATGGGTCTTGGGGGTATTCTCTTGGAGACGGCTTCGTGAAGGCTTCGCTATCGTTCGGGGAAGTGATCCCGTCCGAACTTCGACTGTCTTCCGGAACGTCGTTTGGTGCAGAGCTCGCATTCAATTTTTCGATGAGGATTTGAGAAGGATCAGCAAGAAACCGCTCCTTGGCATTGTGTAGCTCTTTATCACCGATGTCATCTAAAGGAGAGGATGTGTCGAACTCGTAATCAAACGATTGTCTGTCGTATATATCGTCCTGCATAAAGCTGGTTTTAGAAAGAGGCACTGTCTCTATGTAGGCTTGTTTTGCGACGGTATCGCTCTTGTCGTCCACTTTGGACTCGCTGTGAGGAGCTGCTTCCCTTGATGGCAGCTCGGTCTTGCAGGGTTTGACCAGGATATCCAGCGCTTCATCTGACCACTCGTCGTTATTGTCCGGGAAGTCCACATCTTCGCTTGTGACTACAAAAGTGGAGGGTTTCTCGTGAATTGTATTCGAAGCGGCCTGTGATTTGTCAGATTGTGCAGAGTCGTTTGAAACCGATTTTGATGTGGATTCCTGATGGCATGCTTCTGGACCAGACTTGAAGGTCTTGTGTTTGGGAGAGTATTCGCCGTCAGAGTCCACGGGCGAGGACGGAGGAGAGTAGCCTTCCATGAACTCGGTTTCTATGGGTCGCGTTTTGGGTGGTTCAGTTTTAACGTCTTCCGGTTCTGAGGTTTTTGGAGCCTCGTGGGCTGGATCTTTAACAACTTCATAATCCTCATCCTCATCCGGCTCCATTTCCATCTCCATCTCCATCTCCTCTTCACTGTAGTTTGGCTCGTCGGTCTCAATAACATTGATTGTTGGAACCTGCATCAGCTTCCTCTCAGACTTCGGCAGAGGGGTCACCTTCTCGTCGGGATCGGGAGCTGCGGAGGAAGGGGCGGCTGCCGGATCACTCAAAACCGGAAGATCAAAAACTGACGAAGGGGCACAAACGCCGTCCTCGATGACGGTATCGTCCGACTCGCCCGAGCTATCCGCTTCACTCGCCTCTCGGGGCTCCAGGTCTCCGGTCCAAGCGGCGTCCTTCTCACCTGAAACGTTCGGTTTGGCATTAGTCCCCGCCGGAGGGGAGAAAGGAGGAGATGGGGAGTCGAAGCCTGCAGGAGGCGCGGGTGAGGATGGAAGCACAGAATCGATATTCGATGACGCCTGGACGCCTGACTTTTCCTGCTGATCCCACATGTAGGCTGTTGGCAAAAAGCTGAGGTCGAACTCCTCTTCAACGCTCGGCTGTTTCTGTGCGTCGCTGAACTCGTCTTTCTGTTTTGGAGGTTCGACGGGAGAATCCATGAAAGCATCAGGGACGCCAGCGAAGGCAGCGGGGGCGTCGGGTATAACCGTGTCCGTCTCCTTCCCCTTTGATGCAACATTGCCGGCGCCTTTGATTAAGGCATCAAACTCCAGCACAGGAGGTAAATGAGCCTTCATCCACTCTTCTGTTTCTTCAAACTCATTTACGTGTCTTAAATCTTCAAGGACTTCAAAGGGGGATTCTGGAGACTGATCAGCAGAACCTCCCTTCTTCTGGACAGTTGGTGCAATTTTCTCATTTGGAGATTTCTGGGTCTCCGTGGGAGATTTCTGGGACACCGTGGGAGATTTCTGGGTCTGGGAGTCCATGGGAGATTTCTGGGACTCCGTGGGAGATTTCTGGGTCTGGGAGTCCGTGGGAGATTTCTGGGACTCCGTGGGAGATTTCTGGGACTCCGTGGGAGATTTCTGGGTCTGGGACTCCGTGGGAGATTTCTGGGACTCCGTGGGAGATTTCTGGGTCTCCGTGGGAGATTTCTGGGTCTCCGTGGGAGATTTTTGGGACTCCGTGGGAGATTTCTGGGTCTGGGTCTCAGTGGGAGACTTCTGGGACTCCGTGGGAGATATTGGTGTCTCCCCGATATACTTTGGGATCTCAGGAGAAGTTTTCTCGTGATGGCGATCCCTGAAGTGAGAGAAACCGCCATCGCTTCTAAAATCCGGTTCCTTCTTTTTGGCCGCAAGGGCTTCCAGTGCTTTTATTCGCTCTGAGACAGGAGACGTCTTTATCGGTGAGTCCGGTTGTTCATCCGGCGGTCCCGCATCACTGCCATAATTACCAGAGGAGAATGAACCGGGTTGAGAAGGAAAGCGAAGGGATGTCGCGACACCTTCACAGGGCTTGTCGGAGCCTCGGATCACTCTTTTGTCTACATCGCCATGCACGAAGAACCACGATGAAGAGGGACAAGGAGGTATACAAAAATAAAATAAAAATTACACACACTAAACTCCCATGCACTTCTAACATCATTCAGCGAGGCCTTAATATAGCAGCCCAAGCATTCATGCATTGCATCATGTAAATGTGAGGCAGACTCGTATAATGGATGGGATCTTCAATTTTAGCATGCTGCTCTTAACTACTTCACAGAGTTGCCATCAAGCATCAATCACTATGGCAACTTAACTTATCTGAATGATCAAATGAAGCAGCAGAAGAAATAAAAATCTCACCGACAATTCCTGTAAATCACCATGTGTGGCTGGTGATCATGCATTTTGTATATTTAGTGTATATGAGCTGTTATACACTTATAGGCTTGAACACAGTTTATTTTTGATCGTGTTTTCTTGTTTCTGCAGGATTTATTTTCCCAGAGCTTTTGGTTTGGCATCGAATACTTTAAAAGTGAAATCCTAAATCAACTTCTTAAAAAAATACACTACATTTAACACGAATGAATAACTGCTGCTCACACGCATGTAATCATAACAGCTACTTCATAAGATCTGCAGATGGCAACTAAAGAAACCTACGATATAGAACCCCACAAAACGATAGAGAGCTGAAATAAAGAGATGAGACGAAAACTATCAAAAGGTTGTGAAGATAAAAAACTTCCTGTGCTTACTCAAGGCTGTCTTTTGTATTGTAGCAGAATTATATTTTAAATCATTAAGACAAAAAATGTGTTCAGTGATGTTTATGATGCAGAATCCAGTCCTTCCAGCCAATAACAATCATACGATTGTAATAATTAATGCAGATTCACCAATTCCAAAAGAAGACCAGTAAAAACTGAAAAAGTGAAGTAACAGGGTTTATGGGAAATGTGGTCTTCGCATGAGAATTAGGCTTCCGTGTGCAAGTATGTGTTAAATTACATGAGTTTACAAACCCTTCCAGTTGTATAAGATCGCACCATTGGATTGGATTTAGCTCCCTGCTGCTTCTTTTCTGTTCCCCAATAATTTTTGTCATAAACTTTGATGTGCGTTCGGACCACTGCTCACAAAAGTACGTGTAACTCGGGCGCTGATTTTTCTTATCAAGAGACGAAACTTGGGGAGTTCTTCTCTGTGCTCCATGTACATCACGGCGTTGCACATCATTCACGCGCAACAATATATTTCTCACTGTAACCCGGTTCTCATGTTTCAAATATTTAAGCAATGTCCAATGGATAGAGTGGAAGCGGCAATCTCTGAACGTTCAAGAGTAAGAGTTCTTTGTTGCGGAAAGTAACTTGCTACATAATTTGTGTTCGATAACTGGCTATTCATCGCAATCATGTAAAGTTCTGATCCATAAAATTATGACAAATATGCCAAGCGTTACATAATACTGCTGGCTTTGTGTAGTTAATCAGGTCATTCAAACGTCACCATTTCCTCAGCCAAACAGCTGAGGAGGCTTTTACAGTCACTGTGATGGAAGGCTCCCCCTCCCCCATCCAACAGAGACAATGTACCACCTGACTTCCAACGATCCTTTAGAAATCACATGATTCCCTTCACCAATGATCTCCTAAATCACCTTCAACCCCCAAACATCAGCTGCTCAGTTTATCCAGCGCACGCCAACCTCCATGTACTGATAATGACACGACAGCTTTTACCCAGCATGCACTTCTACAAAATGATAAATTTTGTCTGGTTAATGCAATTTCTCCTACATCAAGAACCTTGCGTTGATAACTGCGCTGTCAACACGATTCAATAACTCCGCACCTTCCTTGCCACTGTGTTGACACACACTTTCCCCACTTGTGTCCAGCTGACTGGTCCACTTTGTCTCGGATAGGACGACCACCACAATACAACTCCTTGTTCAAACTAGGCCACATGAATGAACTTTCCATCTGGCCAACAGCATTGTAGTCCTGCAGCTCTGTACTGTAAACAAATGCCAAACCAGCCAGTGCTGTGAGAAAAACCATCCACGGATATCAGCTGGTGCTGGATCTTACTTTGTTCAAACATACTCTACTCCCATTAGGGCAAGTATTCATATGTGGCTTCATGACGAGGCTGCAGATAAAGCTGCCAGCAACTGAGGACTTTAAGCGAGCCACTGGTCGTGTACCAACTGCCAAATTAGGCCTGACTGGACGTCCATGTTTCATCTATGGGATCTGCTGTCTAACCAAATGGGAAGTTTCTGGAAAATCAAAACAACTACAACTCGAGGAAAGCTCTTCCACAATGAGCACAGGAGTTTCATCTCGACCTCTGGGGGTCCACATGTGTTCCCCAACTCTTTTCTGAGCTTTCAAAGTATCTTGCGGTCTTTTATCGACAAATGGCAGCGATATCAACTCCTTTCTCAGGTCGTTGATTGGCTTCGGCTCGCACGTCAGATGTGACAGTCCGCCCTTCGGCCAAGCGATGATGACCATCGCTGTGAAAAACCCAGTAATTACAATCTGTCTTGAATATTTATGGAGTCCAAACTAAACATCTAGAGTGTGTCAACTGCACCTCCTCACCATGGAACTAGTTTAGTTTGTTCCTAATGTCTTCTTTATTAAAGTGAATCATATTATGCCAAATAAACTTAAGCTCAGCATTTTACATTTAAATCTCAGACACTGATGTATTGATAAAACATTGCGACACATAAGCCAGATCAAATATCTTTGCTGAGAGTCAGCAGATGACTCGTTAAGTTTATATTCCACAGGCTGCAGTTATGTCCTGATACGTCAGCCGGACGATTTGATCTACTGATTTTGGCTGTTCAGATAGATTGATATCGGTGTATATGTCCTAGTGGAGTTTACGGTTTCAGTGCACTGATGTCATTTTGGCCAATAAGACTATAAAAATATCCTATTTGCCCCATATTTGTCGGGTTCTGCTTAGACTACAGCAGGGTTGGTTGCGTGTTGAAGTGTGTGATGGTAACGTGTGACCTTGGCCTTTTGCGGCTCATGTTATCTTCTCCGCTGCCTTACAGCTATTTAACGAACGCTACTTTCGCATTCTTCATCCAAGCGCCAACTGTAAATGGTGCTGCAAAACCACAGCTCAAAAATAATCTGAAAAGAAGCAAAAACTGCTCAAAAGAAAACCTACTTTTAATGCTTAAGCAATGACGTGATACATGCACAAAGCCTACGAAAGCCAGAAGCAGATAGTTTGGGTGGAGGGTGAGTGAGCAGGTAACAGGCAATGGCAGGCCCAGGCGGCGGATGATATCTCCAGTGCCACTCGTCCTCCAGGACTCAGTTGCTACTCGGGCTGGGGAGGAGGGGAAGAGTGGGATGGGGAGGGGAGGTGTACTAGGGCAGCGGGAAGGTAGGATCATCCCCTCGGGACACCAACCGGCTCCATTTTTAGGTTTCTGCTCTTCTTGCGCACAATGTGAACTTGAACTTCTCCGCTTTCTTAAAATAAGGTGGCAATCTTGGGATTATCTTGAACCTACAGTGAGTGATGCTGACCTAAATAATGCTCGCTAGCAGGCGGTAAAGACCTAAATGGTCCGATTGCTATAGCAGCTGTGAAGGGGGGGGGGTTATAGTGGTAATGTTTTTCGCGTCTACCAGATTGTAAGAGTTAGAAGAATACTGGCAGCAGCGGTTGTTCCGATTCGAGTCGACCGCTGGCGATTCGTGCTAATTCGGTTACTCGCCTCCCTGCATACTGAGGCGTGTTTTTCAAACTGTACAAACGTGAAGAAACGTCTATATCAGCTCTTGTTTGAAGAGCTTCTGCTGCACGGACTACAGCTATACACGCGCCGCACGCTCCCTGCCGGTTCTAACAATAAACTAACAACAAAACCTGTCAATGGGTCAAGAAGGCTATTTAGGGCACGAGCAAGAAAAGGTTTCATCTGAAGCTGCAGCAGAGGTTGGTGGGGTGGGGTGGGGTGGGGGGGGCTCAAATTACCTCTGCCATATGTCACTGAAAACAGGAGGAGCTCTGCTTGTCCGGCTAACTTTAACAATTAGTGCAGCAACTGAGGGTCAGCGGTGTCGGAGACAGATGGGACAGCATAATTAAGTTTGTAGAAGGAGACGCAGGTAAAAACCGGGTGGAGGTAGAAAGGGAGCCGGGGTTAGGGACTGGAGTTCATTACGTTCTTGTTTCTCTGCAGGCTCGTTGTATTATTATTTGTTATTGGACTCTCACGAGCAGGAGAGGGGCACCAGAAAGAGGGATGAAGTAGAGCAATAACAGCAGCAGGCCAGCGAGAGAGTAGAGGACAGAAGGGAGAGAGCAGGCGAGCAGCGTAAGAGAACCATACACTTGCCTTGAGGAGACTGAATGAGAGATACAGGCGAAGAGGAAAGAAAGGAATCTGAAAAAATAAAGAGGACAGAAGAATGATCATCCTAGGAGAAGAAGAAGAAGAAAAAAAAAAGAAAGAAAAAAAAAAAAAGAAAAAGAAAAAAGACTCCTATCCACTGCACCCGGTCACATAAAGGCATTTCAAATCAAGAGAAAACAGGAGTTAACTTACCCAGCCTTAACAACTCTACATGCTATACAAGAACTACTTCAAATAAAGACCAGAGAACTCTAATGTGAACAAAGACGCCCCCCATGCATACGCTCTCGTTATTTACTTCCGTAAACCTACAATAACTTTAATGCATGCACTTATATTTCCTACGCAGGCAAAAACCGAGACAGTTTACTTAAGAAGCAAATGAGCACTTGTCACCTCGCCTTAGTTGCAGTTCTGAACCGACAGAAGTGCCCCCCACAAAATTTACCACAACTCAAAGACCGTGATTTCTCCTTCAGTACTCCAACCAGTACTGCAGGTTTATGTAGAAATCAGCAGGAAAACAAATATTTTATGTACGCTCCCAATCACTATCGCCAAAAGTACCAAGGGTACCAGACAGCCCAGTCTAATACCCTCATCCACATACTTCTGGTTTGGGCAAAGTTCCAGTAGAAGGAAATCATAACGCTAAAGCAGAAAATAAGAGCATTTTCCAGCTACCTGCTTTTATGTGACTTTTCAATTCCATAAAAAAATAAAAAACAAACACAAAAACAAGAAGCGAATGGACGAAAAGGAAATGGCTGGAAATCCTAAGGAAAATGTGAAATATTGAAAAAGAACGTCACAGTCCAACGGAAGCAAAAAAATAAATCATAATATACATAAAAAGCATGTGAGCCATTTGTCAATGGAGCTTCCACTGAAATGTAGTGGTGGACAAACACATGGGATGGGCCTGGGGGTGATGAGGAGACTGCAACCTTCCTAAACCTAATACAGGAAGCAAACAGAGCAGTTGTCCGTTAGTGTCATGTCATACCAAGGTCTGAACAAATACTGAAGATACAGTACGAGCCTCAATGCTGTCAAAAACAAAGTGGAGGAACCGCAGACTGTATATAAAAGTAGACATAGATTCTGGGTCTTAAAAAAAATCAGGCCAATGCGGAATTGTCGTAAAGTGCAATACCATCGAGTGCAACTAGAGGTCGTCTCCAAAAAGCCCTCCGTAGACTACCATTCAACTTCTCTCCAGAAATATACCGCCAATAAATTATTTCCACGAATTATTAAGATGTCGGTAGCTGAAGTCACTCCTTCTTATTAGTTTTCTAGCAGTCGATCTGAAAATAATCCCGTCATTAATTAGAAAAGGCCTAAAAAAAAAAAATTCTACAAATCCTGTTGTCTGTGCCACCTGTGAACCTTTTACATTTTGAGGTCTGAGGTTTGGTTTACGAGGTTTTGATATATATATTTACACAAAGGATGATTCATTACTTTGTGGGTTGTAGACTAATGGTTCAATGAAGCCAAATTATATTCTGAGGCAGTTTGTCAAATTTGTATCGGCCTATTTTGTCTGCTTTGAAGAGAAGCACCAAAAGCTCTTGAAGTCAATTCATTCATTTTCCTCTGAAAATTTTCCTCTGCCTATTTTCTGGATTAGATCAAAACCTAATTATATGTTTTCTTCCAATTTGGTGTTGCTTTATGTGGCAACCTGTCCTGTTTCAACATGACAATGCCCAAAAGCAGCTCCATAAGGAAATAGTTTATTAATAATAATAATGATGATTTGGTGTGTGAGAAGCTGACTGGCCTGGGCAGAGCCCTGACTGCAAACACCACCCAAAAACCTTCAGGGGACACTAATGATCTCTCATCTGAATAGGAGTAAATCCCAACAACCAGGTTTCACGATCTATCTAAAAAAAATCATGAGGCGTGAAGAATGTTCGGGTTCCGCTTGCTCTCGGCTGACGGTTGCAACCTGGTCTGGACGCCCTGTCGAGGTTTCGGGGACATTATCTCTTCCACTTTTTAATACAGCCTGCGTCAGGGCGAGGAGGAGGCAATTATGAGCTCTGTCCTCATTCTCCTTTGTCATCAGATGGGTTTAAGGATGCCAGGAGACAAATATGCCAAGTCATGGGAAAGGACTGAAGATGAGGTGTGGTGTTTCCCCTCTTCGGTTCGGCTCGTACAGGCTGGGTAGGTTGGGGTTGGTGTGCCCTGGCGGTGCAACATTCCTGCTGTCAGATTCATACTGCTGGTACCCACCCAGCACGCCACACCTTCACTTTCAAACCACAATGGTATGCTCACGATCACACCTGTGTGTCGACGTTTTGTCAGAGACGCAAATAACCGTAAATATGAAATAGAACGACACGATTCACACCGCAACACACCGGCACATAGCATGTCGAGTTAGGTCACAACAATCATAATGTAATGTACGCAAGTGCTAATTATGATTGTGGGTATTTATTGTTAAATGCACTGTTCTGTCGCAATTTAAAAAACACACACACCGTCATACACATCTAAAGAGGATGCACGTGACTTGGTAACATGAGACAATGTCTTGAACGTGACAAAAGAAAAAAAGCTCAACGTATCAATTAGAATTGAATTGAACAGATGAGATATTGGTATCTATGTATAAGTATGGATTCAGAGCAGAGGAGAAACATTATATCAGCATCATGAAGCACTTGTTTTATCCTAAAATAAATAGTTTTGATTTGTTGATGGGTCAGAGTGGAGGTCGAGGGGGTGGAGGGGTTGAGTGGGTGCCATAAGCGGAAGATCTCATATTATGAATATGTTAACAAATACTTCCCTATTTACAGCATTAGCGATCCAATCATATGTTTGTAGCCACAGTGTAATATTCACTTTGTTTAAACACTGATTTTTACTGCTCAGTGTTCCTCCCTCAACAGTTACGCTATTTGGAGTCGAAGCGTAAAGAGACATTAAGCTAAAAAAAAAAAAAAAAACATCTTCAAATTCTCTCGTGGGTCCATCACCACAAGTCACTCCCTCCACGTATTTGATCCATTTCAACGTAGCAAATATTCGTCGCTTCAGCTTTAAACTGATGTCTGATTGTGGGAAATGATCATCTCTGGAATAGTGTGTCTCTGGGACACGCGAGTAAGAAGCGAGCTATACGAGTGTTGCCTCGGGCTTCTTGTCTTAGTGAAAGTGATGGTGCAGGGTGGGTCCGCTGCTGCGTCGGCATTTTCCTGCCCTGGTGCTACGACTACCCTGCGCTGTCCACCCCCCAGGACTATCTGATTTCCTCTGTGACCTCAATGATACAAGCAGGGAGAGCAGAGAGGAGGGTCAGCTTAGCGACAAAAGCCTGTGTGTGCAAGTGTGTGCAAGTGTGTGTGTGTGTGTGTGTGTGGAGGGGGACGGGGGGGTGCAGAAAGAACTCCATGTTCCTTTAAGCTCTGCATGTTTCGGGGCTCGGTATCAGTCAAAGATTTTCCACAACGTTGCTCGTACCGGTAACCTTGACTTTGATTACCAGTTCGCTCGAGAAAACTTTACATTAAAGTAAAAAAATATATATCGTTTTCATGCAGTTTAGAGGAGGAGAGCGTAACAGATTATTATCTCCTGAACGCCTCACATGTAATTCATCAGTATCCCGTATCCATGTCGTCTACAGACACTACTATAAAAAGCCTCGTATGTATCGGTCGACTCCAGCGAGCCAGAACCTTCTCGATCAATAAAACAAAATGTAGGTTATGGACAGTGGTAATGTAGCAAACCGGAATCACGACATCAGACATCTGCAATGGACGATGCTGTCGTCTGTAATGACAGCAAAATATCCATATTCGATACCGCTTTTGATACCGCAGGGAAAAATGTATAACTGTGAAGGATTACTTGAGCTCTGAGAATTAAAAATGGGATGTTCAGCCACCCACAAGTTCACTGTGCAATCTTATTTTAAGATGGGACTTCAGTGGTCGGCGTGTCCATTGTTTTCAGGCGCTTTGCTAAATTTGTTCCGTCAGCATCTTTTGTTAGCACTGCCTCTCACATCGCTTGCATATGGACTTTGGCTGCGATCCTGTTTTTAACCTGCTCATCTGTCTCCAACGTGAAGCATTTCCACGGAGCAATCGGGCTGTTTTCGGCACGGGCCATCTCGAACAAGCTAACAGCGTGACAACGAAAGCGAGAAGAGGCGTGGCCATGTTGGAGCGGTGCGTCGATTCACTGTTTGACGGGAGATGGGGGCTTGTGGTGGTGGTGGGGGGTGGGAGTGCAGCTGGTATCGATGGATCAATCCTGCAGCAGATCAACATTGAAACCGTTTCAAATATTCAGATCATATGCATTAAAAAATTGCTTCTTTTTTTTTTTTTTTTAATTGTACAACATTAGTCTGCTCACGTTCGAACGTGCCCGAACGGAGCATCGCTGCTGAGTGTCTGAATTCAGTGATCTGTTATTAAAGTGTACGTTACTTCTTATAATATTTGAAACCATTTCTAATGGCCTGCGTGCGGTGCAGCGATACGCCGATGGATTCCAGGGACCCACCTCCCCCTGAAAATATGATGCAATGTCGTTTGAGAAAATGAGGTCCTCGCTTCGAAGTGTGCCACTTCCTTTGTGACCAGCGTCGCTCATCAGTGTGCCGATCGAGTGAAATGGGCTCAGCTACAGAGAGAAGCTGGAAAAAGGCTAGAGAGGGTCAGGCCAACTGGTAGCTGTGATGTTCACGCACACTCAAAAGATCTAGCTTGTGGGGATTAATGTGAAAAATAGCACGAACGATAAGTAATAACGATAATAACCTCTGACAAAAGCAACCATGTCCTGGACAGAACAGCAGCATACTGGTAATCCAGGGTTTAATATTACAGTGTTATGACCAGCATATATGATTAAAGGCCACTTACTGGACTGTAATGACTCACAGGATATGTGTCTATTTAATATACGGAACCTCACAACCGATTCCCAACAAAGTCATGTCACACTCACCACTCTGCTGCTGACACTTCCTCTTTTAATGAGGAATATTTGTTTTCAATTCTTTTGGCTTTGCTGTTTGTTTGATCAATTATAAGCCATCCATCCATCCATCCATCCATCCACCCACCCATCCATCCATTGGGTCCATCCCAGCGGACTTTGGGTAAAGGCAGGGTCCAAGGCGAGGCTGCAAGTCATCAAAATGACAAACTACGACTCACGCTCTGATTCACACATCCTGGAAATCACCAATTAACCCTAACGTGCATGTCGTTGGACTGTGGGAGGAAGCAATGTTGAAATTATCACAAATACAAATCAACACTTGCTGGAATGTTGGAAATAATAAACAAACTAAGAAAGAGAAGGATGCAGTTTAAGCCAAGAAGTGCTGAGTTTTACGAGTACCTGACGGGGAAAAAAAAGCTAAAGGAAAAACAAGTTTTTCTGTTGTATTGACTGGGTTAGAAGGCATATATGTGCATCATACTGAATACTGAGTTTTGTTCTTTAACGGGGAGGCTTATTACAAATACAATTAGACCATAAAAATAGTTACTGTGACAGCTTAAAGACAGTCAAAAAAATCTAGACAATAATAACTAACCAATTGTGTTAACTGTGGACCCATTCATAGAAAAAAAAAATATATATATATATATATATATGTTATTTTGCTGATTTTTACCAAATGATTAAAAGTCCAGCAATGCTGTAGTGTTTCTGGTTTGTGGAGGATAATAACTGTTATCTGTTGAGGAATGTTGTAAAAACTGTGTTAATTCAGTGTTTGGTTAAGGCTGCTGGAAAACCATTTACAGCCATGTTCACTAGATAGTAAAACGATAGTTGTGGAAAAACAAAAAGCAGCTCTTACAGAAAGAAAACACCTGTGAACTTTGCTGCAGGGACTCAAACGACAACACGATATACAATATCCCTCTACATCCGACGTTATTGAACACAAAGATATCAAAACTTGCTGACGGATTCTAATTTTCTGAAGACATCCATAATTGTTGACAACAAATAAAACAGATTATAATTTGTGAACTGTTGTCATTACTTTCTTTAATCAAATGAGGCATCACGTGGAGGCATTGTGAAGAATGGCGGCGCGACATCATTTCTGATACGAATCCGTGCGTTACTTTTTACGTCCCAGCAGATTTCTACCCCTCCTCGCTTCCGACTCGGTTTATCGATATCCGCTCACTGGGGCATCCTGTGCCACACCCTGCCATGTCCACTTGATGCCCTTAACCCATATGTTACAACTCTTAAACCCTACAATCCTTTTGATCAACAACGCGTAGGATTTTCAAACGGCGTGCATGTTGTTGAGCTGCGGAGAGCAATCAGATCAGCTTAACTCCCCGACATACACACAGGCAGTGATGGAAAGGCTGCCACTCCCTGTGCACAATAAGCTGTCAATAAGGCCCCCGGGAGAGGAGGGAGAGAGAGAGAGAGAGAGAACAAGGTTTCTTTGTTTTCTTTAGTCTCATCTATATGTGCAACCTGGACGAACTAAAGCGACGTCCAAACCTGGACGTGACAATGTAAATTAATAAATAAATGATTGTGGTGAAGCTCTGCAGGCATGATGTTTTGTTCTGGGTCCCTATTATCAAGACGTCGACACAAAAAAAAAAAAAAAAAAAAAAAAAAGGGGGCAATGCGCCTTTAAGAGGTCCTCCCATCATTGGCAGCTACCCAGTAACAATACATCTGCAGTGCAGAGCATCGCAACACTTTAGCACAGACAACGCTTTGTCACCGCGAGCGTTCATTTAAAAAACCGCCTTGTTACACAGTTTTCCTAATCAGCCATCACACCCGCCGCGTAGATAACGACGCTCACACCGCATTTACAGGCATTAGGACACACGTTTCAATTCGGCTTAAATCAAATGCACCAAGCGCCACGTCTTTCTGAGCAAAATGTCTTCCTTTTTGTTTCAAACACAACAACACAACACGACAGGGCTCCTTTCGACACGATGACGTCGCTTGGTAACGAGCGTTTGACAACCCGCGACTCTCGCGCCGCTCAGCAGACCGACCAGTTTAAATGTCTGACCTCACGTCTCACCGGCACCGGCCGCTTATCGAGCCTCTCGTTCGCGAAGCGAGGCGACACGAAACTGACAAGCAGACCGTATCATGACATATCGCGTTGTGTTTTGATATCCCAACACAAGACGACGGCGTTGGGGCGGCAGGGGGGGGCAGGCAGGCCACAGTTACGTACGGCATGACTAGTAAATCGTGTGTCCGGATAATATCGCCACCACAGGTGTTTTCCATTGTAGCTGAAAACCATCTTAAAAACAACCACTCAAAGGCAACGAGAGACAAAAAAAAAAACAAATTAAAGGAGGATTTCTGCATTACGACGGTTGTAGTTCAAGCGTTGCGTTCAATTACCGCGTTAACCTGCTACATCGTTTAAACATGCCTGCAAAATTTAAAAAAAAATTTAAAAAAAAAAAACCGCGTGAAGAAAAGTTAAAACGCAAAATATTACACTATAATTTAAATATAGAAAGCTAACTTAACCTGTGACTATTTTCTTACCAGACATCTTTGATTCTTTGGCAGCAGAATTTTGTCCATCGGCAAACCCTTGCGACGATGATATCTGGGCGGACTGAGTCATTGGATCCATTTTTTTTTTTTACTGTAGTTTCAAAACAACTTGCACAAAGGCGGCGAAATGTCTGTTGTCTCGACTGAAATCGTCCTCTCGAGGTTGTTTATGTCGTCTGGCTTTCCTCTGATTTCCCCCCAAGAGCGGGTTGGAGCTCCGCACCTCAACGAAACGTCCCGAGCAGTGAGAGACGAGCGGAGATGGAGGGAAGCGAGGCAGACTGTGGAGGAGGGCTCACAAAAAAAAACAAAAAAAAACATGTCGCGGTGTGGTGCGTTCACGATCTCCGCTGAAGCTCGTACTTCTGAACTTCAAAACGGACAAATACGACGTATCTCTGTTCTCAAGCGCAACTATATATATAAAATAAAATAAAAAAAATCACCTAATTATCCCGATTTAATTCACTTTTTGGTTTGTTTTTAATACGCTCATCGCCTTTTGAAATGTTATTTCAGCAATTCCTTTATTGGTAGAATCCCACATTGCGACCGGGACTTTGCTGTTTTGCCATAAAGTTCAGTAGCGCTTTAGAAATATCCGACACCAATGGAAGGCAGCAAAAAGAATCTTCCTGAACGCAGACACCATGTTAAACTGTACCTGCTGTGAGCTAAAGTGGGATTTTGAATGTCGGCCATTCACAGATATACCAATGGGAGAATGCATTATATGACGGTTGATCAAATAAAATTATCAGTACGGGTTGAATGTATAAACTGATGTGGTTTTTTTTGCTGTTGTACCAATGCATTGATTTGCTTGGTTTTGAATAATGATGAAGACGCAGGTGGCTTCACGGGGTACAAGAGCGGTTTTAAGTTTTTTTTTAATTAATTTTTTTATTAAGTGTTTTCTACTGTAACTCGTTTTGCCATTATGTAATGTTTACTTTCGCCCCATTTTGTGAGCAGATATCACATAACTGCATCGGTGCTGCCCTCTGCTGGAGGCGCTTTCGAATGATATAATATGAACTGCGTTTCCCAGCATGCATCTGGCGGGACCCGTTCGCGCCGCGGTGAAGATCTACAACTAATGCGGATGGACCCGTCGACGCGCATTTCGCGTCTGACGGCGACGCTGCGTGCTGTTGTGAGATCTGCGCTGCTCCGCGGACTGGTAACAACGCTTCCATGTCACTTTCGGGCAGACTGAACTGCGCGGCAAAAGAAGGAGGACACAAACAAAAACATGTGGCTGAGGCTTTGAGCAAACGGGTACGTTATCTCTAATTGCGAGTCCGTAAAGAACGGGAGGGCTGAGTCGACGCCGCGGCGTGTTTTGCGGCGGTGTAATTTTTGGCGGTAAAAGCGGGTTATTTCAAAAGTGGTGAGTTCAGCTAACTAGCAGCGTGTTAGCTCGTTAGCCGGCTCCGCCAACATCAGTCAAGCCAGCTCGCTATCCCGAAAAGCTGTTTGTTCGCGCGGTGCGGGGCTGGTTCGGCTTTCTGGTTCGGCGTTATATATTTCTTGTGCGTGTCTCGCTTATTTCAAACAATAACACGTTTTTTTTTGTTTTTGTTTTTTTTCCCCCATTCAGCAAAAGAACACCGCTAGAGAGAGAAAAAAAAAAAAAACCTGCTAATTCAATTGAATAAAGTTAGCTAGTTAGCCTACGTCAACAAACCGGTGTCGCCGATGTATTCGTCTCTTCGCGCTACTTCGGTTTGTACCGAAAAGGCTCGAGAGCACCCGGGATCTCCCGGAGACGTCCCGGCGCTTTGAAATCGGTGCCGGGAGCCTTCAAAAAAGCGCCTATTTTGCAGCTTCACGTTGGATGTAGCGGTGGGAGTGCCCCGCCCACCGGAGCGCCACACAGCCCTCTTTTAGCGGCATCGATGTAACCCGACGTTACGCAACGAGTCGAGCTTGCTCGGTTATTGTAAACACCGGGAGAGGGAGAGGGGAGAGGGGGGGTTATTATTCAACATGTGTTTATTATCGCGGTCTCCGTACGAGGACGAGGACACCCAGGCTCAGAAAATGACCACGCTTCGCTTATCGAGACAGAACAACCTGTATTAAAATGACGTTAGCAGCATTTTAAAGCTCTTTTTTTTTTATTACATCTGGTTATATCGCTGTGAACATAAAGAAACAAAACATTTAAAATAAAAAAAAACGTACATAAAAAGTGCTATTCGGTTAAAAAAAAAAACAATCCCAAAAAAACCTTGGTATGTGTAAAATCTAATGAAACTGGTAATATTCTATATTTATTCATTAAAGAAGCGGATAACCTTATTTTCTTTACTGACTAATCTGTTGATTTCTCAATTAATCAATTAAGTTTGTTAATTGGAGGAAAAAAATGGAGCCAGTCTTTCCCAAAGCCCCAAAGTGCAGTTCAAAACATCTTGTTTTGGTCTCAACCAACAGATATTCAGTTTAAATGGGAACAAGCATGTTCAGAGTTTAGATGCTGGAATCAAATAATTTAAGCTTTTTTAAAAAAAAAAATAATAATAAAAACTCAAAATGATTAATCGAGTATCAAAATTCACTTTCTGTTGATTAACTAATTAATTCATCAATTACTTATTGGAGCTCTAATATTTAATGGCCATCAAATAGAATGAAAACACCAAAACCAACAATACGTATGTCCTTTTAATTGTGTCAAAGCTTAATGGATCCTTTTCCTCACTGCTGCAGAGTTTCATTGTTGGCCAAAAAAAAAATATTTAAACATTGAATTTGATGCTCCATCATTGTAGTCAATACTCAGTGTTCTTTTTGTATTCTCCATAGAGCATCCAGCTGACCACAGGGCTCTCTAGAGTAACAAATATAGGTTTTTTTTTTGCTGCTGAAAGTCGTACCCAGCAAAAGCCCATTTAATTGAAGTAATGTTTAAAAATTCCAGTGAGCAGCTCTCTTTGGAAATCAGTGAGCCTTATTTAAAACTGAAACCTTTCAGTTATGAGCTGTGTTTTAAGGTTTCATTTTCGGGAACCAAATGTCTTTGAGATGAGAGCCTGATGCAACAGAAAATGTGGCATCGGGAGTTTTCGGAGCTGTCTTTTGCTTTGCCTTCTTTGTGCAGCATCAGTGTGTAAAAAAAGAAAAAGAAACTGATTGCTCTGTAATCTTCAGCACAGCAGGTGAGAAGCCGCCCACACATCCGAGTTGCGACTGCCAGCAGACATCATGGGTTTGCACTCAGCCCAGAAGAAGCACTTTCCCCTGCGGGGGATCGACGGCGTGGTCCAGCTGTTTGATGCCGAGCTGCGGAAGCCCGAGCCCGACTTGGCTCTTCTCTCGCTGGTCCTGGGTTTTGTTGAACACTTCCTGGCTGTGAACCGGGTCATCCCCATCAATGTTCCTGGGGTCCGCTTTGAGCCACTGGAGCCAGAGTGTCCCGCCTCCTGCTTCCCGACGGTGGAGCTGGGCATGATTTCTGCACTGTACGAGCGCTTCACAGCCCAGATCCGGGGGGCGGTGGACCTGTCTCAGTATCGGCGGACGGCGGCGGGCTCCAGCAGAGAGCTGGTGAAGAAAGTGTCGGATGTGATCTGGAACAGCCTCAGTCGCTCTTACTTCAAGGACCGTGCCCACATCCAGTCCCTCTTTAGCCTCATCACAGGTACAACACGAAAATAGTTGTTTTTTTTACGTAGACGTTTGTCAGGTGAGACAGAAATAATCGGAACTGCAGTAAGTGTTTGTTGTTTCATTCAATTTGAACCAGGCACTAAACTGGACAGCTCAGGGGTGGCCTTTGCGGTGGTGGCGGCCTGTCAGGTTTTAGGCTTGAAGGACGTTCACCTGGCTCTGTCCGAGGACCACGCCTGGGTCATATTCAGCAAAAATGGTGAGGAGACGGCCGAGGTCACCTGGCACGGGAAGGGCAACGAGGACAGGAGAGGACAAACGGTCACGGCAGGAGTCAATGAGAAGGTGAGGGTGTGTGTTCACATTTTAAGTCATATTTCTTAACACATTATGTAAATGATTGAAGTTTTAAACAGTGTACGGCTTCACTATCTCCCTTTACTGCTGCTTGGAATAGATTGCAGCTCGTTCCCAGAGCTCTGCGCGTGTCATATTTTCTGACCTTGACTAAAACGCAGCATTATTTGACTGCAGAGAAACAGCACAAACCTTCAGAGTTCACAAGTCCATCTGAAATCACTCACGGGGGGGGGGTTGTTCTGACACCCGGTGGGCCTATTTAACGGGCCCTGGCGCTAAATTATTGAAGAGCACAGTGCTGTGAGTTTGGATGTTCCTGGAACTGCTCTCAGTACTGGAGAGTTTTAAGAAAATACATTTCTTATTTATCGTGATATTATTTATCTATGCAGCTTCTCTGTTCCCAAATGAGGAGAGAGCTGGGGCTCAATTCGTGCTCTTCCGTTAGTACACACAACTAAAGTGATCTTAACGAGTTGCTCCATTTCAGTGAATATACTTATCGTCATGCAACAGTCTCTGCAGGCTTAAGAAAGGTAAAGGAAGCGAATGAGTCACTGGAAACTGTGACTTTATTTCAGCATCGCAAACGGTGACCGAGCTTCCTCTGAACTGAGATTACACTGAAGCAGGTTTTTAAGTTTCTCGGCACCACAGAGAGAGAAACTCTCTGGCCTGTTTGGACACCAGGGTTTTTCTTTGGTTTCAGAACAAGTGATCTTTCCTGTCAGTGGTGCATCTTCTGGCATTTCCATGTATCATTTACCCTACATACCTGCTCTTTTGTTATTTATCTTCCTGTGACCATCACACAATGTGAATCATCAGCAGTGATATAGTGGTTCACCCGGTATTAATATCACATTTTAACATAAAGATTTTCAAACACAACAATACCTTTGCATGGCTGAAACAATCGGTGCAAGTCTTTGTCAGGCACCTGAGTGCTGAGAACTCGGTGGACATGAAGGTAATGAAGGGTTGAATCCAGAGCAGAGCACTACAGTGTGAAGTGTGCTCAGAGGGGATGTATTAAACTTTTCCTGTCAACTCTAGCACAGCGAAGTAGGACATAACGACCAAAAAAAAAACCAATTAAAACCAAACGGAAACCATTTAACGTTGCAGCATACCTACAAAAAGTCAAGAGAAAAAAATGACCAAAATCAGGACATTAACAACACCTGGCAGACAAAATGCTCCTGCCAGGCTATGAGGAAAAAAAACAAAAACATTGTTGTACACGAGGGCTGTAAGGTCCTGGATACAATGAAACTCAGAGGGTTTTTTTTGTGGTCGCGAATCTGTCTCACAATGGGGTTTTTTTTTTGTTCCCAATGTAAATGTTTGTTGCACTCATTAACCGGACGCAGAAGGAAATACAGCGAAACGATCACGGCGCCCGACGCTTGTTTTCTGGTGGAAATGTATTTAACTTCATTAGATCTCGATACTGCACAAAAACAATCTCTGCTCTGCATCACGCTTTTGCGTCATCATTTCCTCCCGGCGAGGAAAGCGCGAGTGTTTGTTTGGATGCAGCTGATGTCCCGAATAAAATGCGACCCAATGATATCATGGCATCGCTTAGGGGGTATGAATGAGCATCGCATGTTTAATACGGTTATTCATGCGGGGGTCTATATCTGCCTGGTGGAATCCACGGGGTCGGAGGTCACGGCCGCTGTAAGCCCAATATCCAGATCTTACAGACTCTTCATCGCAGTTTTATGGAAACTTCCGTTCGATGTGATATTGTCGAGTAAAAGAGCAAAACTCAACATACATGAAAGCTGCAGAGGTCTGTGTGCGCCTCCGTCATCTAAACTCACACAAGCTGTGACTGCCGTGCTCCCTGTAATCTTTACGCAACAATATTTGGTGGCTGATGTTCAGACTTTGTCCTGTTTGCAGTAAAAAATAATAATAAAAAAAAAAATAGCCTGTTTTAACATTTATGACTGTGAAGGACACGCGTTGATGCTTCTTCTTGCTGGGTGTCAAATTTGTTTAGTCAGCATAAGCAGTAGGTTAGGTTAGGTTAGGTAGTTACTTTATTAATCCCCGAGGGGAATTTTTTTTCGCTAGACAGCCTGAAAGTGTGCAATGATGAGGAGAGACTCGTCGTTGATGTCTGAAAGTATCCCGTGCTTTATAGACTAAAAATATAATCACAATATGAATTTTCATATTAAATCCATTGTTTTTCCTCGTGATTTGAAACTGATGTCTGGACGTAGTTGGACATTTTTGTGCTACAGTGTCATCGACCTGCTTGTTTTTGATATTCACACAGCTGTAATCCTGTCGTGTGTGTGTGTGTCCGTGTGTCCGTCCGGTAGAGCTGGCTATATCTGAAGGGCTCCTACATGAAGTGTGACAGGAACATGGAGGTGGCCTTCATGGTGTGCGCCATCAACCCGTCGCTGGACCTGCACACCGACAGCTCCGAGCTGCTGCAGCTACAGCAGGTGAGCGCCGCCACCTGCGTCGTGGCGACGAATTGGAACATTTTGCTTGAATGACTCGTACAATTTCTCCTCACAATCGTTCACGTTTTTTGACACAATCTCAGTTGTGTTTTTCATACAGTAAAACAAGAACCAAGACCTGGTGGGGAGTAGTGAGTTTATCAGGTGACACCACCCTGAAGGAAGTTTAGCTCTTTTTTTTTTTTCTACTTTTAACTGAGATTGACTGTAAGGAGCGTGGCATTAAATTACATAGTGCTTCTACCAAACAAAAAGCACTTAAAAACAAAGTGAAGAATGACTGAAAAGTCTGACAGGGAGAATAACCTAACACCTCAGTTGCATGGATGCAAGAGTCATCCCACTCCGCTGTTCCGTGTCTCTTTATTCAAGTATTATTCTAACGCACTGCTTTAAAGGCTTAAATTGGGGTCATGAGGCGGGCCCAGTCTCTTCACTGGTGTTTCGATGACAGGATCTGGACCTCTTCTACCATCGACACCACCTGGTCTTGGTGCCGCTGTATTGCTCTTTCAGCAGCTCCTCAGAGGGCTCTGACGGCCTGATGTTGAGTCTACCCTCAGATTCACATGTCCTTTAAGCAGCCTGGTAACCGATTTGCCTACAAACGCCTGTGCAGCCAGCCTCACCTGGGCGAACCTCAGCTTTCATACTTTGGGCTCTCGCGCCACACAGCATCCTCCCAGAGCCCAGAGAAGCTGCATCCACTCGTTATATCCAGTCTGTGCATTGGTACATATGAAGACAGGAGCTGTCGCCTGTTTATGCCACTAGAGGGAGTCTACCCTCAAGTGAGCACTAATGTCAGGTGTGAAGCGCATAGAGAGAAAGGCTGGACAGAAACGTGGAGCAGTGGACTGGAATATTTGTGTTTTACAGAATACCAAAGAAAAACTCACCGTGTCTTTAAGTGTCACACATGACATTTCTCCGTCTGTCTCTTCTCCCTGCATTAACAGAAACTGCTCTGGCTACTGTATGACCGAGGCGACCTGGACAGGTGAGAGTTTGACTTGGTCAAGTCAGCAAGAGCAAATCTTTCAGTCTGTCCGCTGCAGGGAATTCTCTAGTTTCCTTTTATCGAAGGTCCTCTGTGTGTACTGTGCTCCAGATATCCGATGGCCATGGGCACCCTGGCAGACCTCGAGGACCAGGATCCAATCCCAGGAAAGGAGAACCCCTTGAAAATCCACCTCAAGGTAAGTCGAATGTCTTTCAAAATGCCTTCTTATAATTTGAGAAACTCACATTTACTACGCCGGCCATCTCTTGCTGTGTGCTATCGCCGAGTTCGCCTCAACAACAAGGTGAGGTGTTCCAGTTCCTGAACAATAATGGGAAAATATATTTTCGAAGACAGGATGACAGTGACTGTTTTTGTTTAATAATTTTTTTGTTATCATTTAATTATCAAAAAATCGGAAAATGAACCTAGTTCCTACGGTATCCACGGCGGGACTCTCACAACCATAGAAATACAAGTAGGGATCAGGTTGGTCGTCATGGCATCCCGACTTATTTGACGTCATTAAGGCTGGTACTGATTTCTGTTTATCTTTATTGTTCTGGTTCCATCAAACATCTTCACAGATCTCACTCCCTCTACCCTCCCTCTCCCCTCTCCCTCTACCCTCCCCCTCCCTCTCCCTCTCCCACCCCCGACAGGCTGTGAATTCTGCTCAGAAACACTACAACAACGAGCACATCTACCCCTACATGTACCTGGGAGGTTTCCACTACCGACACAGGGACGTGCAGGAGGCTCTGAGGGCCTGGGCCGAGGCCGCGCAGGTCATGCAGGAGTGAGTTCATGTCTGCCGTTATTACGTATAGACAATGGAAATATTGCTGGCACACAAACGGGGCTACCGAGGTCACATTTTCAAAACGGGAAGATGTAAACGCAACTTGGTTTTCAAAGAGGTTGTGGACAAGTTTTAGATTTAAAGTGATCAAGACGCGGTTAGTGGGCAGCTAACCGGTCCCTCCAGGACATCAGGTTTCCGCATCATCTTTGTGTGTATATATTGATGATATTATATATATCAGACCTGATTTAGTGGATTCCACTTTATATCCCCTTGTTTTATATACTCGTATAACAATAACAGCAGTAAGTCCTGATTTTAGGATTCTTCTGGACTTGTTTTCCTAAATGTGATCTGGTCTTTTATGTGACAAAGGTTTCACCGATGAGGTCAGACTGCAACACATAAATAAGGAATAAGGTCATCATGAAACAGTTTCAGTTGCTATTCCAGCAGATGAACACTAGGGGGCAGTAACGGCACGAGTAGCTCTTCTTACTGGAGTTGTACCCACGTTAAGAAAACAGAAATAAAAAGGTGTGTATTAAACGAAAGCGATGAAGCGGCTGAGCTCGGGCTCCAGTTGTGGTGAGTTTCTTCAGCCCCCCCTCCCCCCGCACACAGAGAGAGAGAGAGAAGCACCGTGCTCCATCCAGGAAGTGTCCATCTCTTCATCTCCACTCTCTCCTCCCCTCTGAACATGCCGTTCACGAGCTGCGGTTATAAATACCAGCGCTGACCCGCCACACATTCCCTCTCCGCCCGTCAGCTTCCTCTTCCTGCTCCACCATTGTTCCTGAGTTTCAGCTCTCGCCCTCCGTGCACCGTCACGGGGGAAATGTCCGCCTGTGTTCACAACAGTTCACTCCCGGTGCAGCAGAGTTCACCTGTTTGCCTTCCAACTCGGCATGTTGCAGACCCACATTTACAGAAGGCCTCCTTTTTTTTTTTTTTTTTTTAACATCTGAACCTTCTCCTCTGAAGTAGATGAAAAGAAATGGCGCGTTTCAGTCTCATCACGCAGGCTGCGATCTGACTCCCCCGTCCTCTCGCCTTCTGCCTTCTCGCAGGTATAACTATTTCCGAGAGGATGAGGAGATCTACAAGGAGTTCTTCGACATCGCCAACGACGTCATCCCCACTTTGCTAAAGGAGACCACCTCTGCTGCCGAGGGTCCCGGGGAGGGGGGTGAGGGGGGAGAAGGAGCTGAGAAGGTGAGCACTCCCAGACACCAGGTGATGTGTGTCGGGGATGTTTTCACCTGCAGCTGCTCTGAAGTTCAAACGTCATTATAATTCACGTTAACTTAAGGTTGGGGTTTATTTCTTTTTTTGGGGGGGGGTGGGGGGGTGGGTCTTTCTTCACCTCCTCAGTAATAACTCCACCTGAAATGACCTCCTGTTTTTCTGGCTGCTCCCTCCGTGATTTAAACAGCTCGGTGGGAGATTCAGCTTTTATCTCAAAAGTGAGGATGAGCACCAAAAAAAAATTGTGACAAATCTATTGGAAATATTCTGATTCCAACATTTAAACTCGACTTAATGGGTGCGTCAGCGGGACGAAATGAAAGCAGCATAAAGAGCAGCTCCTTAATGTGATGCTGGTCTCTGTGAAGGCTGTTTTTTTTCATCCTGTATTTATTACGATCACTAAAATACACCTGCATTGACATGAGCTTTTCTGTCGAAGTGTTCAGATATTAATCAGCCGACGCATTCGGAGGAGTATTTATGGTTCCTTGATCGAAAAGCAACAATCAGCTTGAATTGAGATTCGTATGAATGTACTGAATCTCGTTTTAAACGTTCTTTCCTTCCTTTGACTGCTTCTGTGCTCTCTCAGGAGCAGCCAAAGCAGGCCGCGGTCTTCTCGGCGCTCCAGGACCCAGAATGCTTTGCCCACCTGCTGCAGTTTTATGACGGCATCTGCAAGTGGGAGGAGGGAAGTCCCACCCCGGTCCTTCACGTGGGCTGGGCCACATACCTGGTCCAGTCCCTGAGCCGCTTTGATGCTCAGGTGAGGGACCCACAGTAGAGTTCAAAGTGTCCGCAGGAGGGGAGGCCTGATGTGGCTCTCACACACACACACACACACACACACACACACACACACACACACACACACACACACACACACAGAGAGAGACGTTGGTGCTTTGTAGCTAAAAATAAATTTGTGGTTTGATTCCAAAGGTGCGTCAAAAGGTGTCAATCATCACCAAAGAGCCGGAGTCCCAGGACGACGACGACCAGTCGAGTGAGGACCTCCGGGAGGGCCGCAGGCGGGGCCCCAGGAGGGAGTCCAAGCTGGAGGAGCAGAGCTCTCCTCCTCTCGCCGCTCCCATCTCCCCGTCCTCCCTGGCAGCCGCCACGGCTCAGCCCAAGAAGCTGGGAGAAGGAGGGGTCCGCCGGCGCCTGTCTCAGGGCTTGCGAGCGGGAGACATCGAAGGAAAGCCCAAGTCCCCCAGCACGGACGGCGCGGGCTCGCCGTCGCCTCAGCAGCAGGCGTCGCCCTCCTCCGCCGGCCCCGTGGTCGTCTTCCAGAGCGAGAAGATGAAGGGCATGAAGGAGCTCCTGTGCGCAGCCAAGGTGAACTCCAGTGCCATCAAGCTGCAGCTCACCGCCCAGTCCCAGGTCCAGATGAAGAGGCAGAAGAGCACGCCGGCCGGGGATTACTCCATGTCCTTCATGAAGCGCCAGCGAAAGTCCCTGTAGGCGCGCTTGATTCTTGTGGGCGGAGCCTGTAGGTCATACTGTGAATTATCAGCGACAGCCGCGGTAACCCCTTGCTTCTGTCTGTGAACCTTTCTACCAGTGTTTTTATCCAGAGGACCCTCTCAGTCCGCCTCCTCGTCGTTTTCTCAGCAATATGTCTGACTTGCACAGATGGTCTCGAGTTAAGCGCCACATATCAGGTTTGAACCGAAGGAGTGACCATTTCATTCTGTTTTTTTTTATTTTTTTATTTAAAAGGATCTCCGAGACCGACGCGGTTCGATCATTCGCTCTCAATTAGTTTGTGTTTTAATTGGCAGCCAATTGCACACTGACTATTAACTTCTCGTTGACTTACATGTGGATGGATGGTTGAAGCCAAAGTGATGAGGAGGACCCGAATACAACCCGACGGATTTGTGTAAATATCGACGTGTACCGATAGGAAACGTGTTCTTGACTGAAGCTTTGGAAGTGATTAAGTTAGGATAGTTACTGTGTAACATTGTCCACTTTGCTCTACGGACAGCTTCTTTCTTGCTAGCTCTATGTTGCCTTACTTTGCCTTCGTTCTTTTCTAAAGTAGGTGGCCTTTAGTTTTGAGAGTAGCTGAGCGAGGCCTATTTCTAACAATTAGAGAAGACCAGGAAGACCATGCACTGTTGAGACGGGGCCACGTTAGGTGGCCCCGCGACATCCCGATTTGCTTGATGACTTGTGGTTATTGTTCTTGTTTTTGTATCCGCAAATAATAAAGACACGATGAAAAACCGAACGTGATGGCCGTGTAGAAGATTTATCAGGTTTACGGGTAAGCCGGGAATCAGCCGGAAAAGGGGGACGGGTGCTCAAACTCCGCGCGGCTGCGAATACGCGCCTTTGACGAGGTAACGGCCAATCGGAAGGCAGAGCCTCTTTCCCGTGGATTCGATACTCACCGGCGGGTCTGAAGGACGGCAGCGATTGTCCCGTGACAGGAATGTTGGGTGAATAGATCGACGTGAACGGGACACGCGTTTAGCAAAGTTTGGTTTTACTTCCATTAGTCACGCGCACAGAACAAATAACCAAGACATGACGAACACAGTTTGCAGATGTCAAACGGTACGCGACACTTCGCTGTTACGGGATGGACTTGTTGCTATGGGTGACAGGAAATAAATCACAATTAATACGGAAACCCATTGTTGTGACCCAAAAGTGACACAAGATGTCCTTATAGACGTTATTAATATTAAGTCATTATTTCCTGCTCCCATATATTCAGAAGAGAAGAAAAAGGATGTTAGAAATAAAAAATAAATTCAGTAATTACAATTCACTGAAGATGTTTTTATTAACTCCAGTAAAATCACGAGATGTTGATCTTATATTCTGAATTAACAAGTCCAACATTTGACTGGAGAATTTAAAGTTACAAAATGCAAGGTCAATAACTAGGCTACTGTTTTGTTTTGTTTTTTTGACCGAGCTGGTGATTTAAAGTCAAAAATAATGACGTCAAATAAGCGAAGTGAAGTGGGACTTTTTAAAGTCAAAACAATTGGAGGAAGTCGAAATGACCAAACAATTTGCCATATTCTTGACATTTGGGACTTTTGTCCACGCCAGACAAAACACTTAGGGGAAGTAGATCTTAAATATATAATAATTCATCGTTATAAACTCTGTTAAAACTTTTAAGTCAGAATCTGATTTCTTGATCATTTTGCGGCAGAAAACGTGAGTATGAACTAAAAAGCTTGGCACAGGATGGCGACGCGGAGGTAAAACTTGTGTCATATATTTTTTTTTATTTTTTTTTTACAGTGTGAGCTGCCTCTGCTCATGCGTGCTCCGGCTGCGGCGCCTTCTCGCAGGACTCTCTGCGCGCTGGCGTTCAGTGTGTCGGTGAGCGCCGAGTTGTGCGCGTCCTGATCGATACGCCAGCAATTAATCAGCTCCAATTAGTTCCGATTAACCGGTCGGTCGGTCGCACACGCGGAGAGAGGTGGGTCATCTGCTGCTGCTCATTTTTTTTTTTTTTTTTTTTCCCCCCTTCTCCCCGACGACAGCCGCCGGGGATGTGTGAGTAGGAAGCCCGCCAGGCTCACCCGCAGCACCCTGAGGTGTCTCCAAACATGGACAGGATAGGGGTGTCGTTCCTGGACCCTCTGGACGACTACGAGCTGATTCACCGAGTCGGGTGCGGCACCTACGGAGATGTGTTCAAGGTGAGTGAGAGCAATGTTTGGAAGCGCGGCAGCAACCGGACTTGGTGGCTCATTTCTCTCCGCACCGACAGTAACGAGCCATTTCACTTCCTCACGTCAAGGTGAAACTGTCATGTGAAGAAGGAGAGAGATATCTGTGTGTGTGTGTGTGTGTGTGTGTGTGTGTGCGTGTGTGTGCGCGTGTTTGCCATTATGACCTTACAATAAATCCATTTAACCCATTACATACCGTTAAACCAAGGGGTGGGGGGGGGGGTCCTTGATCCAGCCTGTTGCATTAGTGGTGCCACAGGTTCATGCTTGCTTTTATAATAATGGGTGGATAAAATCTCCTATTACATGGTCTTTTTGTACTATTATACTGTATTAAAAAATATACAGTTTATCATAACATGTTCTTTAAAATCAGCCATCAAATAAGCGGACGTGAATTTTGTTTTGCTTTTGGCTCAATTTCAGAGTTAAACCCCTGACAGATCAAGTTTGTTCACGTTAAAGTGTTAAAATATATCACAATATGTGACAAAGTTGGACAAATTTCAAATCAAATCACGTGATCTAACCTACATATTCGGTGGGTAAGTATCGCATTGGCGTCAGGATGCAAACATCCTGTGCTTCTCACCCGCCCCGGTGCCTTGTGCATCCTGCAGAGGCAGTGCAAGAATTTGTATTTTTTTTAATTTTCTTTTTAACACTTTTTTTTTTTTAACACCGCCGACAGAATGTCAGGAGCTTCTGGGGCAAAAAAACAACAACAACCCTGATCTCCACCAACAACATCTCTCTGCGCAGGTTGCACCATATCGTCTTAATGTAAACAACTAAAACAAATGTGTTTTGGAAAATGCACCCACGGTGAATTTAGTCAAATATGTCGAGCTTGATTCTGGTGATATTCTGTAAAATCCCATAAAGAGATAATCTCTCTTAATACTTTCTGATTCATCTTCCTTCTCTGTTGCCTCTGTGCACTAATCCTGCGCAGAAATAGAAGCAATAACTTCCGAGTTCTCTTCCAGAAGTAAAAAAAAAACAACAAAAAAAACTCTTTTAGTGTCACATTCACATTTGTAATCATACAAATGACTGAAAAATAACCTTTCATTTTCAACAGTGCGCCATGAAGTTAATTTCACTTGTCTCAACAAAATTCCTCCAACAGAAGTAACTATGCAGATGGGTATTTTTACTCTCTGATACAAAAAAGTGTTAAAACTCCCAGTTAAAAAAAAAAAAAAAAAAAAAAAAAAAGGAACCCTCGTTTTTATAGGAGAAAAAACACCTTTTTTTGTTGTTTATATTATTGTGATCCTAAATGAACAACCTTTCACACAAACCCGGGGCCTTTGCAAGTGAAAGGCAACCGAGAAATAGAAGAACTGAGTCTCCGCTGTGAGTCTAGAACATAACAGTAGCAGGACACTGTGGTGTTTTTAGACAGTCAGAATTTACCGCTTAATAAATCGGAAATAAAACATTAGAAGAGAGTGTCAGTGATTTTCATTAATAAGAGAGAAATATACAGTTCCAGTATTAGCACTAGTGAGCTGGTAAAACTTGATGCATCAGCAATAGTTCGAATGCTAGCAGACTATTGTTGTTTAATATATTAAAATCAGGAATTATTCAAAAGCTATAAGCAAATGCTGCAGTGTATACTTATTTATTCTGTGTGGATTGTAAACTCCAGACACATGTTTCGCAGTTCTATAGGAAAATCTATAAAAAAAATAAAAATAAATAATAAAAAAAAAAGCCTCGTTGAGAGCCATTAACGAGCTGCTGTTATCGTAAAATTGATGTCAGGACAGCTGTTGTCTTTTTGTTCTTTAATAATGGCTCACAGTTATACAATTTACGCAATAAAATCTCAGTAATCTCCCCAAAACAGCTGCTCGTTGTTGTTTTTAATATTCAAACAGGAGAAAATAGCATTTGTTATCCTCAGTGGCGGATTAATGCAAAAAAAAAAAAAAATTCCCCACGAGAAACACGTGGAAAATGAAGTGACGTGTTGTCAGTTTTATTTCCAGGGGGTTTGTTCGTGAAAGGCATGTCACAATAGGAGCACTTCATGTTCTGGAATAAAACGTTCAATCCGTGCAACGGCGCTCCTGAAATGGCAGTTTTTTTTTTTCCCTTTGTCCTCTGTTTGTTGCCCGTCTGTCAGCAGTTGAACCCGCTGGGAGAGAAAATCCCCGCTCTGTTGTTTTTACCAAGGCGATATGGAAGAAGTTAAATCCATCCACGCAATGTGAACGGCAGCGTTGACGTCTATTTATTTGCGTGACAGAGACATCTGCTTGCCAGCCAGCTGGTCCCGTTCCATCCCGCAACACCGCTTCGTGCCACAAGAGGTGATAGCGAGTCGCTGTTAGCGGTCCGGTCCGCTCCTCGGTCCAACATCAGAGGAAGAAGAAGAAGTGTATTCTAACTAAAGCTCTCGGCAAAAGGAGATTTGACATTAGTGTTTACTTTTACCGCAGCCGGAGGCCGTTCTCGGCAAAGAAAATGTATTAAGTTTGAAGCTACACTCACATTTTTCTTCTACACTGTAAGTAAACAGCTGGTAATGCTTAATAGTGGCAGCTAATTTTTTTTTTTTTTTTTTTTTTTTTTTTTATCACGTGAAGGATTTACTGGCAGTCAGGCATACTTATATTGTTATTAACAACGCTGTCCCCCCAAGCAGCTGCTTGTTGTTGTGTATTTCAGACCAGTTAGAATAGCTGCACGTGACCAGCCCAGTTAGCTCGTCACCTAGCTGTCAACCAAACTGAAGCAAATCCGTGCAGCAAACAAACCAGGTGAGCCGAGCTCGCTGAAATCTGCGACCCATCGGATTCTACGACTTAATAATCGCAACTTCCTTCGTCGTGTCTGAACCTGACCGACCTAACTAAGGCTGCGGCTCCCAGAACCTGCTGGATCACAGGTTTTAGTGGAACACCGAACGGATGGCGGACCGCCTGGATGCCACAGCGACTCACTATCGTCCCCCCCTGATGTGCAAACTGGTCTTACGAGATGGGATTTAATTTGTTACAAATTGCACGTTTTATGAGCTGTGGTCTGGTGTTAAGTTTCACTTTTCAAACCTTGTCTTCAGTTGTTAACTAATCTAAACCGCAGATCATATTTTTGTCTCAGCGGTAGCACAGACAGAGAAAATAGTCCTTTTGACCGTTGAGCTCTTTAGTTAAAACTTCAACTGCTTGTAGCTCAGACTTTTTTTTTTAAATTTTATTTTAATTAGAAAAAAGATTCTTACAGTGGGATTAATGGAGAACTTCACTGATTCCAAAATGTGTGTTTCTAGCTGTTATGAAATACCGCTGGTTTGTGGAAAAAAAACCAAAAAAACAGTTTTATGAATCCTTTAGTGTCTCCAGATGGAGCTGATAAATGCCTTCCACTGAGGTCACTGAGTCAGCATTGGCTAAGGATGAGGAGGACAAGTTATACAGGCCTACAAGTCTAAAAGCTTCATGCTACATTAGCTGCTACCACTGTTACACATGTGAATCTCATACCGACCTGTCTTTGATGGAACTGCGTTGATGGTAATGAAGGTGGGAAGTTTTGACAAGGAAGAAGCATGTTAAGAATAGAAAAGACAATATCTTTTTTTCAAAAACTGTCCCATTCAATAAAGCCGTGGTGTCGTGCTTAATCAGCGTTGTACTTTTTTTTTTTTTTTTTTTTTAAAATCAGCTGGTGGCAGCGAGATATTAACTTTAGCTTGCTTTCCATTCAAATTTTGCCAAAATGTTTTTACGAAATCTTTTGCTAAAGTCAGTAAAACAAAATGGAAACTGCGTGTTCTGGGTCCACGCCGGGGTTTCTCGCCCGTTCTACGTGTTGTCGGACCTGCTGTGCAAACCTCCAACGAAGGGCACCCAGGAGATATTCTTATCGAATGCTGAAACTACCTCTATGCACCATACTCGGGGATCCTGCCCACGATGATAAAAAAACAAACAAAAAAACAGTTATTTTTGACTTTTGCAACTTGAATCATACCTCAAAATGCCTTATTTAGCTCTTTTCAACCAATTTTTTTTTTTACCGTATTCCTGTTTAGCGTTGCATTCATTGCAATAAAAAGAGGCTTCTTTGTGTTGAGTCGGTGATAGTCATCCACCATTTTCTGGCAGAGAACAAGACTCAGACTTGGAGGTGCTGATTCTCACCCCAGCTGCTTCACACTGAAGCTGCGAGTGCTCCAGTGTGGACGGTAGGTCACGGCCCCGACGGAGCTGGCAGAACCACATCGTCTGCAGAGAACAGAAAGGCAGTTCTGGTCACTCCTTGAAATCCTGTCTGTGAAATAGCGGACGACCCTGCTCAATGGAGCTTCCGATATTCTACGGCGTAAGCCACCCGTTTCACCCTTTTTTTTTTTTTTTTTTTAACAACCAGACGTAGAAGTGGACGGCCTTCTGCCTCGTTTCGGTGTGCAGGGAGAGAGCGGAGAGGGAAAAGATTAGCATTGAGAGCCGGTCGAACGATGGAACGCCGAGCGGGCCGGTGGGGCCGGTAGCCCGCGGATCAGAACCACGCAGCTCCAGAACCAGAGATACCTGCAGAGAGGAAAATAAGCACAAACTCGGGGGAAGATTTGTGTCTGCTCGCTGTTTTGTGTGCACTGGTTTTTACTTACTGGTTCCGTAAGTCGTAAGCATCGCAGATCATATCACTCACTGGTCGGTTGAGCGTATTGACCGGTGGAACTTTTATCGTGGAAAAGATCCACGGCAGCACCAACGTTGTTTGTATTGAAGGACTTTACTAGTCATTATACGGACTGAAAGAATCAGCCAATCAGAGCCCTTGTTGTGGGCATGCCTGTAATGCACGTGCTTGTTTTCGTTAAGTTGTTGCTGTTGCGATAGGTGGGTGAGACAGAGTCCGCAGGACAGAGTCACCATCAATACCAATCATCCATGTGTGTTCAGAGGCTAAACCACACACTTATTCTTGCACACACACACACACACACACACACACACACACATTTAAACATGGTTAGTGTCAGCTGATCGTAAGCACCTCCGATGATGATGATGATGACGACAAGCTGCAGATTCAAGTTGAAAAACTTCAGTGAAAATCAAGTTTGTAACTTTGTTATCGCTCCATGTGGTGTTTTTTTTTTTCTATGCTAGAAAAACATGTATGCAGTTACCACCGTGGCTGAGCATTTCCACTTCGGAGCTGCAGTGATAGTCTGACAGTCTCAAAACCACACATTCGGGCAGAGATTGAGGCGCGGACTTATTGCATATTTATAGATCCATACGCCTACTTAATAAAGGCAAAGGTGTAAAGTTGCACCTACGTCACTTCAAGGCTTTAACAGATGTCTTTTTGTTGATGGTTTTGGGGAGTTTTTAGGGTTTGATCGATGCAAGGAGAGAAACTCTAAACCAAAATCCTGCTCCTGCATACCGACGTGAGTGATATTCAGCCGACTCGACGTTCTGCTCCGATCTCCGTGTTCCCTGTAAACTTTGGACATAACGGACAATACCACATTATCGCCTCCCACTCGTGCTGCAGGCGGGTGTGGTGGAGTCAAGGGTGAAACCTCCCAAACATGTGACCGCGTGGGCTCTCGTCACACTACGGTTATTCAGAGGAAGCTCGGCTCGTGTGTGATCCCGATCCACGTCGTCCCGTGGCTTTTGACCCAGAAATCCAGATCAGATCAAATCGTTAAACTTTTCTTTTATCGGAGAGCTTTTATGAATGTTTGAAATGTTTCAGTTTGTATTTCTTCCGCGAGTTTTCGTATTCTCCTCTCTTTGTTTTTCTTTCGTTATTTATTGCTTTCCCCCCCTCCCCCCTTGTGTTAAGCCCTTTGCAACTTTTTTCAGAAAAGTGCCAAATAAATGAAGTTTCTTACTGTAATTTATTCTATAATGTGGCTTTTGCAGCTCTATGGATCGTGCTCACCTTGTCCCTGAATCGTTGGTGACAAGGGACGGCTGTGGCAGCGGACCTGACGCTATTAGAAAGAGAAACCCAGCAAAGATTTTGTGAGAACGTGCGGGAAATACAGGCTCTGGGTTCCCCTGCATTCGTCCCTGGACAGACATGAACTCGGTGCATTCAGCCATGACTTTCTCTGGAACCGCAGAGGGCGAGATCAGAGCCGGCGCTCATGTTAGGCCCCGGGGCGAAAAGCAAGCGTCTCCGTCGCCTCCGTGATTCATCTCTTCCTCTGTAGCTGTTGATTGTTGGGCAGGAATCTTGAGTTTTCGTTAAAGAAACCTTTGTTCTGTGATTGCGACGGTGACACTTTTTTTTAAAATTATGATTTATTGAAAAGAAGACTGGAGGATAGACTGCGGCTTTCACCCAGGCACACGTGCTGCTCTGTTGACCCTTTAACTGGTTCCTCTTCAGATTTTTTTTTTTTTTTTTTAGTTTTAGCAGTGATGGATGTTGACGTGGAGGCTGCACGCTGATTTACTTAACCCGGATTATCCGGTGTGGTCGGAAGAGCCTCCCTGGTTTGTAAACTGTGTATCCAGACTTCTGCTGAGAGATGATCAACATGTAGCGCAGCGCAGGGCCGCTGTGGAGGAAGTGAACTTTCCTTATAAGGAAGCTCTGGTGCTGAAGTGAGCAACGGAATGAATCATTATGCAGTGTAAAATACGTCCTTTACAGCGGGTATAGTTTATATTTTAAAATGTCAGCTTTAAACCAGAATACCAGAATAGTAAACGTTAATGCGCGATAAGGTTTCTCAGAGATCAGTAATGGGCAGTATCCTACATGAGTTTATTATTAATATGCTAATTGTAGTTTAAACTTTTAACCCTTTAAATTCCTATCGTAATGTTATTGAATATGATCCCAAATGTCACATGTTCTTACTGAAACCATATTTCGCCTGTTATCTCGATTCGATCACCAGTTTCCACTTTCCACTTTCTTTGTTCTGTCAAACATCATGATCGTTTCATTCATGCGCTATAGTTTTACATCTGCATTCAAAAAGACCCGAGGCGTCTCATTGTGAAGAATGTACAGTTTGGACCGAGGCCGTCGTATCATTTGTGGCTCGGAGGACCGTTTAGATGCCTGATCAAAGTGCAGCTAAGCTTCCGCTTAGCCCTCCCACCCCACCCCCACCCAGATTGTACGTGACTCTGACTGGCTGTTATTTCTTGCCCGAGAAAACCTCATTGGAGACGTTACTATTGCCGCAGTCACAGGAAGCCCTGTGCTGCAACAGGAAAGAAAACAGGAAGTCACAACCGAGCCACAGGTTGCGCCGAGGCCACCTTGCTTATCCCGTTGGCTGCCGCCTGGTTTGTTGTGGATGCCCACAGTGAGAATCATTCCCCCTGACGTCAGCGCAGTCAGAGCCGGGATGGCTGATGTTTTTCAGGAAGAATCGAGGAAGTCGAAAACATTGAGACGACGTCCACAGGTTACGAACTGAACTGTGGTGAAAGTCAAAGATGGGGCTGATAATTCGCAGCAACAATTGTCACTCATGAAGATCTTCAGCAACTACACATCACAAGGCAGAAAACATGCAACATACAGACACATTCATCACTCGGGGAGAGAGAGAGTTGATCTCCTCCCGGTCTGGACCAATTAGAGCAGAGCTGGACGACATCACCTGACATGCTTCTATGGAATATTCAAAAATAGACATAGAAAAACCATAAAAGACCATATTAAAAGGAATCATTCAGATCACAATCCCGAGTGGTGAATGTGTTTATGTCGATATACTGTGTTTATTTGATTATAGACCGAAACGCTGCTCTGTTAAATACATCTGCTGGGAGCTGTCAGTCTGTTTTTGATGGAGCAGCTGAAGAATACGTTTTGATATACACGCTCTTCGTGCTTTTTTTATTTTCCATAAAACTTGGGTCACGTGTGTCTTTTTCAAATTGCTCAAGATCAAGTATTTATTTTTTATTTGCTTGTGTTTTGTCCTCGTGTGTGTGTGTGTTTTTTAAGTTGCAGTTTGTTTCTGCAACTGAACTGGATTTACTTTCAACCATGTTTTTGACCTTGGTATTAAAAACTTCCAGATCTGGTCATTTTGCAGACTTTCCCCAAGCGTTGCTTTGGACGCTGCATTTGTAAATCGCTTTCCCACTTTGAGGCCATAGAACTGTTGGTTGATAATGGATTTATTTACAGACTGGAAATAACGTAGAAAAGAAAAGAAGCAAAAGATTTCCTGCATCACTGCTTACAATGTGAGAACTTGTTGCTTTTCTTGGTCGTACTTTACTGTAAATGTAAAATTTTGGTGTTTTGAACTGTTGGTTGGACAAAATGAGACTTTTGGGGACATCAACTTGGACTCCAGGAGGTTGTTGTGGTGTTCTTTTCACCATCTTTTGATGTCTTATTATGTCAATGATTAGTCAGGTAATCTTAAAATAAGTTTGCAGAATAATTGATAATAAGAATAATAATTATCTGCAGAACTAGATGTCAACACAATGAAGGGTGGATGGATGGATGGATGGATGGATGGATGGATGGATGGATGGATGGATGGAGAGAAACACTGGCTGACAACAGAGCCTCTTATTGGATCCAGCCCAGAAACGCTGAGCTTAAAGGCCTAAAAGCCCAACCAGGATTTCAAAAGATTAATTTAAAATCGCATGAAAGTTCAACATTTCGGGCTTTTGAAGAGCCTCGTTTGAAAGAAGGCGCAGCTGCCACAGTGTTGATTCTTTCTGTAGATCGGCTGAAGGGCGTCTCAAAGCCTGATAGATCTTAATAAACTACATTTATGTCTTTGAGCTGCTGAAACAGGGAGCCACGGTGTTGCACTGGGCTCAGGTCATCTGGGAGATACGATCTCTCTTTTCAGGTTGTCCATCCCATTCTAGTGAGCACTATCTTTCAAGCTTTTGGGGGTTTATCTTCAGACTTGGCACAGACTTTTCTCTGGCCCTATTGATGAACTGATTTAGATTTTGGGGGTCAAAGTTCAAAGTTACTGTGGCTTTAAGGGAATTTCTTCAATTTTGGCACAAGAATTTACTTGGACACAAGTATTTAGGGATTAGATGTTGCAAAGCCACGGAGTGTGACACGCAAGGTTAGGGCAATTCACTTTGGCCATTTAATTATTGATTGGAAAGTAAATTATTTACACTCCACCCTCCCAATGCAGCTTATTTATTCACGTTTGGAGCACATTGCTCTTCGTCAGCGTTGTTAATAAATTAATTGCATCGGGATGTTTGCGTAATTTACTTCTGCTCGCTCTCAACATTGTTCCGGTTCCAGTATGTTGGACGAGCGTTTACTTTGATGGTTGCCGGTGTTTGGCGTCTATCAGCTGCAAGTTTTTGTTCGGCCCCTCGTCTTATACGATTGAACCGCCTCCCGCACTGTGCAGCGGTTCTCACAATACCCGTGGAAGAGTTATTTATAATCTGAGTTACCTTTAATAATTTACGCTCCCAGCGCTCATAACTTAGACCTGTGTAGCTGTGTGCCAAGACGGCCAAAAATAGATCCCTATAACTCAGGAAAAGAATTGTGACCATTTTTTAGAACTGGTTGGAATGTGTTCTCAGGTGTCCTCCTTGAAACCGTGCTGATTGTTTTAGATCTTCTGTGCTGTCGGATTGAAGATGTGTGAAGAATTTGTAGCTTCTTTGCAGCAGCCTCTTTGTTTGAAGTATTGTGTACTGTCAATCGGCTTTAATGGCCAACACATGCCAACACACACCGGGTTCAAGTGAACACTCAGATGTGAATGTTGACTGCTACTCGACTGCTACTCTGCACACAAGCGAGAGACAGTAATTCTGGTTTACATAAGCGGTGGTATCTTGTGATAAGTCCGTCTGTTGGACTTTCCATTTTAACACTTGGATTTGAGCTGTATGTCACAACAGAGGGCAGAATAGGCGTTTCCTGTATTTGATGAATCCCTGAACATTTCACCCTTTTAAATAAGATTATATTTTAGCCAAAGTAGAATTCTGTGACTCACCTAATCTCAGACTGCCAGGAGGAAAGAGCTCTGCACCAATAATGTTGGCTCACGCTGTGGAATCAATAGAAGGTTAAAGCCAAAGTGAGCCAGCAGACTAAACTAATTAGAAGCGTTTCATCTTTGGGATGGCCTATTGAGCTGTTTGTTCAGGTTTTATATAATGTTAGCAGGGAGGTGTCAGAGCTCCTGTCGGGACTTCATGTATTCAGACTGCGTTTGAGAATGCAAAAAATATGTGTGCATTCATAATGAGTCACTCTTACTCAGCATTTTGAGTTTCGGTATTACACATTTTTCACATGATTTGCCATCTCTCTTTACAGATAGATTGCTTTGTTGTTTTGCGTTAATTAAAGCTACTGTGATGTAAGTGAGTGATTGTTTATGAGTGTGTATTCATCAGTTTGAAAGTTTTTGATAGTGTGTGCATATGAATCATGTTTGTGAATGTTTGGCAATATTCATTTGTAATTGTAAATGTTTTGGAGTATTTTGTTTCGTAGGTTTGTTTCTGTATAATGATTCTTCAATTCTCAGTTGTTTCACTAATGTCAAAATGATGTGATAACTCCGGTGTATAACGTTATGTTGACTGCAGAGCGCACCTGGATGGTGTGCAGAGTGAACACGCTTGAGTTATCGTGTACTTTATCTTAAAAAAAAAAAAAAAGGCATTCAAGTGCATTAGCTTTGCCAGACAAGAGGTACTCCATCACTGATGTAACTGAAGCATCGTACTCCAGAAATGATAACCAGCTAACTAATACACACTAGCTCTTTACAAAAAAAAAAATCAATCAACTGTGGTCGAGTGAAGAAACAGAAGAACAGGTCTGTATGGTCTGTTTTGTTTCAAAAGTCTGTTCTCCGCTGCTGGAGACATACGAGCTGCTGTTTTCGTGTTCTGACGTTGATCTTTATCAGGAGCAGTTCGCTCAATAAATCGGGAGTCAGTGGTTTGGCACAACGTGAAGTAGAACAAGAGCCAAAATACAGTTTGACTCTTTCTTTTTCTTCAGTCAGGTATCGTTTTGAACGGAGAATAAATTCTGAATCGAATTGTGGCGAGAGTAGAATTACAGTGTGACAATACCACAGATTCCCTCCCCTACTGTGTTCCATACCATTTATGATAAAAAAAAAAAATAATAATAATAAAAAAAAGCATCTATGAAGAAGAAGGAGGAGCAGCCCATTAATACGGATCTTGAAATCCTTTTGGAGACTCTGAAGCAGCTCTGAACCATCAGGAGAATAATCACCATTGTCGGCAGAATATTGTCCCCCTTTAAGAATAATGTCGAGACTGTTTGGCAACCAGCATGTAAAAAAACATGTTGAACTTCATCATTCAGAATCAGAATCGCTTTATTGGCCGTATGTTGACACATACAAGGAATTTGACTTTGGTTTTAGGTTCGCTCTCAGCGTCCAAAAAAACCCCAAATACACTTATTAAATACTCAATAAATGTCACTGCACGGTTACTCTCATTTCCACATTTTGATAGTTTGGTCATTGTACGGCGTCATAAAGCAGGTCGCCCGCTGCTGTTGTGTTAAATTCTATTTGTGTTTGTTGTGCAAAAGAAAATCTGGCTCGTCTGCTGTGAGACGGCGCGTCGCCCAGGTCTGTAAAACCACAGCGGCGGGATGACGCATGTTACACAAGCATCCCTGTTTCCTCTGTGGGCCGACTGGACGGGTCATGAGCCCACGAGATGGAGCGTGACCTTGGCTGACCTGAGAACATCTCACATCAATGACGAGGAATTATGCACGGGCTAACAATGGCACCGAAGTGCCATTTTAGTAATTAGCTCTGCATCAGCACTTTACTAGACATTGTCTTTTTCTGCACAGAAGACTCGTCTACTATGCTGCAGCTGGAATCTGACATCATGAAGTGATACTGAGTGATTGAAGAAGTTGAACGAGTCTGGGAAAACTTGTTCGACAGTGTGTTTGTTTTGATCTCTTTTGTGTATGACGTTGCAGCTCGGCAGTAGAATCGGTTCCTATTTAAAACAGTTATGAAACATGTCGTCTGTAGCTTTGCATTCATACCTGGTTTTCATCAGGACAGATCCGATCAACAGTGTGTTCTGTGTGCACCGACCATTAACATGTGTTTTTCCTTTTTTAAATTTAGATCAGATGTTAATGCAAAGTGTAAAAGGCGCACCTGAGTGTTACTCTGGTAAAGTCTGTGAGGATTAAGTGGAGCTGTGGGTGAACTGCTGTTTCTCCATGTATCTTGTTCTTGTGTCTTGTCTGCTGCTCTGCTGACTCTTAACAAGTTGCAGATTTCCATGAGAACAGCCCAGAGTAATCTGAAGCATGATAATTCTTTAAGCTCTTTTTTTCTGATTATTGACATTTATCGCCGACCTTACCGAAAACCTATAAAATACTTACAGTCAGCTTCAAGAATTTTTGCACCATCGAAAGAGAAAAACAATGTATTTAACATAAACATGTGTTCTTCATTGCTCTTTTGTTTGATAAGTAAATCGTGAATTATATGCATTCAAATATGTGATTTAAAGTTAGTTTCACATGAAATCACTAAGCTAAAGTAGCCTAGTTAGTCTTTGACTAGTTAGCTTCAAGAAGGACAAGTGTATTTGATTATTTTCTTTAGTATGATGTATTTTAGATGCTGACTTTTGTGGTAACAAGTTAAAAAAAAAAAAAGGAAAACGGTAAATTGGGTAAAGTTTCTATTTTGGCTTTGTAAGACAGTACAGACCTTTTAGATGTAGTTTACATCACACAAGAAATTATTAGCAATCAGGTTATTATTTCTATGATTATAAGTATATTTTACAGAGACTATTTCTTTTCTCTTCCAGGCTCGTAACATCAAGACTTCTGAACTGGCGGCTATCAAGATTGTCAAGCTCGATCCTGGTATGTTCAGTCCAAATGTGACACAACTACTATAATTTGCGACAGGTTGATTTTATTTTTTTTAGAAACTTTATGTCAAACTGAAATTACAACTTTTTGTTTTATATCTGTTGGTTCAGATTTTACAGACTTATGACTCTTTTGACACTAAAACTAACTTACCATTGTTTTCTTTTAAAACTACATGTGCCTTTCACTTTCACAGAGGACGGACAGGAGTGTTTGTATCCATAACTTCAGTGTGTCCATATCAAGCACAGATAGTCAATGAAAGATGCGCAAGGTGTTCGACGACATTTTGTTGGCACAATTTGGAAGTGTGAAAACTCCAATCATTGTTTGTTTTTGTTTTTTTTGTTTTTTTTATAAATCTTTTAGATAACACTGAACTGTTCTCAGCTCCACCACAACAGTGCTTTTCTATAAATGTCACTCATGTTTCCATCGTTGACTTCCTGCACCAGCTCACGTCTTCTGAGATTTTATGAGATATCAGCGTGAGACTTCTGTTTCCTTTCCGTAATGCTGTCAAACAGTTATAATAAGAGTCTGAGCATGTCAGTGGTGAAAATGAGCACTTTTAGTGGACGTACACTGACGAGGCACAGTTGCCCCAAAGTATTACATTGCAGCCTTTTTTTTTTAGGCTCTCGGCTGAATTGATCTCAAATATTCAAATATTGTTGCGCCCATTAGTCACTTAGACCCAAAATTATGGATATTTTGGGTCCAGGGAGAAAAAGGCCAAAAGTTTCCCTTTTAAAAGAGTAATTTGCTTCTGTTGTTGTTTCTGCTGAGATCTGAGATCCTTTCCAAAAGTGATTCAAATGTAAGCGACGGGGAGAAAAATCTGTAATTGGGTTTCTGTGCAAAAATACATTCAGTTGTTTATTGAGGGTTTCGGTGAGTGAAATGAAGCGGGGAATCAAAACAAACTTACCGACCGAATGGCCTCTTTGCTTTCATGCTGCGCTTCGTCGCTGAGCAAGCAGTGGTGGGATAGAAACAGAAAGGAGCAACATTAGGAATGGATCACTGCACAGAGCAGAGTACTGTTTTAAGACATAACAAAAACGTGAACCTATTTTTTAATACATAATTATTACATCCATTTGAGTAGCGGGACAAACATTGTTTGGAAGCAATGCATTTACTTTTGTAATTTCACACTTCAAAATATGGAGCCCTCCTGGTTCATAGCGGTTACAGTACTTTTCTAGCATTTACTGATTCACATAAATTGCAAGTTGCCGCAGAATTTTCCATAAATGACCATGGCCCACCTGTGCTGTGCGTCCTACACCGTTTGAATGAGCTCCCACTGCTTGAAGCCTGTATGCTTCTCTGCTCTGTCATTTCTTTCTTCCATCTGTATGTACTCGGTTCCTCTGTAAATAAACTCTGTCTGCACAGGTGACGACATCACGTCCATCCAGCAGGAGATCACCATGATGAAGGAGTGCAAGCATAAAAACATCGTGGCCTACTTCGGCAGCTACCACAGGTGCCGTGTGTTTTCAGATGGCTCAAATTCCTCGAATTGTCGGTCGCCTGAAATATGCTAAGTTTGACTTTTATTTTTCCCTGCGCTCATGCCGGATTCCTCTCCCACTATTTCCAGTTCTCTGTTCTCATGTTCACACTGTATGTCTTTGTGTGTATGAATGCATCAAGTGTCTTTTTCCAGTGCTGTGTTCCAGATGACATACTTCCCTCAGTACACTAACAAATAGTGCTCTTCCATGTTAGGACTCTTGCTTGTGTAGAGCAGGAATGTTGACGGGGTGATGCTGTTTCAACTCGCCAGCATGCCATTCTGCACTGACTGGAAATTACCTCAGCGTGTGAACACGTGTGTCGTCCGTTTAACACACTCAATAAACACACGGGTTCTTCTGTTCAGCAGCAGTAGCGAAGAAAAAAAAACAGGAACAGGAATTTGAAAATGCTTCACACCACCTTCCTCCAAGATGGCGACCGTTTAGGGTGAAAAAGTGTTCCGGCGTTTCACATTTCTTTTTTAGGGGCGGGGAGGGGGGGGGGCGTTTTGAGTGCATCATCCTGGTACTTCTAGCGCACTGCATGTTTCTGTACTTGACAGTGTGAATGCATTCAAAATAGTGAGCGTTAGTGCACAAGTACAACATCTGGAATGCAGCACAAGTATTTTGTCCTGATAATGTGTATCACGACGCCTTCGAAGCTGTTTCTTCCAGAGAAGAAAAAAGGCTGTGTCTCTCTTCAGGAACACCAAGCTGTGGATCTGCATGGAGTACTGCGGTGGAGGGTCACTTCAGGATATCTACCATGGTACAAACACAAATAATATTACCTTCTAAAAAGTGTGGAAATTATTTCCCAGATGAAGGTAACAGACACTGAACAGTTTCATCTGTGTGTTAATGTGCCATTCAGATACAATGAACTATTTTCATCTGACACATTTGTCGTGTTTTAACAAGTAAAAGCTGAAACAAATCAACCAAAAACAGTCAGCCTTTTTTAATTCGGCTGAATTGACACCTTTGATATTGCTCACTTGTCAAACTGAACCACAGAAATGTCAACAAAGTAATTAAAAAAAAAACAAATTAGAGCGTAAATAAAAGAAAGTTGAGCAATGATCTGAACCACCATAAAAAAACACAGTTGAGGCCATTTATGTAACTCTCTTAGAATAACTGGTGAACTCTTAAATTGAAATATGAGATTTTCCTTTAACTTCTGCCAGCATGACTTGAACACAGCCCAGACTGAGTTTGGCCTGCCTGAGCACTGAACATAGGAGAGAAGGGCAGAACTGCTTAAAACCAAAAAAAAAGTCTTCATAACACCAAAAGCTATTAGTTTTGTATTTGAACACTGTCTGCGTGAAGACGACTTAGCACATCAGTAACAGCTTGGGCATTGCTGCGATAGCGCCGTGCAGCACTTTAGCCCTGCTAGCACTGCACCGCGCTGAGGTGGACCAACGTTTTATTTACACCTCTTTTTATTCCAACTTGGGTGCTTTTCACACTCTGGTCTCTCTCAGACGTTTTCCTGACACCGTCGGGACACGCGGCCTCCACGACGTGTGCACCGCAGTCGCGGCACGTCTTGGTTTAATGTTTAGGATGCGACGGCAACGGGTCAGAACCGCCGCACAGCCCGCGTGAGACGTGCCTGCCGTTCCACTTGCCTATTTTTCACAGTAAAAATAGAAAAGAAAAAGATCTGTAATCACATGTGTACTATATAATCACAGCAGAAACCCAATGAAGGGCTCTAATTATGTTGTGTCAATAATTTAACAAAGCAGTATTCTCCCGGTGTGCTCTTCCTCTCTCTCTTCCCGTCTCTCTGTTTGTGTATTTTGAAAGAGGCGAAACAAAAATAATTGGAAGATTTTGACTGCTTTTCTGTGAAAGACTTGTCATAAATTTCAGACATTTCACTCTGATGAGTTAAAACCAGGGAAGAGTTTATTATTTGACTGAGGTCACAGATCCACCTCCGTCCACATTCAACACAGCAGTTGTTTTAGTCACATACAGAAAAAGAAATTGCCTGTAAACCTTAAAATAGCTTCTTTTTTATTTTGTATTAACAGTTATGTTAATTATCGGAATTGATTGAATTCATGTTAATTGTGTGATTTTTATTTGGAGACTCAGTGATAAAAAAAAAAATAAAAAAAAAGCTTTTGCAGACATTTTGTCTCTGGTTCTTTTCACCAAGTGGTAAACATCATAACTTTTAGAACATCCTGGAGTTACAACCACCGAGCTGACATTAATGGTTTGTCCTCCACGGCTGCTTTGTTGTTCCATGCTGTGCTATTCATGGGTATGTCAGTTGAGTACAAAGACGGGAAACAGCGGGAAAACATCCGGTCTAGTTTAGTTAAAGGCTAAAAGAACTTCTTCCAAACACTGTGGAGATGTCTTATTTATCATCATGTCTATTTGTTTGTCTTCTAAATGGACAATATATATCATGTAAAAGCTAAAAGCTAAGACCTATTTCTACATTTGCTCATGGATGAAACCGCCCTTCTCATCTGGTTCCCGGGCAAAACACCCCACATATTTCCCCAAATGTCTGCCAGCTGTGATCAACTCATTTGTATAGTTACAGTAAAACAGATGACGTCGGCACAAGGAACTCTAAAAAAGCCAGTTCTACTCTATTTTTAGAAATGTCTTTCTTTTTCACCTTCCTGCTGAGTGTACGAGCTATTAATCAAACCGTTCTTCTCAGTGACAGGCCCATTAAAGGAGAAGCAGATAGCCTTCGTGTGCAGGGAAACCCTCCAGGTAAGGCACTCTGGGTGAAACTCAGCTTGTTGGTGTTGCACATATTTAAAGACACACTGCTCACAGAATGAGTCATGTGTTTTTCCCCCCGCTGCAAATAGTGTTTAATCTGGCCAGAGTTTTAAGTATACTGTAGAGGTAAATGCAGCTGCAGAATGATAGCCCACAGTACAACATGCCAGACTGTTTTGTTACTGAGTGGCCTTCTGCTCACCGCAAGCTTTTACTGGGAAATCAGCTTTGTAGACAACAATAACAAAAAACATAAATAATCCCAGAGAACAACTGATACCAAAAGTTAAGTCAAGTTTATTGGTATCACACCTTTCACAGATATGTAATCACAAAGTGAAGTTACATTCATAATGCAGCAAATTCCCACAAACAGCACAATGCTTACACAGCAACAACAAACAAAAGAGGACACAGAGAACAAGTACAAACTATACTATTCTCTACTATTCTATACTTCACTAAAATGTACTATAATATACTATACTGTACTATAATGTACTATACTGTACTATAATGTACTATACTACACTACACTATCCTCTACTCTCCTGTAATATGCTATGCTATAATGTGCTATGCTCTTCTATGCAATGACGTACTATACTATAGTATACTATACTTTAATGTACAATATTATACTCCACTCCTCTCCTCTCCTCAAAGTCATACTACTACTATACTGTAGTGTACCATACTATACTATACTATACTATGCTATAGTATAATGTACTATACTATTCCAATCTACTCTACTCTACTCTACTCGAAGTCATGCATTCAAAGTACAGAAGTATTTCTAAACTTAAAGGAATATAAGTATATTACTCATAATGTATAAAGATGGAAGCTGTTAAATCTGTAACTGCCTCATCTACTGAAAGAATCCTGTGTTTTGTATCTGAAATTGAAACAAGGTAACCTGCAGATTAATTATTTTAATAAGTACCTCAGAACTACTACACACTACAATACCACTACTTGTACTGTAGTTAATACAGTACTAAAACAGATATTTATTTTTATTATAGTGTGTATCTTTTGAATTGAATTTATATTGTATTTTATGCTAGCCCCAGGAGGACTGCCTGTGCTGGATCACCACCATCACCTTTTGTCTTGACCCAGTGGCTCTATTAGTTCACTGTGTGTCAACGGGTTATACATCCTTTTATTTGGAATTTTGGTGCGCTCACTGTCCATGTGCTTAAAGATATATTTAATCAAAAATTAAAAAAAAAAAACTCACACAAAACAATTGTGGCCAAGGATTATTCCAGCACAGCAGCAGCAATTAGTTTCTGGGTATCAGGAGTTTAAGGGAGTTTGTAGAATCCCAACCGTGTATTTCTTTTCCCTCTTTTTTATCTGTTTAATGTTTGAAAACCATGAAATGCCTATAATATTTATATACTCAAAATAACCTGCGCAAAGCTGATTTACATCCTGTATTGTTCTTTTTTTCCCCCAGGGTTTGTATCACTTGCATGAAACTGGCAAAATGCACAGAGACATCAAGGTACAGCTATTGTTAAAGCTTAATAGTAATACCTGATTACACTGTGGCTCATCCTGTAAACTCAAGCTTCCGTGTGTGTCTGTGCGTCCTCTCTGCAGGGAGCCAACATTCTTCTGACAGAGCGAGGAGATGTGAAGCTGGGTCAGTGGAGATCTGCATTGGACACACACACACACACACACACACACACACACACACACACACACACACACACACACACACACACACACACACACACACACACACACACAGACAGACAGACACGGGACACATCTGCAATGCCTGTTTAACCAGTTACACTCGTTAAGTAGGCTTAAATAGGCCATCTATATTGGATTACTGCTGCCAGCGTGACCCTGTGTGTCTCTTCCCCGTGCAGCTGATTTTGGAGTGGCGGCAGAGATCAGCGCCTCGGTTGCCAAAAGGAAGTCTTTTATCGGCACTCCCTACTGGTGAGAAGGATTCTCACCCAACCTCCCTTCAAACACAAATGAAGGAATAGCTGTTGACAGAGGGGTCCGCGCTTTAGGAATCCTAAGTGTTGCACTACCCACAATTCAAGTTTTTTTTGTTTTCTTTTTCAGACACAGCCCTGGTGCTTTTCATAAACTTGAATTAGTTCCAAGTAGTGACTCTCATCTGGCTATCTGCAGGTCTTAAAAACATAAGTGAATAAATGAATACTGATTCTAGTTTCTTTAAGGAAAGACCTTTTAAGGTTTTTAAAAGGTATGGTATTCAATTTTATTTTGTTTAGTCTTAAAAAGGTCTTAAGAAGTCTTTAAAAAAAAAAAAGAAGCTGACTACAATCCACAAGAAATTAACTGTTTTCTTCTGTTTATAAAATGCTTGTTGACAAAGTAGAGATCCGATTTTGAAATACAAATTTGATGTCTTTTTTAGAGGTACACAATATTAGAGGTAGCACAGTGACTAACTGATACTAAAGCACCGCTAAAAAGGCCATGTGTGGACAGAGCGTGTACATTCCCTTTTCAGGAATGTTATATATGAAGTTGTCTTCAGCTTTAGTATCTTCCTTCTGGTTCATGTTCAGGATGGCTCCGGAGGTGGCTGCAGTTGAAAAGAAGGGCGGCTACAACCACCTATGTGATATCTGGGCCGTCGGCATCACTGCCATCGAGTTGGCGGAGCTCCAGCCGCCCATGTTTGACCTTCACCCAATGAGGTTAGTCAGCACAGACCGGGACGTCAGCCCAGAGAGCTGGAAACAGAAAGCTAAAGGACTCTGCACAATGTCAGAGTGGAGAGACAAACAATAGAGACTGTTTAAAGGAAATATTGTGGTTGCATAGTTCACATTTATATTTGGAATAAAAGGAACCGCGCTGGGCTGGTTGATGTTTTTCAGATCGATTTAAATTTGTTCGCGTCAGCCCTAATTCTTTCACGCACACTAAAGTTAGTCCTACAGTTCCACAGGGTTTTGTGTTGGCACATACTTTTTCAACTTAAACATGTGATATTATGAGAAAACCTGGATAGATTTCCAGTTCTATACAGCTATATTTAAAGTATTTGTGAAGCCGGACTGTTGATCAAACTTCAAGAATGTCTTAAAGACATAAAGGCCTGGATGATCTGTAATTTTGTATGTCACGACTGCATGACTTTTAACTTTGTCTTCTCTCTCGTGTAGTTTGTGCGTTTTCCTCTCTGTACTTTTCTGCAAATATCTTGGACTCTGTAACTGCATTTTTCTGATCTGCGGTTGTTTGGCCCCATCAGCTTTTCCAGTGTTTATTGTGTGTTGTGTTTCTATGCTCTTGTTTTTCCCTCTCCGCTCTCCCTTCACCCTGAATCCGGTTCTGTTGGAGCTTTCTTCCTGTTACAAGCGAGTTCTTCCTCGCCGTCGTCAAACACATACTTTCGCTGGAATTTGCTGTATTGTTGTGTTTCTGTGCTGTTGTGACTTCTCTTCCTGAGATGACTTACGTTGTGATTTGGTGCCTTTTAAGTACAAACCCGTTTCTGAAATACGCTGTGTAAAATTTATTTTTATGAGATTTATGAAAATGTTCATGAGATTTGCTGATCATTGCATTCTGTCTTTATTTACATTTTACACAGCGTCCCAACTTTTTTTTGGAAACGGGGGTTGAGAACTGAATTAAATGTAATTGAAATTGTTTCAGAGCACTGATGTTGATGTCCAAGAGTAGCTTCCAGCCTCCAAGGCTAAAAGATAAAACCAAGTGGTGAGTTTAACTTAGTTTTTCTCCTTTTAATGATCGGCGTTATCCTGATTTCGGATGCGCTCACACTGTGTCTCTCTTTGTCTTCGTCTCTCTCTGCAGGTCTGCGGGTTTCCAAAGCTTTGTGAAGATGTCTCTCATTAAAAACCCTCGTAAAAGACCTTCCGCTGAGACACTGCTGCAGGTTAGCTCGTCATTAATGAACGGAAATGAGCTGCCCATCTTGCTTCATAGAAGTACTATATTGTATATGCAATATTCATAAGTGCATTTTTTTTTTGTTCTATTTTTAAACTTCGCATTTAAAGGGAAGCTCAGCTAAGATCAGCTTTTACCGCAGAGTAGAATTGTTTTCATTAGCTTTACACCGGGAGCTATTCAGTACAATAACCAAACCTTTCATATGAAGATATCAAATAACAGACGTTATTTATTTTTTTTAACTGTTTGTGTTCCCTCTTTTTGCTTTTTTCCCCACTTTCATCCATTTTACACATTTCGAGGCCATTTTGCATGATTTGCTGAGATCCATGTAGTTTCCTGTAGATGCTCAATGTCATGATATTTAACTTGTTCTTCCAGCATCCTTTTGTGACTCAGCTGCTGACCCGTAACCTGGTCATCGAGCTGTTGGACATGGCGAACAACCCTGAGCTCCACACCTCCCACTCACACAGCATAGACGACTACGAGCTGGAGGTCAGTGCTTCACCGACATGAGACTGGTCGACAGACGACACTCGCATTTTGTTTTTCATTTACAATATTCTATTAACTAGCCAGACTTGTAATTAGCTTAACCAGTGCAATGACTTCTCTGCCGGCCGATGGAGTCACGTTTCAGTGACGTGTGTTGGGTGTGATGTTCGTGTTGTGTTAACAGGGTGAGGAAGTGACTCCTGACAAGATCCAATCAGCAGGGAAACACCTGCCTGTAGAGAGGACCCTGTCTGAAGAACAATGTGAGGACACACACACATCCCCCACAGCCACACACACACACACACACACACACACACACACACACACACACACACACACACACACACACACACACACACACACACACACAGTGACAAATCAAAAGAAGTCTGACTATTGGGGGAAATTCCACATGATGCGTTGAAGAGTTGTTGAGAGTCCGATGTGTCAGGCTGAACACGTCCTGGACCTCCATCTGTTGAAACTGACATTGAGAGGCTGTGAGTTAGTAAACAAGTATGAAACCCAAAATGTTGTTTCTATAAAGGAGTAGTTCAGCATTTTTGGAAATATGCTTCTTTTTTTTTCTTTTTTTCTATACACAGACTAACATGTAGGGTTTGTTGCTGCAGCTGTTTCCCTCCAAACAACAGGAGGGGATTGCTGAAGTCTTGTCATCACAGTGAGGTTGCCAGGTTTGGTAGCATCGTGCCTGTGCGTGAGACGGAAAAAAAACAAAAACCTGTGCTCACTGTTTGTATCTGGCGGTCTCTCAATGTCTGCAGACGCTGCTCGGAAGTGTTCGTGTCGGTCTCTGTTCACCGTTGAAACCGATATGATGGATGTTGATCTTTTGGTCGATCAGTTGGTTCACAACTTCGGTGAAACTGCGAAATGTTGTGCCGATATTCTTCTGACTTTGTTGATTGACTGGCTTTTTTGTGCGGAGTCATGATGAGGTTGATGTTTACAATTCAGAGTGAACTATATCAAACAACAGTTGATGGATTTTTTTTTTTTTTTTTTTGTACATACATGAAATTATTATAATATTCTGGTTCATGCAGGTGCACAAAGTGCAAAGGGGCTTTCTAAAGGGGGGAATATGAATCAGGGAGAGTGGTGATTAATCAATTCACTCACAGGCAATCACATCACCGCTTGCATAGTTGTGAAACAGCGGAGCCCGTCACGGTGATGCATGATGAGGACAGCTCAACGGATGGGAAGACGGTGTTCAGGAAATTATGTTATTGATGGATGGTGTACGACCTGAACACACCTCACTTCATTCATGCAGCCGGAGGCAGATGGTGTGAGTTTTTATTCAACTTGAAGTCATGAAGACAGACTCCAGATTCAAAACAGACCAGTCTGATTCAAATGTAATATAAAAGGGGCGACTAACAGCTGACTGGTTAGAGCAGATATGACTTTGGGTACAAATGCCCTGAGTATAGTGAGTTCCTGATTCAGTTCCCGGTCAGCCAGACCTTCACTGCATGTCATTCCCACACTCTCTTCACCACATGTCTTCGTCTGTCTCCCCACTGCCACTATCAAATTATCAGACATAAACGGCGTATTTACATTTCAGTGTTTCCCTATCGCTGCTGTGTGTTTCCTCTGGTTTCTAAAAATCCCCAAAGTGGCAGCAGATTGACATCGTGCCAGACGTGGAACAGTCTGAGACACGACTTGTTTTGCGCCGCCTCATCAGAATGAATCTCTCCTCCCATCTGTCAACTCAGCCAAAATACCGCTAAAGTGAAAAAGTTTCAAGTTCAGGAAAATGTTGGCGCTCTTCTGGCGCCGCCATGAGAATAAGGCCTTTTACTCTTGTTGATCTTGAAGTACGCCAGGCCATCTGTCTCCATCAGCCATTATGCTATGCTAACGTAGCCATGTCCTGATTCCAGCGCTGGAACATGTGAACACACAGACATGAGGTTGATAACCATGTGATTACCTCAGTGTCTAAAAGACAGTAAATGTACATATTTCTATTCTTTACCTCTCTTCAGATCCTCTATATGCTACTTCATATGAAGTATTCCCTCGTGTCTCCTGTGTGTGCAGTGCACTCGTCTGTCCGTGCGTGTGACTCTACAGACACGTGTGTACTGTATGTTGCTTGTACTCGCTGAAGAGTGGCTTCATTGTGCACCTCGACCCCTCCAGTATTCAGTGCCGTAATCTCCATATTATGAATGAGGACAAAAGGCCCTCAGTCAGCCTGCGGACCGGCTGCCCCTCGTCCTGCAGCCCGTGTATTACATGTGGGACGGAGGCTGCGTCAGAGGATGGCACTGAGGACATGCCTGCTGTGTTGCTGTGGGACACACAAGAGGTACTTCTATGCGCTCATGCTGCCCGAGCTGCAAGCGGGCTTTTTGCAGCCTGAGCGTTTTCTGGTGCAATAGAGTGGCTTCGCACTCCGCTTGGCACGTCACATAAGACTACCGCTGCTGACCTCAGCTTCCCTCACATGCGCCGAGACACGCAAGCCGCAAACACCTTTCACTTTGGTTTGGCCAGTACGGGCTTTGAAGCTGCTGCTGTTAAAGCAGTGCTGCAGACTGATGTGTGTTCATACGAGACTGGGCTGAGTGGACCGATCAAATATGTCTTTATGAGAAAACTGTAAGTGACAGAAAGTCGGCATCAGACTTAGGACTCAGATTAGGAGAGTGGTTAAATTGTCTTTAAATCACATATTTAAATTGTATAATTGTAGATTATGCATTATATTGATTGGAGAATAAATATGAATGCGGCTCAGACACTTGTCCTATAAGCTGTGGACTTATCATAATCGAAGTAAAGATAATTTCCCCCAAAAAACTTTTCAGGAAACTTGCCAACAATTTAAAATAGACTAGTTACGGATCTTATAAAACCAACTTGTTCTGATGAAACATATTTTTCAAAATAAACTCATGACCAGATATGTTGACTTTTAAAGGTTATATTTGCTGAACTTCCTGTGATGCTGATGCTTCTCAATAATTCCAAACTACAACATAACTGAAGATGCACCTGTCATTCAAAAATAATTCATTAATGGTGGCATTTTCATGGGAAATATATTTGCAGGCCAACTGAGCTGAGAAGAGACAGCAGCTTCCACTTTCTGATTCAATGGTTTTCCCCCACTGTTTCAAAGTCACATAGCTGTGGTTCTCTGTAGTCACATGACAGACAGTTTCCTCCTTTCAATCATGTCTCAGTTGAGTCATCAAACAAATCAAAGTCGAGACACCTGCAAAACTAATCAGCAGAATTTAATTAGAAATGGAAGTGCCCTCGTTTTAAGTAACCTGTAATTGATATAATATATATATATATACTGTACATGTACTGTATATGTATTTAATACATTTGTTTTTTCAAAAATGTCGTTTTAGTTAGTGATTCAAAGGGTTTCTTTTTCAACCACAAACACCCGGAAAGTGTTGAGATTAACTGACAGCAAGTCACAACCAAATCTCTAGTTTCTATACAAAATCATACAAAAATGGGACTCAAATTTTGACCAAAAAAAATAATTTTGTACCTAATGTTGTGTGTTTTTTTTAAGTTTATGGCAGTCTGCTTACCGCATTATTAAACATCTTTTGACCTATTGATAAAAGAAGGCAGTGCAGGAAGTCTTCACCCCAATACTTATACCTGCAAACCAAACATCGCCCTGAACTTGGATGGTGAACGTGGGAAATATTGTGCCTGCTTAACATCAGCATATTATCAATGGGATCATGTTGGCATGCTGACGTCAGCATTTAGCTAAGATTCTCCCTCTGCCTGCGCGAGGCCTCACCAAGCTGCAAGCAGGACTTTTCATTAAAAAAAAAAATTGACTCCCCTTTTGTTAGATTTTTGTTCTGTTAAGTGAACTAAAATCTCCAAAGCCTTGAAATAAAGATAGAGTAGAAATGTCTGGATTTTACTGCAGCCAGCTATGACTATGAACGGTGGCCAGAAGTGATAATGAAAGGACAGCAGCACCAAGAGAGAAGAGTCTGTGAACTGTTTATTTTCATCGCCATTATCATGCATTAATACCAACAAGCTAAACTGTTACGTAACATGTTTATAGTGTGTTGTCTGCGCTCAGCTGCTGTGCGGTTTCACTGCTATAAAAATGAGTCTGTCACCGTGTTAGTTCCTCATTGATGTGCAGAGTGCTTCCTGTCTGCCTCCGACTGAGGCCGATCGATCCAGAGAGAGACTCATCAATACTGTGAACGTGAAAAGGGTTGTGTGGGGCACACGGCTCTGCTCTTCATCATCTGATCTGACTCAACTCTCTCCTCTTCATCATCTGATCTGACTCCACTCTCTCCTCTTCATCATCTGATCTGACTCCACTGTCTTCCTCTCTCTGCAGTTGACCAGGTGAAGTTTGGGCCTCCACTGAGGAAGGTCACCGAGCCTTATCCTGATTTGGTAAAGCACTTTCTTAATTGTTTGATTGATGGTACTGTAAACTGATCACAAACATGAAATTACATGAATATGACCCAGAGCTGTGTTTGTATTCTCCTTTCAGCAGGGCTCCTATGACGATGACTGGAGTCTGTCTGGAGATGAAGACAACTCACCGTAAGACTTTGTTCTGTTTTCTTCTTATCTTCATTCTGTCTTGAAATATGACGGTTTTGTTTTTTTTTATGTTGGGATGTCACAGCTGAACACAACGCCTCTCTTGGAAATAATGACTTTCGATAGTGTCCGAATCCAAACAGCTCCTCCCTGCTCGTGAAACATGGTGATTTTTAAATGAAAACCTGGAATCAAACCGGATAGTGTTTATTAATCTGCATATGTGGAGAAAGTTAATTTAATCATGAAAAATCTCTTCAAGGGTTTTTTTTCTTTATCAGATTCTAAAATTACTTATTGTCTAAAATTATTATTATTATCTGTATTCAATATGTTGCTGCCTTCTTAATTACTGTGTAAGGACTGTGTAAAATCTTTTCCTCCAGTTGGGATCACATGACTCGTTATTCTGAGTGTGGCCACGATCAGATAGCTAATAATATTATGGAATAAAAATAATATGGATTGTAACCGTGTGTTTGTTTGGTTCTGGTTGAAGGGAAAAAGTCAGGGGTGCCGTATTTTTGTAATAAAATACATTTTAAAAGTGTGTCATACATTTAGATGAAAATATAACTCTATTAATGAAATGTCTAATAATCACATCGGTAGAACTTCAAGCGCTCTTAATTTTTTTTTCCATGTAGGACTGCTCCAGCCCTTCTTAGCAATTAACGTGAGGACAGTGTTTTAATTGCTTATAGATATTCTTTAAATATCACACAAATATCTAAGCATCAGTTTACATCTGTATCATTGAGGTGCTTCAGAAACTGGTAAAAGTAGACGTGTAGTTCCTTCCCTCCCGTTGTTGTGGGCCATTCAATTAAAGGTGGGGAAACTTTCTTGGTTCGAAGATGCGCGTGTGAGATGTTCAGTGTACATCTGTAAATTGCAGCGTCTACCGGTATAACCTGGGTAACACTCTCCCCTCTGAGCTGCATCAAGATGAATATGTGTGCACTGTACGGTGGAATGATTGACAGGTGAATAGTAAAGGTGTCAAATTCAGCCCCGTAGTCAGATAAACAGCAGGTGTTCCTGTTGCAGGAGCCTGTTGGAATGTGTGGAGCAAGCTCTGCAGCTGAGGTAGGCCTCGTCCATCGAACCCAGCCCCCTAACAGCAGTGTGTCCCCCATCCCACATGAAACAAACCTGCGACGGTGCTGCGAATTATGAATGTCAGCTTTGACACAATCAGTGGGTTTGTGTTCTCTCTCCGTTAATATCATCCCCAAAACCCCATGAACCGGATGCAGATGTGATCCAGCACAAACCCACTGGTTCTCAGCTTGTTTGGCTCCTTTTTGTGTGCTTTTGATTGTGTGTTTATTGTGTGTTTTGTTTATGCGCTGCTGTTACCCTCCCCTCGGCATCGTCAGCAACCGTCTTTGTTGTCCAGCTCGTCGTCGTGATTTAAAAATCTCACCACATGACTTGATTCTTTGATTTTTAAAGCCTTGTTGTTCCTTTGTCCTTCAGGAGTTTAACCATTAAGAGGGCGCCATCTGCTGATGTGAGTGAGAACCACACTATCATAAACTCAATCTCTAGAACAGGGGTGTCAAACATACGGCCCGCGGGCCGAATCCGGCCCGCCAGGGGGTCCAGCTCGGCCCGCCGGATGACTTTGCTAAGTGTGAAAATTACAGAAAGACATAAATTGCATTTCTATGAGAATATGGAGGTTTATGAGTACAAATGTTTTTTTTTTTTTTTTTAATCGATCCAGTAATTGCTTCAAAAACAGCGTAAATGCAACGTCTGCTCCGGAGGAAGACAGGCAGCCGCGCTCACGCGTTTGACGTCAAACGCGACAAAGCGAGGGAATCTGCAGAGGAGAGCCGGGGCAGATAAACAGTGGGCTGATGTCTGAGTTTTTGGTCTTTATGTTTCTAGTTTATTGTAGAAAGACCTTAAAATAGGGGTTTATCATCCAAAAAACCTTCACCGATGATTTAAACAAAGAGAAATATTGTCGTTATGTATCTCTACTTGAGATCAAAGTGGGCAGTATGTGGCCCCTTAACTAAAATGAGTTTGACACCCCTGCTCTAGAACGTGTACTGAACGATGTCTTGTTATTTTATAAAGTTTTATGTGTATACAGCTAAAAATGAGACAAAATTTGTTAAGTTGTAACTAAATACTCTAAAAGTGGACTGTGTTTATGGCCTTTCCATCAGCTTGTGATGTCACCAACAATATGTTTTTTTTTTAGCTTTAAAAACATTCCTCTCTCCTCCAAACGCTCTGAGGCTAATTGTAATCGGATGAAGGCCTCATTTAATGATTAGAAGTGAACATTTTGACCTGCTCACTCGTCTACTGTGACACAGCAATGTCCGCATGCTGAAGTGTCCTTGGGAAAGACGCTGGACCCTTCAGTGATTCCAGTGGCAGGCGTCCACCTTCCATAGCAGCTTTGTAATCATTGGTGTGTGTGTGTGTCTGTGAATGGGAAACATTGTATAGTCCTTTGAGACTGTGAAATGCGCTAAACAAGTCCAGACAACAATTTCCACCCATCCACCTATCCACCCACTCACCCATCCATCCACCCATCCTCCACCCATCCTTCACCCACACTTCACCCTGCTCCTCTACATTAGCGCTAGTTCACAGTATCTTTGTCTTTTCCTCTCATACACCTCATCAATGTTATCTTCCCTCGTCACTCTCAGCTCAGTGACATAAACTATTCGCTGGCTACCTGACCACGATACAATATCTGACCTGTGGCTGGTTCAATTTATTTCTTGTGAAATCAAAAGCTTTCCACCCAGTTTTACCTGCATTTCCCAGTCCCTAACTTTACTTAACACGCTATGAACTCTGTAACTGGGATGCAGGTTGAAATCACACGTTAAATCTAACTCCATCCAGAGTGAGTAACGTGTTCGCCGGTGTTTTTCAGGGAGGTAGGAAGAGCGGTTTGTTTGGCCCGTCTACAGCGTCCCTGCCAGCCTTTAGCTCTTTAACTCCCAACACAGGGGACAAAAATCTGACGCTGAGACCGAGCTGCACGCTGGGCCCCGACGCAGCCGTCACGCCCGACTCCCCCTCCACCACAGGTACGCCGCAACGACCGTTTCATCACACCTCAGATCTGTTTGGCTTTAACTTAAGCCGACAAAGTCCCAGAATGAGTCCCAGCACAAATCTTTATTTTTGTATCCCCCTCAGTGTTGGCCCGCTGCTCGGCCACGCAGGACATCAGACAGCGCTGCAGTGATCCGTGTCTGCCTGCGGGGGACGCTGTATCGCCGGAGAAGAGGAAGGTTGCTCCTGTTTGCTCTCCGAAGAGAGAGACCCCTCTGTCACCTGAGTGGAGCACGCTGAGGAAAAACACGGAGGACTCTGTGAGTTCAAGACAAACTTCCTTCTCTTCATATCAGCAGCCAGCTTGTGTGATTTTTCTAACCTAATAACTTCCCACTGATTCAGTTTGGACCCTTTTAAAAGTCTGTCTGTAAGATTCTGCAACCAAACGAGATGTTGTTCTGCAATGCCTCTGATGTACAGTTTTTATCACTCCCCTTTTGTTTTGTTATGTGTAACCTTTGGTATTTCTAGAGGGCTGATTGTCATGGACTTCCTCCAACCCCTCAAGTCCATGTAAGTGTGAAACCTAACAGCATGTGACCTACGATAAAAACTGACCAACGATAATTATCTCATGACTAACACGCTTCATCGCATGGCGTGACGCAGCAGCTTTTCTTTTGTCCAGTTCCTTGCTGATGTTTTTTAATGTCTGCACCGCTCCTTCAGATTACATCAGACTCTCCAGCCTCACGCGTTTGGTACACTTGCAGACTTAAGCAGCCACTTCCTGCTGGCAAGCATTTGCATTCACCGATGTGCAAAATAGCATCATGCGACCTTGAATGCAAAGCAGAAAGTCCTTATTGTAACAGTTGTGGTTTTATTGGAGATCATTCCAGAAGCTAAGAGTCAGTAAATTCTAGACCGTCAGTGATTCACTGCTCTGCTGGTTCTGCAGATGGGCGCTTGCTTTTCCAAAGTCTTTAACGGTTGTCCACTTAAAATCCACTGTGCTGTCACCTGGATTTTACCCAAAACAAGAGGTAAGACGATCTTAATGTCCCTCAATGTCCTGAAACTGAGCTCTGCTAGATATCTCATAGTTAACAGTTCCCTTTAGTAACAGTTATGTAAACTTATACTTATAACACAAGTTCTCGTATTCTGCCTTTAACAAACATTTTTTTCCTCCTCAGATCAGTATCTTATTCTCGGGGCAGAGGAGGGAATCTACTCGCTGAACCTGAACGAACTCCATGAAGATACATTGGAGAAAGTGAGATCAGGACTCGTGAATTCATGTGTTCATTTATTGAATTGCAAAATGCTGGTTCTGTTTTGATCTTTTCCTACTGCTACTGTCTGCTGTGCATAGCGTGAAAAGTACATGGGGTATTAATATAGGTATGGGAACGTTTTGCATGGGGCAGTGGTATTTTGCTGGAAAGTGATGGAGCTCTCTCTGCTGGTTTGGAGAAAGCTGCTTGCCCTCGTGAAGGAGGTCGATAGTTTGAGGGGTTTTATACACGAGTGAGGGTGAGATTGATTGTTAGATCAAATGTGATCTGAACGTGAAGTTCTTGATTTGAATGTGATCACAGATACAAGTGCCAGAAATAAGTTTCCTAAGCAGGGAAACTCAGCACTCATCCTTCGAGACCGGCCGAGTAGCCTAAAGGTCCGGAAGAAGATCAAAGAAGATCAACGGTTCCTCCACAAGGAGTTTGGAGATGATCAAATGTTCCGTGTCAGCCAGGAGAGCCAGTTTAGGTGGTTCAAGTCTCTGATTCCCTGATGTAGCCCAGGTAATTCTAACCGGGTGGAACCTCCGTCCATATGACACCTGTCCTATGAGTGCTTAGGGATCACTGCTATCTGCTTGTCTGTGGAAAATCTGATTTGGAAAAAACATTCAGACCTCTCACAACTACATTGAATAATGTTGATTATCTCGTGATAGCAGGTCTGACGTAAAGTAGATGGTTAGACGGTTCACGTTGTCAGTGTGCTGGATTTGGGAAAAAGAGCTGAGTCATTTTGACAAACGCCAAATCACTGTGGTTAGGGGAACTATTTCGGAGCCTGTCTGAGAGACAAAGCTCGTGGGCTGCTCCCAGTCAGTTGCTTGAAGTATGCGCTGGTACAAGTCTGATCTGCAGCAGCTCCAAATTCAACTACCAGGACTTAAATGCCAGATATCACAGGGCACCTTCAGAGGCCTCGGTCGGTCTGTCCTGAGCTGTCCTGTTCATCTGTTCTCTCTTCCCACAGCTGGTGCCTCAGAGATGCACGTGGCTGTACGTTATGAACAACGTGCTGATGTCTGTATCAGGTAACACATCTCTTTAAAATCACGGTTTTGTCGGAGGACGCGGAGTCCTGTGCTATCTTGTATTTTACCTGCTGCTCTAAGAAACTGTCCGTCCTGCAGGGAAGTCGTCCCAGCTGTACTCCCACAGTCTGACAGCTCTGTTTGAACAGAGAGGACATTTACAAAAGAAGCACAGCAGCCTGTCCCTCAGCACCAACCGCTTCACGGAGAGGATCGGCCCCAGGTACGACGCACCGTTACATGATTACCGAAAAAGTAGGAGTGGTAGCAGTGCTGCAGGTACAGTAGCGATAACAGTTTCATTCTTCATACTTCCACTGGATGGCAACAAAGTAAGACGTTTTAGTTGTTTTTTTTAACTTACACACAGTGGCCATCAGCTGCTGTCTTTGTGTTGTCGCTGAGCTCGGTGTCTCTCTTGGTTCGCAGAAAGTTTGCCACATCTGTGAAGATCCCCGACACCAAAGGTTGTAGGAGATGCAGCGTCGGTAAGTGACGCAGAGCTTTCTCTCTTAAGTTCTCTTGTGTGTTTTTCTCAGCGTTAACAACAGACTCTCCACCTCTCTCTTACCTCTCAGCGAGAAACCCGTACACAGACAGCACCTTTCTGTGTGGGGCGGTTCCATCGGGCCTGGTTCTGCTGCTGTGGTATGAGCCTCTCCAGAAGTTCATGCATCTAAAGGTTTGTGCAGATCCACTTGAAACGGCCAAGTGAGGTGTCTTAATTTACGACAAGCATAACTGCTCTGCAAGCAATGTCCACTTTACAGTTGTCACGTCTCGCTGCGCAGTGATGTGTGCAGAACCGAGTCTTATGTGGGTTGGACCAGTGTCCTGTGCTGTGTTCCGAGCGACATACTTCTCTTAGTACACTAACAAATTGTGCTCTTACATGTTCGGACTCTTGTGTAGTGCAGGAATGTTGACAGAGTAGTCAAAGTATCTGCAGCTTTACTTATTTTACCCAGAAAATCAACGTGTTTTTGTGCCCTTTGTGCAGTAGTGAAAAAGAAACACTTTTTGTGGTGTTCAAGAACAGCTGCAGCTTCCTCAGACGTCTTCATTGTCTTTACGTCGGTGGCCCCGCCTCTTCCTCTACAGAGCTAAGATGGCGACCGTTTAGGGTGGCAATTGTCCAACACCTCAGACTTCCATTTTTGGACCGTTTTGAGTGCATCATCCTGGTACTTGTAGTTCTTGAAAAGAGTCCTATATGACTCACTAGACCTCAGTCATACTGTCAAATTCTCCAGAGTCAACAGACTTCAACTCGCCAAACAGTTTGATCATTGAACACCTGTCCTAATTGAGCTGCAGTTGTTGACTATAGGTTGATTTGAATAACATGAATATTAATAATTTAATTTATGATTTATATTGATTGTACAGAACATAGTTGATTACAAAATGTGTTGAAAGAGAAGCTCTTGACTCTCCCTTTATTATTGTGATTTAATGATGTCACAGCAGCAGCAGAAGTGTCAGACAGAGCTGCACATAGTTTTTCTACCATGTGACAGTGTGTAAATTTAACTTTTTTCAGTAAACGTTTTTTTCTTTCAAAATGCTCCTGTCATTCACGTCAGACTGAAGTTACCGTGCCTGCAGCTCATTCACGGCTTGTTTTTGATTAATTAGATGGAATGCCACCACAAGAATCCTTATAAGGAGACTAGAATCTACCTTGAATACCAAATATTAATCATATTTTTCGAACCTGACTGTCCTTTTTTGTTGCTATCTGTTTCCCTTGCAGCAAATACCAATCAAACTGCCCGACGCTCTGCCAATATTTGAGCTGCTGGTGCTGGTGACGGACGAGTTTCCGCAGCTGTGTGTCGGGGTGAGAGACTGTGGTAACGGGAAACCGCCGACCAGTCAGCAGCTCATGTTCGACATCATAGAACTGAACGGCACACCTATTTCCGTACCAGGTAGGATGGACTGCTTTACTTTCTCCTCCGAGTTTATGAAGCTCAGCTGGATTTAATCCGAACTCCTCTGCGTCCTTTGTACGTCTGCAGATAGCGGCGCGCTCGGAGCCGTGCAAGTCACCCAAATGGACCGAGACACCGTTCTCATCGCGGTGGAAAGTAAGACACTTCCACCACAACGGACACATGTGTGAATCCTTCTTTAATGCTGATCGGTTGTAAACTGTCTCTCGATCTCAGAAACTGTGAACATCGTGAACCTGCGAGGGCTTCCATCCAAAGAGCTGGCTGCTGAGATGGTCTTCAACTTCCCCATTGAAACACTAGGTAGACACTCTGATGTGACAAACACAATGACCGACACTTTGATGTTCGTTCTGACAGCAGAGTGACCCGACATGTCCTTAACAGTCTGCCTGCAGGACAGTGTGCTGGCGTTCTGGAAGCATGGCCTCAAAGGGAGGAGTTTCCATTCAGACGAGGTGATCATCCACACGCTTTATGTCCGCCTAGGGGCCTGAGCTCATATAGCTCGGTCACATTTATATTAGTTCGACGCCGATACGAAGACGAATATTTCTCTTTCTGTGCAGGTCACGCAAGAAATTACAGACGAGAGTCGAGTGTTCAGAGTTTTGGGAACAAACAGGTACGTTAACACTAATCTGACAAATATGAACCATTCACCGTAGTAGAAGTACTTGTAGTTGAAGTAGAGCTGCTGGTGGTTCAGTAGTAATCAAGGTGTACGAGTGACAGGAATCAGTAGTATGGTTAGTCGTGGAGTGATTTGTAGAGGCAGTCGTGGCAGAATACATCATATTATGAGTATTAATAGCAGTAGTAGCAGTACTGGAATGAGTAGTAAAAAAGTAGAAAAAGTAATGGTATTAATAAGGCTACGAGCATTTTTATTGGTGGTACTAGAGGCGGGAGCAGTGTTAATAGTACTGGCAGCAGTGCTGGTGTTAGGGTGTGTGCGCTTTCAGCTACATGATGTATAAAAGATAATCCATCAGTTTCATCAGAAACTAGAGCCAATTTAAAATCACGACGAGGCATAAAAATGCAGCCCCACATAAGGTGGGGCACCCGGTCCCGCTGATCTCGGGCGAGCTGTGAGATTTCCGCCCCCCCTTTCATTTCCTGTCTTTGAACAGAGACATCATCCTTCAGAGCACACCAACCGCTGACCCCTCAGCACTGAGCAACCTGTACATCCTGACTGGACATGAGAGCAGCTACTGAGAGAGAGAGAGAGAGAGTGGGTCGACTTCATCGAGAACGACGCTGAAAAAAGATGCAGTGTGAAAGTATGACCCTGTGATGGAAAAGGAAGCCCTGTTTCACTGAAGCTGTAGCAGACACCAGCACCGACTGACCCCCCCCACCGCTGCCCTGCTGGGAACGACAAATGGCATCCGGACTCAGCCTGTGTTTTGTTGGGGAAGTCATGTGCAGGAGAGACTGAGTTGTCTGACGCTCGGCTGTGCCCGTTCAAGCTGCAAAAAAAAAAAAAAACACGATTTCCCTGTAGCTTTTTATCGTTTCAGCCTGATGGACAGCACGGCAGCGGGAGAAAGACGTTCCTCTTCCTGTTAATAGAGAGCTGCCAGTGTGTCAGTACCATAGACTGTAGGAAAACATGGTCATAACATCTGTGATATTACACACAAGGTTACCAGAACCACAACGTTTGGTCAGTGATGAGCGGGACGGGCTGAAACTCCCAGATATTTACACAAATAAGACACACACCCGGAGAAGTGATCGACTGTAGGACTTTCTCCAGCGGTTTCTGTGGAGTCCAGCAACTAGTGACAAGTTGTGATACTGCAGCTTAAATCTTTGGACTTTGGGCTCTACCAGTCAGCCACAGTGATAACCCGTTATTGGGCGTATTTCCTCCCGCACGGTGATGTGGTTTGAATTACTGTAATTACTCATAAATACTAAGCACATCAGCATCTGAGTCGTAGTTAATAAAAACTGTTCACGTCAACATCGCAATCATAATTTTGACCAGACAATTCTACACTGATATGCCAACCCAAACATAGAAATTGTTCCCATCTCATTACCCCATATGAGTAGCCTGAATGCTTCATATGTAACCAAAGGAGCAGTGAGTGATTTTTACCAAAAGGGTTCTCACTCATCCTCAAACGGCCCATTTTCACAATTTTCTTGGGCTTCAGGAATTCGGTTCGATGCAAGTCAAAAACGAGCCATGACAAAACCTTGCATGACATAGTCACTACACTATATAAAAAAAAAAAAAAAAAAAAGTGGGGAAAGACATTCATTGACCGGGTCAGGAATGAAACCTTTATGAATGAACAAATCCAGGGAGGAGATGGAGCATGTGATGTACTTTAACGTTAAAATAAACAGCCGTATACTCACAGACAATAGTCTAGCTGTTAGCTATTAGCATAACATCAACATCTGTAAAAAAAAAAGATTTGGAGAAATAATGAAATGAAATCTTGAAACCAAAACCAAAGTACGACCCCAAATCCAACTGCTTACAGCATTTTAGTGTCAATTATTATATAAGACATTTTTTTTATTCCAGACTATGTCATTCAGAAAACAATATTTTGGAGGTCGTTAATATTCTAGGTCGGTAGGATTTACAGTAAGAGAGCCCCATGAGTGTCAAACACCCCTTTAACCTGTGACTGTTCCCTCTTCCATCAATAATAATTATTCAATTCACATAGGCTCGGTGAACATTTGATTAAGTGAGGTGCCATAGAAACTCAATGCAATTAAATTTCTTGTTTGACTAAAATGTAAATTCCACTACGTTTGAGTTTTAGTGTGTAATGATATTTATGTATTTATGGAAAGTGGAGTGGATGTAACACCTCTCACTGAGAGATACTTGAAAGACAGAATATGCATATGGATATTTGTTTTTTAAGATGTCTGTTATTGTGTGCAAAGTTGATGTATATAACAATACAGTATGCTCTTACAGTAGGAGAGATTGTAATATGTAAAATAAATGTTTTAATATCCTTTGAAGCTGAATTTGATTAAGTTATGCTATTGGATCTGTGGATAGATTTTTCCATAATGTTATGAAGCAATAGTTAAAATATATATATTTGTGTTTCTGTTGTTCAAAAAACTATTAAAACACACAAAAAAAAGCCCAATGGTAATGATCTTATCAAGTTATTTGGTTTTGTTCAATCTAAGACATACAGCTGCACAGTAAATGTCTACTTATGGTCTAAAAGTCATATGTTTTTGTTGTATCAAAAAATTATTTGCTGATGCATTTGATTGATTGATTTTTTTTTTCTGGAGCCACTATTGGCCATATAGCTGGATTGTAGCTACATCCTAATCTGTGAGCGCAATAAATATAATTTTTGTTTAAACATTTCGAGTTCAAATTCAATGTAATAACACAATTTATATATATATATATATATATATATATTTTTTTTAAAGATGAACGAAAAGTAGGATCCGCTTTTACGAAGGCAGTGCAGCACCGACCTCCACTCACGTGGTGGCGGTAGTGCGTCAGGCGGAGGAAGTAGCAGCGTCACGGGTGCAGCAGCGCCATTTCACTTTTCATTCAGTAGCGAGGCCTACGTCGCTTTCGAAGGTGAGTTGGAGATATTACGTTCAATACGTGAGGTGAATACATATTTTAAGAAAGTGGTGACGCGGAACTTTGACCGTAGCGCCGATACAGATGTTTAAACGGACGTTGGAAATGACGGGGCGGACGACTGACGCGGTTAGCCAGCTAACCTGTTAGCTCCCTGAACTCCTCCGCTTTCACCAGCCAAACATTACAACGCGTTTCCAAACGGAGCGGAGCAGTTATGAAGAACTAGTGTTGTTGAAGTTTATAATTAACGAGCCGAGATGTTTAAACTGCAGCGGTCGGGGCTTCTTACCACGAGAGTAGTGCAACACACTTATATAACAAATACCGTCGCTTTACGTGAAGCCGTCCTCGTTGTTTACCCTAGTTGGCCTTTTTTGTTGACACATCTGCGTCAGCAAACAAACGTCGCAAAGTGGTTGATGTGAGGTTTCAAAACGGACCCAGCTTCGGTGAGGAAGGCGCGTTAGATGAACGGTGTGATTTGACCGAGACAGCCAACAGATGGGGCCGAAAGCCGCCATCTCTCGTCGCCGCAGGTGTGACCCGTATGTAGACCGCGGGTGTGACCCGTATGTAGACCGCAGGTGTGCAGACTTCACCACCGGTTTGGTTCTTTTGCTCTTGTTCGTATTGTTTTGGTAACGCATATTTGTGTCCTCTTTGTAACACTCACCCGTGCGCGTCATTGGTTGATCGTTGAAATCTGCGATCGTACCGATTGTGCGAGTCAAAAAAAAAATCATCAGGGCGGGTCTCACAATATCGTGATGTGACACGTTATAGCTCCTTTTATAGCTGCAGGGCGATAACGGCAAGAAATCAATCGCAGCATTTTGAAATGCTTGTAAGCACGTTGTCTTTAGCTCCGCTTCTTACCCGGATGGACAAACGAGGTGGTCGGTACACCTGGTCTTGTTTACAACGTAAAATCGTGTCGGTTTGGTCGACAGCTGTCTCAGCTGGTCTCAAATGCACATCGACAAGCAGCTAACTCAAACATGTTGATGTTACAGCCGCAGCGCGCTACCGTGCACGCGTAAAGGATCAGGAAAGAGACCGACAGTGTCGGTAAAACCTTTTTTTTTTTTTTTTTTGTGACGGTCCGTCATCCCACCGAAAGGGTTTGTCCCGGTATTCCTCACAGCTGTTACACGGTTAGCTGCCTTTATAAGCCACTGTTTGCATTAACAGCTGTTCACTGAAGTCTTCTGTTTCGGGAAGACTTTCAGCCATCCTGTTTTTATTCCATTCGTCAAAACAAAACGTAATACGCGACTTTCTCTTCTCTCCCGGCAGGCTGACAGCAGACTGTATCAGCATATCTGTGTAAACCGTTTCAGCAAATTATTACCTCGTGAATAATTATTTATCGCAGGACTCGCCGCTCCTAAATAAAGTGATCACCGAGTGTATTTAATTGCACCACAATGTTAATTGACTTTTTTTTTTTCTTCTTCTTCTTCTTCTTCTAAATCTCCCAGGACACACAGAACTTCATCATGGTGAAAATCTTTATCGGCAACCTCGCCTGCAACACCACCGCGGATGAGCTCCGAGAACTCTTCGAGAAGTATGGCAAAGTCACCGAGTGCGACGTTGTCAAAAACTACGGTTTTGTGCACATGAGCAACACCACTGAGGCGGAGGAGGCCATTCAAAACCTCCACCAGCATCAGCTGAATGGCTGGCGCATGAACGTGGAGATGAGCAAAGGGAGGCCCAAGTCCACCACCAAACTGCATGTGAGCAACCTCGGGGAGGGGGTCACCGTCGACGTGCTGCGGGCCAAGTTTGGAGAGTTTGGCCCAGTGGTGGAGTGCGACATAGTGAAGGACTACGCCTTTGTTCACATGGAGAGAATGGACGATGCCATGGATGCCATCAGTAAGCTGGACAACACGGCCTTCAAAGGTGAACTCCCGGGCAGGGCAGAGCGTATCTTTGCTGTCTGTAAATACCAATTTGGATTCTGTTCTGTCGCCGCACAGCTTTCATGATGAGTAAAATCCTCTAGCTGGTTTATTTTCTCATAAAGAGAGTGGGGGTCACCTTTTCCTTTAAGTGATCAGGTGGACTGAAAGTAACCTCTTAACAGATGTGGCGTTTGTATGTTGTTTTACGAGAAGTGGCCGCGTGACTGGTGAATCGACTCTGCGCCAGCGTAGAATCACCTGCACGCTGCGCTGCAGATTCTTTCGCTTCGCTCAGTCATTGTTGGTCGGGCGACTTTGTAGCGTGTTTTTAAAGTCGGTAGGAGACTTTTCGTGTCCGAACCCAACGGTCTCATGCGTGTCTTCTCTCTCCTCACAAGGCAAGCTGATGAACGTACAGCTGTCCACCAGTCGGCTGCGCACTGCCCCGGGAATGGGAGATCATACCGGCTGCTTTGTCTGCGGGAAGCACGGCCACTGGTCGAAAGACTGCCCGGTCAGTCGGAACGGTAGCTACGGCGACGACGCGAGAGGTTGCGGCGACCGAGCCCCCCCGCTCGGTCCCCCGGGTTACGGCGGCGGCGGCTACGGGATGGCCTCGCCTCCACCAGGTGATTACGTAGGGGGTTCTGCGTACAGTCGGGGCGGTCACGTCGGTGGGATGCCGCCTCCCCCTCGCAGGCTCAGCGGCTACGGCTCTGAGCTGGGGGATCGATATGCCGGCAGGGCAGCAGGCTCGTACCCCGACAGGCCCCCGGCTCACGACCGCCTCTACAGCAGCGTCGACTATTACGAGAAGTACAGAGCTAACCCTTACGGCTCCAGCTACTTCGAGGATCGTCGCATGTCCTATGTCCCTCCTCCCCTTCCTCCTCCTCCTCCTCCTCCCCCTCATCCTTCCTCCTTCCCAAAGTTCCCAACCAGTGTGGATCCATACGACCGGCAGCCGTTACCTCCGCCCACATTAGCTTCTTCAGCTGCCGCCTACTACGCACCGGAGCGCAGCTCGGTGCTCAGACGAGTGCCGGTCTCCTCGGCCGGCTACGCCTACGAGCGAACACGTCTGTCGCCGGTGTCCGCCTCCAGGAATGCCTACGCTGCCTCGCGTCCCAAGGATCACAATGTGCCGCGATATGCGCCTTACTAGAGCCGTGGTGCCAAGGTGAGCAACACAGTAGCAAAATATGGCGGTTTATTGGGATATTTTACTGTAAAACTCGAAATCTGCTTTAACTTGGATTTTTATTTTATTTTTTTTTAAATTTTTATAACGTAATGTTTCCTCTAAAGCTTGCACTGCGGGTGATGGGGCGTTAAACCCCGTTTCTGAAAAGGGAATGCTTTGCTCTCTTTCTAGGTCTGTTTGCGAACCGCAGGACTTTTCATTTGCCGCTATTTCTTCGAGCCGCGTGATTCCATCGGTCTCGTGCGGCAAAGAATACGAGAAGCAGGAAATTCAGTTTGGAAATTGGGTCGGCATTTTCCATCCACCCGTGATTGCCGGCAGATGAATCAACCTTTCGGTCGTGTTGTTTGCTTGTTTTCTGAGAGGAGGGTTTATGAAATGCCACTGTTTGACATTCATGATGTATAAAACAGTAATTTTCTCACTTTGCAGGTTTTCAGCTCAGTATGTGTTTTCTTTTCTTTCTTTTTTTTCTTGCCTCTTTTTTTTTTTTTCATCACACAAAACAGATGGTTTAAATCTGCATGTTAATTGTTTTACTTCTGTTTATGTAATTTAGAAGTGTTCTTGTTTCATCCGTATATGAACATTTACCTTATTTTTCGGGAACGGGACGTGGATTAAGAGTAGCAGAGAAGGATCTTATCTCACTCCATCAGTGTTTGACTTAAACGTTTTTGTGGAAAGTTGATCATCATTGGCACGTAGCGGGGTCCATGACTCCACGTGTGTTTTATTTCATTGCAGCTCAACTCAATCCAGAAGTGGACTTCTTTTGTGCACAAAAGCATGAACCACCCGTAAGCTGTTTGGCGGGAATGCAAACCTGCCGAGTCTTCCCTCTGTAGCTCATTTTAAAAGACTGAATCTATACTCATGCAGGTCAGTTAGGATGTAGAAACACATTTGGAGTTTGAATCTAAGATCAGACAAATCTCAAACATTCCAGCTTCGAATTATCTTCTGATTTTGAATGTATCCACAGGATATAAAATTGGTACATTTCACAACAGTTGAGGTGTATATTCTTCAAATACAAGAGTTAGGGACAGCAAAACAAGAATTATCGCTGATGTAAAATGTGCTTTTTAGTAAGATTGTTTTCTTCCCACTGACAAATGTTGCTGCATTTGTGTGTAACTGACAACAGGAACAAAAAAAACAACAACACATCATGTCTTATTGTATCCATATAATTCAGAAGATGCAGAAATGTGACGAGGCGCTTTGGGCTGCCAAGTTCATGAGGCAGTCGTGTTTTTGTTGAAGGTGCCTTTTGTTCTGCATACAGGTGGTTCTGAAGTTTGTATTTTTCATACTAGCTGTAAAATACCAGCATACATTAAAAATCTGAAATAAATATGATTTTTAATAAAAACCAAAACTTATTTTGGTGACTACAATGGAAGTGGTTTTTTTTTTAATATATATATTTAGTTTTTAACATTAGGACTAGATTTTTTTAGAAATTTGTAATTTGAGGGCTTTAAATTAAATGAGAAACGGACGTCTTAACGTGTGATGAGGAATCACGAGCAAGAATGTTTGGGAGCCACTGGATACGTCCCCTGAAATATAATACTACATTTAACATTTAAGTTGTCTCATTCTCCAAACTCCAACCTGAAACAAAAGAGCGTTGCATGATCTTTGTTTAATACCAGTCGCATTTTTCTAGACCTGATTGCATTCATTATGGCCGTCAGAAATATCTTCGAAAATGGATTTTTCCAAGTTATTCAGATTTGCTTATATTCCTTCATTGATTTAGTTTATTCTGTTGTGACTTTTTCATGTTTTTTTTTTTTTTTTTTTTTTTACTACAGCATACGAGCCAGTACAAATATAAATAGAGCAACATACAGCAAAAGAACAGAATAATAACCAAACAATATCTTGTAGGGGGTGAAATTTGACTTGACCAAAATGTATTGTTTGAATTCTGGATTATTATTATTATTATTACGGATATGTTTTTGCGTTCATTCAGAAAAAAAACAACAAAAAAACGATACATTCTTTCAAATTCAGCGCGCATTGTTTATTCTGTTAGCGTCTTGAGCCTTTGACGTCACAGAGGTTACGTCCATTGTTTTGTGTCCGGTCCGATGGTCGGAACCAACGTGAAGGCGGAACCATCGGGTTGCTGGCGCCGCCCACAAAGCGCAGCGGAGCCGTTGGTAGAACCTCACGTCCGTCGGTGCAGCGCGCCAGACGCCATTTCACTCTTCGAGGGTCGAAACACGAAGACGACAACAATAAGAGGTACGAATACAGGCACTTCAAAAATTAGAAGAAAGTGAAGGCATCTTCGTTATAAAAATGTTTTATTTATTTATTTATTTATTTTAAACTGTACGTGCGCCGTAGTTCCTATTGCGGCCTGAAACTAAAACACGGTTGCTGTAAAAACGTACGGATTAGCTAAGCTAACTTCTAAGCTATCTGCGTGCGACTTGTGCGGTAAAGGCCAGAGCCCGAAAGCGTCGAGAAGCGTGTTCCGTAATATGTCGGTACCTACTAAAAATTTTTTTTTTTAAAAAAAAACCCAGTATAGTGACACGTACTCGTCGGTTCGTGTGCCACAAATTGTGCTAAAACCAGCTATTTGTGGTAACGCAGCTTTCGTTAGCTCCGCAGCTAACAAAAGTGATTAGCCGCCGAGCTACGAAGCATCACGCGAGCGATCGACGTGCGACCTTTTGTGTCTTTTTTATTTATTTTTTTTGTTTGTTTGTTTGTTTGCAAAGTAACTTAAATCATTTGTTATTCGAGATCGGCTTGTTGGTTTTTTTTTTTCCGCTAAACGCCGCTTATCGTCTTCGTTCCGCGGTTTTTTTCACGCGACACCAGCTGCATGTAAACAAATCATTTGTGCGGTGTTTTGCACGAAGATAAAGATTCTCTCACCCCCCCGTTGAATCGACGCCACCGGCCCACCGCGACACTACTTCCGCCTGCTTTTGGCGAATTTCATGATGAAACTGTAATTGTTGTGATGAATCTAATGCTCGGGAAGTATAGTAAGACAACTTTTTCTTCCGCTTTTGCTCTTGAATTTTAGAGACGTGTACGAGGTTGCATCGTGGCGTGGCTGCAACCAGCGCTAACAATCGTTTATAAATGTAGGAATCATTTAGCTCTTTTCCTAATGGTGCCACATCGTTTATTTTCTGGCATGTGTAAATATTCCTTATGTTCCACTTTATGTTAATATTATCTATTGGATCATTCATTATTAGCAGGCGCATTCTGGTTTGATCATCTGAATGCAAGCTGCGGGTGAACTTTGTGAATCCAAATCTATCAAAACTATCAAAATAACAGTAATGCTAGTTTGGATTTAGGTTCGGTGGTTTAAATTGATTCACTAGAATTGTGACGATAATAATCATCTTCTTTTTTTAAATTTCTTCTCTTTTAGTGACGTGGAAGCTCCACAATGGTGAAAATATTCATCGGGAACTTGTCACCAGACACTACATCAGACGAACTTCGGTCTCTCTTCTCCCAGTATGGCAAGATTGCAGAATGCTCTATTGTCAAGAACTTTGGCTTTGTGCACATGGATGACAAAGCGGAGGCAGAGGAAGCGATCCGCAACCTTCACCATTACGAGCTCAACGGCCAGCCCATGAATGTAGAGTTGAGCCGCGGCAAGTCGAGAGGATCCACCAAACTGCACGTTGGCAACATTGCCTGCACCAACCAGGAGCTCAGGGCCAAGTTCGAAGAGTTTGGTGCAGTGTTGGAGTGTGACATAGTAAAGAACTATGCTTTTGTGCACATGGATCGAATGGAGGATGCCATGGAGGTCATTAATCAGTTAGACAACACTGCTTTTAAAGGTGAACTCTTGGGCCGGGCTTGATGGGGAGTTTTAATTTACGTTTAACTTGAAAGTATGTAGAATATTTAATGCTGTTCGTGTGAATCCATGGGTAAGTTTACGGATGGAAAACAGGTGAGTAAAAAAAGAAAGAAGAATGGAAAACGGTAAGCTGAGGAGAAAAACAGACAGCGCAATTTTAAAGCTGGTATCCGTAATGTCATCGATAAGATCCATTTGTATGGTGGACACAAACAGGCACCGACTAGAAGTTCTGACTGACACGTCACACCGGTTGTTATTCGAAGTACAGCTAATTTAGTATTGGGAGGAAGTAATAACCACTTCTCTATCATTTTGTTTCAAATTAGTATCTGGATCTGGTTATAATTCATTCGGTTCCTGCGCGCATCGATGCTGACATGCGTTTGTCCGCGTGATCCCAAATTGAGAGCTGCATGAGCGAAGTCCACGAAAACCCTCAGAAACACGAGCGCTTAACAAAATTTTATCGGGATATCATTTTAGTCGCCCCCCCACCCGCAGCAGGTAAAGATGTGTGGAAAGTTACGGATTTCAGCTTTAATAACCAGATTTTTGAATGCTCAATTTATAGGCAATGTTTTACTGCTATTTTGGGGGTGTTATGCAGCTTTTTTGGAAAGATTGATGGTTTGGAGACTTGACTCGCAAGGAAATGTCAAATATTCTATTATTTAGAACCAATGCAAGCACAAGTCCTTATTGAGTCTTTTCTTTTTAAGGCAAGCTGATGAGCGTGAAGCTTTCGACTAGCCGACTGCGTACTGCGCCGGGAATGGGAGACAGATCAGGTTGTTATCGTTGCGGGCAGGAAGGCCACTGGTCCAAAGAATGCCCTCTAGACCAAAATGGCTTCCATAGAAACGGCTCAGAGCCAAAGTCTGATGGATTCGATGCCTCGAGATTTGGCGGGCGTGGTCGCAGCGGGGGTTATCATCCGGACTTCAGCGGCGATCCAGATTTCGGCGGCGGTTACGCTCCTGTTCACGGTTTTTCCCGGGGTTCCGGTCACAGCAACAGCATGGCGGGTTTCAGAAGAGGTGCGGGCTATGAGGGCGCAATGAGATACGGGCCACACCCAGGTTATGGCATAAGTGCTATTGCCGAACCTAGCATGGCTCGGATGTATGGCAGCGAGGCGGCATACAGGAGCAACGGGTCACTCTATGGCGCGGTACCAGCCTACCCGATGCGACGGTCACCGTATGATGAAAGGGATCCGTACGGGGTCGTGGACTACTACGAGAAGTACAGGGCCAATTCTTACGGAGGCAGTTATTTCGAGGAGCGCCGCGGTGTCCCCTTGCCTGCTCCATCAACACCTTCCTCCACAGCTATAATGAGGGATCGGGCGCCCCCCTCTAGCCTCGACGCATACGAGTGCCCGCCCCTCCCTCCTCCACCAGCCCCGGTCTCCTCATACTACGCACGTGACCGGAGTCCGATTCGGAGAGTCACCGGCGAGGCGGATGGATACACATATGAGCGTTCGCGCCTTTCCCCGGCGACCGCCCCCCAAAGAAGTTCCACCTTCGAGCATCCGCGGGATCCCGGCGCGGAGCGGGCACGATATACATACTAATCCTTTTCCCCATGCAGCCACGTGAGAGCTGATTCCCATTTAGGTGGTAGGATAGCTCCAAATGCCATTTGAATCACTGAAATTTACCCATTTAACAGTGTATCTCATTGTTGTTCTGAGGCTAAAGTCAGCCCTCTTGTGTGTATGAGGCTGGTAGGTAGGTATTAAGAGGAAGGTTACAGTATATCTTGCCCATTTATAATGGCAAATGAGCACGATCTCATTGTAGGTTGTACTTCACAATGCAGTACAAACTAATTGCTCAGTTAACCACCTTTCATTGTCCTATTTACGTGTTGTGGTATTGGTGCAGTTCTGAGATGACTTTAGCCAGTGTTTAAGTGCAGGTGCCGGGTTAATCTACAGCCTGGTGCCATTCATCATACATACAATTTAAAAGATAAAATTAGTGCATGGTGCATGTTTCAAGGGGAGTCTTAGGGTTACGTTGATTAAACTTAAAATTCTATTTAGCAGCATTTTTATGTGTAACTGTGCATTTTAGTGTATTTGTGTTTTGTGGCAGTCACATCGTTACTGCATTTGTGAGGCAGCGGCAAAACAAATGTGAAGGCTGTACGCTTCTTCACCTACTTGCGCAAATATGGAGCTGCTCAGAATTAAACATTACACTTTTGTATTTGGGTTATATCAAACCATTTGTGAAATTAAGGTGGAACTTTTATTTTTATGAAGCTGCATTGTGATCATGCTTTCTTTTAACTTCCTTTTGTTATTGTCGTGAGTAGGCACATTTAATTACATTAATTTCCATTGCTGTGTTAAAAAGACTTCACATCTTAAACATGTAATGTCATAATGAAAAGACCTCAAACGCCTATTCTGTCTTGATTTCGCATTTATTAGGTTAAAAATAAAGTCTTGTGTAAAGTTTAAATATTGTGATCTGAGGTTTTGTGTTTCGTCTTCTGGAGGCTGTTTCATAAAAGCAAAATTAGGAAATCCAGGATAACAAGACCTAAAGCGAGGCTTGACCTCGTCTAGTCGGTGAATCCCGGCTTAATCTTCTTCACGATTGGCTGAGCCTGTCTGAGAAGGTGCGGCTTGGTCAAACCAGGAGTAATTAATGTGGGTAAATGCGCTTTCGCGTCGGCCTTCAAAAGACAGATTTACTATTGGGAAGATGAAGAAGAGGTGTGCGGCATACTTTACACCCAGTGAGCAAAAAAGGAACGCCGTGGCTGTAATTAAAGAGTGAAAAGGAGGAGTAGGAAAAAACTAACATCTGCTAACCTTTGAACTTAACTGAAACTCATAATTGTTATTTTCTCAAACTCCGATTTTCAGCATTTCCTACTGCGTACAAGAACATAGAATTTACGAAAAAGAATAGCCCAATGTCCTCGGGATGTCGGGGCACGGCTCTATGTTGTGCAGCGCTGACTCTGGGTGACGTTCATGCAGGTAAAAAGCCAAAGCTCTCCTGAGGACGAGCCACAACAATAATAAAGCGGCAGTCTTCATAAACGTATTTTAATGCAGGCTTATACCAATTGATTCACTATACTAATTGAGATCTATCTGATCGATATGATTTGTAACAGCCTCGTGAAATTCTTTGATCCTAATGTTCCAGTCCCTGTCATAAAATCTTGTGATCCAAAGCAGCACTGAAGTCTAGCAGTACAAGTATAGAAATGAGTCCATCGTCTGAAGCAAATAAAATATCGTTTATAACTCTCACCAACCCTGTTTCTGTGCTATGATGCAATCCTGACAAACCCTGACTGGAAGTATTCAAACTGTAAAGAAGTTCAGGAAGAAGAGAGAGCTAAAGGAACAGAAGGCTCAACAGACCTGTGACTATTTGTAAGCCTGGCTACAGCTTGGAAAAGAAAACCTTGGGTTGTTCTTGTTTTCCTCTATTTATGATGAATAATGTGCAATTCTGGCACTATGGAAGGCTTTTTTTTTTTAAATATCTTTTCAGACCATCTTTCCAGGCCAAGTCAAATAATTCTAAATTAGTGGAGCACTTCCTTCCTTTCCGGCCTTTTGTGATGTCTGCCTTTAAAAGCCTTTTTTTGCAAATTGTACCAAAGGGGTGGCCTCTGGTTCATTACTCTCTTTTTCAGAGGGGCGACATTTTTGAATGGTGTAAGCAGAGTAGCAACAGCGTCATTAACAAGATGACCTACTTGTTTGGAAGTAAAGTAGAGGCGGTTCTTCCACTGTGATAAAGCAAAATGGCCAATCTACATCAGAACACAATAACTGTAAGAAATGGATTTTTGATCAAAGTGACCTGGCTGTTGGCCTGGTGATTTATGTCCCACTGCCTTCATGAAACCAAATCAAGGCTTAAATCAACCAGAATAACTGGTAAACCCTTAATCCCTGACCCAGGTTTTGCAGACAACCCTTCTGGTATAGCCTACGTGAAATCGGAATTTTACAGCACAGTGCACGAGTCAGTAAAAATTGAGATTGAGGACGCCATTTGGAAAATCACTGCAACTGTCAAGAAAAAGAAGAGATTAAAAAAATAATAATAAATTGCATTCATAATAACATGAAGTACCTCAGTTGAATGTGTTTATTTTTATGACCAAAAAAAAAAAAAGTCTTATACGCACGTTCAGAAGGAGCATAATAGGAGGAGTTTGGATTGACCAATAGCAGCGCTTCATACTGCGGCAGTTCGTCCCACGTTCTCAGATCAACCTTTGTGATTTTCTGCTGGGCGCCATTTTGATTGCGATATTGTGAGAGAGGCGCTGCGGCTCGTATTTAGCAGATATTGTTTTCAACGTTTAATTGTCGTTCGACAAGAGACTTTGAGCCATTTGAGTAAACTAAAAAAAAAAAAAAAAATGGCTACGGGAGCAAATGCAACTCCTTTAGGGAAGTTGCACCCAAGTATCGGCGCGAAACGAGGATTTGACGCCGGGCCCGGTGGGGGGAACGGATTGATGCCGACACCAGGGCCGCCCGGGTCCTTTCCTTCCCTGCAAGGTTTTCAACCTCCGATTCCAAACGCATCTTTTCCTCAGTTTAATCCAGCGACGACTTTTTCGACCCCGGCTCCACAACCGCCAGTTGCGGGGGCCGGACTGGCCAAACCCGGTAAGTTAACTTTGAGTGTCCGGTAACGGTCGGGAGCATTTGGACACGACGTCCCAATAGCTCGCTACCGCTAATGTCGCTAACTAACACAGGTTTCGGGCCTACACCGCTCCTGCCTTTGCGCGTAATGGAGACCGGTGCGGACTCCATTAGGGCAGTTGGCCGGAGATTGTTGAGATGTGTCCGTTTGGGTTGTCCTTCCTCCGGTAGCAAAATTTGCACATGAAATTTGCATTGAAGTGAAAGTCGGAATTCTGGGGGTCAAAAGCGAAATTAACGTTGCGTCGTGTTTTGTTTTATTTTTGACAATGAAAAAAGCCAAACTCCCATTATTATTATTATTTTTTTTTTTAAATATGGAAAACCACAACGAGGAACATAGTTGTGAGTCTTCTCTGAATCGTTAAGTTAACCCATTTTAGTGGCGTAATTGATGGCATACCCTTAAAAAAAATAAAATAAAAAATAAAAATCCCCCCCCCCGAGTCCTTTCTGTAATTCAGCTTCTTGTGGTTATCGGTGGGTCCAGCAAGGTTATGCTCTTTTGACGTTCATCCTGTAACGGAAAACACCGAAGCTGCACACGTAGTACATCCCTTTTCTCTCGGTAGATTTCGGCCAGAAGAAGTCAAGGAAGAAGAGTCGTTGGAGCAGCGAGACGCCCGATCAGAAGACTGTCATACCGGGCATGCCCACTGTCATTCCCCCCGGACTGACCCGAGACCAAGAAAGAGCATACATAGGTAAATGTTTAATAATCATCTTTTGTGCATACAGGCTGCTATGAACAGTTTAAAATGTAGTTTCTTTCATAATGTCTCGACAATTACATATGTTTGAGGTTCTAGTTTTCTTACATGGTGCACACCCGTTTTAATGTTATTTCCTGTTTGCTGAATTCCCAACAGTTAGAGCTTTCTAAAGACACCCACGAGATGCACTACTACCTAAAAAGGGAATCACGTTTCCTTTGTATTTACGATACAACCGCTGTCTTTCAACGAAGTGGGAATTGTCTAATATTGCCCCAACTGTTGAGACAAAGCAATAACTTCTGATGAGCAATGATCATAACTTGATATAAAGTGTTAATTGAGTTGATTTTTTTCTGTAATGGAGGGTTAAGTGGTTCTGCTGTGTTCTGTAGTCTTACGGTTTGCATACCATCGGGCACCCATTAGCAAGAAGAGTTTGAGATAAATGATTACGCACCACTGCTTGCTGTCCTGAGCCGCAGATCACTGCTCACCGTCTTGCCTGATCCCCTACACATCATCAATAATGTTCTGTGCATGGTGGAGTTACTCATAATGTCCTAATATTGCTCAAGTGTGCTCTGTTTATATTAAGTGTGAGCAATGCTGCTTCAACGGCGACCAATCCAACATTATTAACGCGATTAGTTGGTTTAATGGGCATGGCAAAATGGGAAAACACTTTTTTTGTGTGCGCCCCGAGTTTGGCCTTTCAATAAAAGAACAATCATACAAAACAAGACACTTTAACCACAAATGCCTTCCAGCAGCAGTGTAGCACAAACATGCTGCCTTCACAGGCCCTCAGCGGGTGTTCTGAAGCAGATGAGTCCCTTCGTCTATAACTAACATCATTATCGATGTTGTCCCCTCATTGGTAATGGTTGTTCTTCTTTGGTATGTAAACATTCACTTGTGCCCACCCTCCGTTGTCACGCGTATCGTTTCCTTTGCCCATCCAGTAGATCCCCTAAAAACATACATGGGAAAAGTTTTAAGATGAAATTGCTGTGAACCACCAGTCACAGGTCCTGTATTCATCTCTATAACCCAGAGTAATTGTTTCAGTGACCAGTGAATCTCTGTGTTTTCTGAGGGGGGGGGTATTTCATTGCAACTTCCATAATGTGCATGGGATGACTGATTGATTTATTTTTTTCACCGCCTTCTAAATGTTAAGAATCATTTCTGTCACTGCAGGCCGTCAGTGTTAGATCTGTGGCGTGCCAAAAGTGACCGTGATCACCTGTTTTTCTTATTGAAACGAAATAGACCAATCAGTGATTTCTAGGCCCGATGTATCCTTAAAATGCCAACGCCTTTAAACACAGTGCGCTGTCGTAAGTGAAGCCATGTCTTCACTGAAGAAAACCTCAGCACAGGTTTGAAGTATTTTATTGATTTTAACGGTGTGGCAGGCATTTTTAGGAATCATGGTCTCATCATTAACTGACATGTTGCCATTTGTAATCATTGTCTGAACCAAGGTTAGTCTTGTTTATGCTAATGTAAATGACCTCTAGAAGATACATTCATAATGGGTAATGTGTGCCTCTGATGTCTTAAAAAATGAGTAAGTGTTTTTTTTGCTTTAGAAACTTACCAGATGTTTATTTGAACTCCTTTTTTTATTTAACAGACTCACCATTTTGTCTTTGCCTCAGTAATGAATGAGACAGTGCTCTAATGTGCAGAGCGTTGTCTCTCTGATGTTGTTGTGGTAACCACATTTCTCTCCATCCTTGTTTTTCTTTCCTAACCTGAATTCTTCCAGTCCAACTGCAGATTGAAGACCTGACTCGTAAACTGCGTACAGGAGACCTGGGAATCCCTGTTAACCCTGAGGACAGGTCGGAAAAAGATTAAACCCACGAACAGTAACACTTTCTCTACCTTCTTGACTTTTTTGGAAGACAAATGTTGATTTTCAGTATATGTGTGGTTATTAGCATCAGGCTCAGATAACACGGTAGTATTAGGTGGGAATGCAGAGTCTAGTTAGCTACCCCCTAAGTGAAGCACAGCGTGTCTTAGAATCTTTTCGCAATGCCAAAGCTTAGCGCTAGAGAAGAAATGATCTACGTTTAGGGCTGGGTACCGAACCTCCATACTTCGGCACGGACCGAATTGCTTCGGTACTCTCTCGTGTCGAAACTGCCTTGTCATTTGGTACCAAATTTTGTAAACCCCATGATAGAGCCAATCTAATACAGTTTAGTTTTAAAACGCATAACCTTTGCTCCATTCACACACAATGAAATCTCATCAGCATCAGAGAGCAGCAGCATTGAACATGCGTTCCACGCAGAAGACCTGAGTCTTGCGGCAGCTTGCATGTGAGGTGTTCGGGGAACATCTGTAAATTGTAGCGACAGAAAACATTCTGGGTCACACTCTCCCCCTCTAAACTGCATGAACTCTTACGATTTGAAGCTGAATGTGAACAAGTATCATTGACCAGTCAAGGTATTGGTGCCAGTATGGAAAAAAAAAAAAATTAAACGATACCCAGCCCTAACTAAGCGTCCAGGGTTGCACCGTTTCCAGTGCAGACAGCTTTAGCAGGTGGTAGGTCCATATTCAATAACTAAGGTAGGTTTTTCTATCGATTTAAAATTTGTAAAAGAGGACATTAATTCTAAACTGCAGTGGAGTGCAAAAATGTTCACCCCATTGTTTTTATTTTAATGCCATTTTTTACAATCTCTAGTACAGCAGCTTTCTTAAAGAATTGCAGTACATGTAAATATTTTTACCTGAGACAATGAGACGTTTTTTTTAATTTTTTATCACATTGAAATAAAACAGATTCTTTAACCCTTTGCTTATCAATTTATGAAACTGAAACAATTGTGATTTAACAGGAAATTAATTGAAACCGTTTGCAAAAAGCTTCAGTGAAAACTTGCATGAGCAGAAATAAAAAAAAAAATAAAAAAGATGTGTTGGTAAAAAGAAATGTAAATGGATAAATATGAGACTTCTTTCTTGACACATTAACTCAAGGTCCACTTTCTGGCTTTTTTGCTGAGCTTTCAGTAGGAACATCATGGTCTTCTTCAGAGTAGGACGGAGTTTGCGCAGGGCTTAAGAACGACCATCTGCAGAGGAAGATTGTGAGAAGCCGATGAAAGTATTATTTTTTTAAAAAAAAGCTACCTAGTGGGCCTTGAGTTGAGTTTGTGTTTTGCTTTTTTATATTTATTCGTCAAACAAATGTTTACGTGACATGAGTCTCTGGTTGTGACGTTTCAATCTTGGGTAAAAATCATTTCACGTCATCTAAAGCAGGTTTGTAAAGTGCTAGTTAGCAGGGGGTCAGTGTGAGTTTAGTTCAGATGCATTGCAGCAATGATAATTTAGCAAGGTGCTACCACAGCTAAGACAACCGCCTTGAGTATTCTCACTGTTTTATTTGATATTTGACTTGACAGTGGAGTCATTGCTTCAGATTTAGCCTTCTAGTATTCATGCATCATGGTTTCACCCACTGCTTGTTCTGTGTCTGATGTAGAGTGCTGTGTGACTATATGACTACATATACAGTATGATACATAACGTATATGTAAGATTTTCCTCTGAAACAGGTTTGGGTCAATATACCACAATCTGTATAAATGGTCTTTGACACTGATTAACATAATGTTAGCTTTGAAGTTTAAAATAGTGGAGTTGAATTGGCTCTTCTGGGAAAGATCGCTGGATAAGGATTCACACCCATCAATTGATACTGCCTTGCCTGACCTTTTTTTTTTTTTTTTTTTTTTTTTTTTACTGATTATTACATAGCTATTCTTTTTTTCATTGATTGAGCTCATGGCGTGTAGCCGACTTCATAACATACCAGTGATGAATAGGCTTTTTATCTTAGACTAACAAATGATTTGTCGCTGGTCATCTCTGTTTGTTTTTTTTTTGCCGTAATATTGCTTGAAACATTTCCACCCAGGGAGAAGGGGGGAGTGTTCCAGTTTTCCCTCTGGACTCTTTGAGGTCCCGAAGAAAACTGCCAGAATTTTATGTGTTCTGGAGAAGCAATGGCCAGCTTATAACATAGTTTCCTTAAGGATCTGTTCCTGCAGGAAGTGGCTTGCTCTGAAGAGTGTGTGAAGTTGACTTCTGCTAGCTAAAGGCCCTGTCGCCTGCACACTGTTATAGAGTTTTGTCATCATAATCAGACGTCTCCACAGCAACCAAAATAAAAAGAAAGTTGATTGCAGAGCTGCAGCATTCTTATAAATCACTCCCCAATCAAATGTGACAAGAACCAACTTGGGGGATGTTTCAGGTTGTCACCGTTGGAAGTTTGAAGCATAAAAGGAAAACATTATTTTTTTCTCACTCCTCACATCACATGGACACAAATGTGGCTCTCTGATGGGAGAGCGTAGGAAAAGGTGGATATCTAATCTTAATTCCTTTTCTCTAACCCAAATTACCCCACGTCAACCTAACCCTTTTTCAAACACAGAGCCTCCTTAACGCAGCAACACAGGTTTTCAGCATCCAAGGGGAGGTACGGACCTCTTCCGCCACGTGAGCGCCAAGCAACTCTCAAAGCCAGCGTTTCTGCTTAGGATTGCGAATTTTGCTTTGGGTTCTTTTCTTACCTCCAACTTTCCTTTCTTGTAGGCCAACACTCCTGTATGCAGGTTTAGTTATGGCCCTGTATTTGCTTTTTTTTTTTTTATTGTTTTTTTTTTCCCTTTGTGGTTGATGCCCTGCCAGTGTATTGGGTTAATTACCACTAAACACTTTGGTTGCCCCCCTTTTTACCCCAAATTGTATGAAAGAATGGACTTTAGCCTTTGAAATGTCAGTGCAGAGTTCTACATAACTTTCTTTTGTGTTTGAGTTAGCTCCTGCACTGGCCACGAGTAACAGAGTCAGCATATGAGACTTTTCAGTTGATCCAAATTCCAAAACATTTCAGAGAGTTTAACGTTGTTGCTGAGACATGTCAGTACCCATTGATTCAAAATTTCCTGCTGATGACTTGAATTTTTAAAAGTCGTAGTCAGCCGTAGGGAGCCTGTGTGATGATTATGTCAGGGCTCCACTTCTACAAAGGTGCTGATGATGTGTTTCTTGTCTTTTGTCTCCCGCTCTCAGGTCTCCCTCTCCAGAGCCCATCTACAACAGCGAGGGCAAGAGGTTGAACACCCGGGAATATCGCACGCGAAAGAAGATCGAGGAGGAGCGTCACTCTCTAATCACCGAGATGGTTGGACTCAACCCCGAATTCAAGCCCCCTGCAGACTATAAGTAGGTTTTTCCTTCTTTTTTTTTGGCTTTTTTGTTTTGTTTTGCTTGCGACAAACAGTCTGTGTTCGTTTTAACAAAATAAAAGGCAGATTGTTTGTGTTTTATGTGGATGGAGGTTGTACTATGTGAGCACCCAGCGTGTCCACGGAAGTTGTAGAATACTGACGGTCAATCGTCAATGTCCATATCCTGCAAGTTGGTTAAATATGACCCTTCAGCGAAACAAGAAGGAAATGAATAACAAAATCTGCATGGTTTCCCTCTTATAAAGAAAACCAAAATGACAGTCTTGCCCTGCTGTAGTTTTCTGATAACGCGCACGAGAAACCGCCCAGTTTGAAAAATTCCAAGTTTTTGATGAAATTACAGCAGTGGAAAAGGTCTAATGACTGTTGAGATAAATGGTGTAGTCAGAAATCTGCTGCCGGTTTCTCCTAACAAATGCTTCTCTTGTACCCGTTTCCTAAAGGCCTCCAGCCACCAGAGTCAACGACAAAGTTATGATTCCGCAGGACGAATATCCTGAAATCAACTTTGTCGGTCTGCTCATCGGGCCTCGGTAAGTGAGACATCATTTTATTATCACAATGTTTGTTTTACACACTTTTCTAAAGCATTTCTTTATTATCACCAAAAGGGATGATTTGGTTTAAGAGGAGTCCTTGGCAGTGACCAGACATCCTCATCAATTGAATTGAATTAACAGCCGATACAGTTGGGAGTGAGTTGAGGTTCTCGTGTTTTCCTTTCTTGTTTAGCGGTAACACACTGAAGAACATTGAGAAGGAGTGCTGTGCCAAGATCATGATCCGGGGGAAAGGTTCTGTGAAGGAGGGGAAGGTTGGCCGGAAAGATGGCCAGATGCTGCCAGGGGAGGACGAGCCTCTGCACGCCCTGGTCACTGCCAACACGATGGAGAACGTCAAGAAAGCTGTGGAGCAGGTCAGCTGTTCTCCTCATCGCACTCCCATTGGATGCTCCCGTCTTTTCTTAGCTGGCACCTGATTTGGAGACTTGCGAGATCCGTTTATTGCTGAATGTATCTAGTGTACTTTTGGGAATGTATACGGTTTATCAATTGGATGAAATGTGTGTCCACAGATTCGCAACATCCTCAAACAAGGCATCGAGACACCCGAAGATCAGAACGACCTACGAAAGATGCAGCTGAGAGAGCTCGCTAGACTCAATGGCACGCTAAGAGAAGACGACAACAGGTGGGTCTCAGTGCCGCAGCTTTCTGGACACTTAAAATGTTGGGATGTCATTCAGAACTATTGTCGCAGTTTATTGGAGCCTTTCCCGCTCGCACATGTGCAGCTGTTCTTTACCGTGTTTCCTAAATGACATTAGAGACGGCCGATTTTAAAGGAAAGGTGCCTCTTCTGTCTCGTAGGATTCTTCGTCCTTGGCAGAACTCGGAGCCGCGCAGCATCACCAACACAACCCTCTGCACCAAGTGTGGTGGAGCTGGCCACATCTCCTCTGACTGCAAATACACCAGGTGATGATCAGCTGACAAAATTCAAACGAAAAATATAATGTGATGTCGCTTGTTTTAAATCTTGTAACAATGTTTGCCGTTTTGTGTTTGTAGCACATTTGCTGCCCACAGAGCGACGGGTGGCGAGCCCCCTCAGTCGGCCCAGGACAAGGCCCGTATGGACAAGGAGTATCTGTCCCTCATGGCTGAGCTGGGGGAGGCCCCGGTTGCCACATCTGGCGGAGGACACTCCAGTTCTCAAGGAGGAGGGCCTCGGTCCTCTGGCCCCAACAGTAACCAGCAACAGATGGTTAGTTGGGGATACGCGTGACTCCACAATCCTGCTGGTGTAGAGAAGTGTCTGAATGAATGAATGAATGAATGAATGATGATGATGATGATGATGACGACGGTTTGTCTTAAGCAGAATCGGCCCCCCTGGATGACCGCTAGCCCGTCTGAGACCAGGAACTTCCACAACATGCATGGAGGGCCTGGTGGCCACGGAGGACACGGAGGACACGGAGGACACCACAGCTACCCTCCCCCCATGCCCAGCATGGGAGGACCACCTATGCCCCCCAACCCCAATGGCCTGCCTCCCCCCTGGATGCAGCCCCCTCCTCCCCCCATGAGCCAGGGACCTGGACCTCACGGACACCCGATGGGTAAGAGCTGACAGGAACAGGGTTCAGGAGGTAGATATTGCAGTCGCAGGCCGTTTTGTAAAGCTCCATCATTTTTGATGATTCATGATTTATTTAATTTTTTACTTTGAGCCTATGATTCTTTAAGTAATGATGACATTTAACTTTTATTTGTTAGTAGTTTAATTAATCATTTAATCATTTGTTTTTCCTCGACTTGCAAATTTTTTTTTCCAATCCTGCAATTTACACACATCGCATAAAAATCCACAAAATCGCATTGCGATATTCCTTTTTAGACAGAAATATCCTGTAGTCTGAACGCATCATCAGAGAGCTGACGGATACTGGAGACAGATACAAGGTTGTAGGTTTTACTTGAGGAAGTTGTGTTACTGAGACGTTACCATTCCTGGAAAAGTTTGTCAGAGAAGAGCAGCATGTAAATGTACTTTCTTTATTTCTTTATTTGTGGTGTTATGAAATGTAATCAGAGAAGAACAAACTGTGGCGCAATAACTTAACTGTGAAAGAAAAGGAATGGAGAAAACAAAACATGTTTTTTTTTGGTTGTTGTTTTGTTTTATTAGGTCTGCTGCCTCCTCCAATGAGCATGATGCCGCCTCCCCCTCCTCCCCCCAGCAGCCAGCCGCCTCCCCCCCCCTCCGCTCCCCTGCCACCATGGCAACAACAGGCTCCACCTCCCCCTCCAACCAGCAGCATGGCAACGAGCACACCGCTGCCGTGGCAACAGAGTAAGACCCGCTAAAGCTTTATCCAAAAACCATTCAGCCATTCACTACCAACACACACAGCTCTGTGGGAATCACGGCATGTCTGCGGGAAAGATCCATCTCTGACACTTCGTACTTTTTATGTTGCATTGTGGGATACCTTGACCACTTGCATTGGGGTATAAAAGTATTCTCTAAATATAGTAACAAATCTACAAAACGACACCGCTTTTATTTTTGCTTCCACTTTTCACGAGTTGAATTGAAGGATCCTCAGACCTTTATTGTGACCAGTCATCGTGCCTGTCTTATCGATCACATCGATGCACAGTCATAATCACCGGATTGCGCCGTTGTCGTCAGAAACGAATGTGTATGTAGGTCGCTGGGTAACAGTGAAGCGATCGTGTGCCGTGTAATCGTGTTGTTACGTCCCCTTTGGCGAACACGAGGAAAAACGGAGACGGTAACAGAACAACCAAAGAGTTAAAGAAGCGAAATTAAGGAAAGACGCTTTGCCCTGCCATGTTAACAGTTGTACTGTAGGACCTGGATTATATTCTTATCTCCGGGTGTCAATTCAATATTTATTGCATTTAAAAAAAAAAAAAAAAAATTCTATTGGCAATTTTGTACGTATTGTGATTCGATGAGGATTTATTGCACTCCAGACCTGGTAAAAAAAAAAAAAACATCAGTCATACAAATCTAAAGACTACATGCCAACGGGCAAGAAAACGAGTTCCTCCAGTGACGGGAGCAGAAGGAAGCTCTCACCTTCCTGAGGAAGTATACGAAGTTTATAATCATAATCAGCTCCTGATTTTCACACGTTTCTGTGACTGGTGTCTCTGCTTTTCAGGCTAACTGTTATTGCATGAACTCGGTGAGAATAATCATTTAGATCTTGTTTCCTCCCCTTTTTTTTGTACCTTGAAGTGGCACTCTCTGAACTTTTTGGTGACCGCAAACAGTTAAATCTCCCAACTGTCCCCCCCCCCTCTGCAGATACCACCACCACGTCCAGCCCCGGCACCGCCACCCTGCCTCCATGGCAGCAGCCCCAGCAGGCGGCGGCCTCCGGAGCCCAGCCCCCGCCGCCCATGGGCACCCCGTCAATGGTTCCCCCTCCCCCCGGCGTGCAGCCCCCGTTGCCGCCGGGCGCGCCACCTCCTCCCCCTCCGCCGCCCCCGGGCTCTACTGGCATGATGTATGCCCCCCCGCCGCCCCCGCCGCCCATGGACCCTTCTAACTTTGTCACCATGATGGGGATGGGGGTTCCAGGCATGCCCCCCTTCGGCATGCCTCCGGCCCCCCCTCCACCGCCGCCCCAGAATTAACCCCGCCACAGAAGAATCGTCCACACACACACACACACACACACACACACACACACACACACACACACACACACACACACACACACACACGTTTCCACCCCCGCAGCACATTGTACACCAGAGACCCGATAGACTGATGTGATTATAAAGAGCATCGGTGTGTTCACAGATAACAGATGTAACCAGTGCTTTATTTTTTATTGATCCTTGATATTGTGAAAACATCTGAAACAGTGAAAGGCCGTGTAACGTTTGTATTTGTAACGTTGCGTAACTTAATTAGTTCTTCTTCCTGTTTTTAAAGTTCGTGGACACGAACTCTGTTGCTCTCGGTCACATGTTGAGCAGCGCTACGATCAGTTACATTAAAGCCCGGCCGAACTTTTAATTTGTGCTCACCATTCAAACCGCAACACTCGATTGGATTTTATATATCGAAGCTCAACTCGCATGATCCATTTTAAACCACCTCAAATTTCTACTTCTGTCCGTTCCCCGTCTTTGCTTTCAGTTGGATGAGATGAATATTTTTGTAATAACAAGATGTGAAGTGTATCTGAGTTCTGTAAAACCTCTGTAGTTATTGTCTGATATATATATATTTTTTTTTTTTTTTTTCTCCCCACAAATTTGTTTTCTGTCGTTTCCGGCCCGCGTCTCCGTTCTGACCGCAAGTCGGACGAGGAGAGTCGGTGCCGCGACCCGTTAGCTTCTGACCGCCTGCACCACTTGACTGCTGACAATATCCTTGTTTTCTAAATCTCTGCTCTGATAAGACGCTGTGTGCAGTGTTTGTGTTGCTTTCGCAAAGGACAAAAATATCAGTTCAGTCCCTCAACTTGCTAAAAGAAAAATGGTAGTTTTCTTTTTTCTTTTTTCTTTTTTTTTTCCGGAGTCAGTCTGTGTTATGGCGCTAGCCTGAATGAATAGCTGTTGAAATCTTTGCTTGGTTTAGTATTAAACTGATCCATTTCACCTTTTTGTCATCGAGTGCACTCTGGTTTTCTTCTTTCACGGACGTTGGACCTTTTGTGTCGAAGAGAGCTCGCCAAGTTATCCCTCCAGCCGGGGCTTCATTCAGACGTTACGTAACGCGATCCAGGAGCGTCCGCCGCCTCGCAAACTCCCAGAGCGACATTGATTTAAATGTTTTGTGTCCGGCCGTGTGGGAACTGCTGCTTTCTTCCGCTGCCGACATCGACAGCGGGATTTTGCTCGGCCGCTATCGAAGCGAGGTTTTTTTTTTTGTTGTTGTTGCCGTTTCTAAAGAGAGCAGCGACGAGACGAACCGCAGAATTGGAGCAATAAAAAAATAAAAAAAAACTATTTATCCACAATAAGCCATAACAAATCAATAGTATCAAAATTAAACACTTATTTGGGTTAGTTGGAGCCCTCACACATGGTCCTCTTACGAGTTGTTGTTTTTTTTTTTGTGGAGCTCTTAACTTATCTTCATCAGTGAAATCAATTTTGTCTCTGCTGTCATTATAAATAGTTCAGTTGTCAACATGTGACCCGATACGGATTTCTGGGAAAGCGTACGACTGAAGGGATCGTTTGGGTTTCACACCGCTTTCTACCGCATGTTGTGGTCTTCCTCGGCAGATGGGAGTGTTCTCGGCGGTCACGCAGCTCCCAACGTTACGGCCCTTTTCCTCACGTTACGTAATAACAGACCCGTTCGCCGAGACCCGTACGTCTCAACGTGAGGCTTCTCTCTCCGTGAAGACTGTGTGGACGTGTTGGAAAGCCCCGCGGAAAGCCAGTAAGTGAATATTTCGTGGTCTTGATGCCTCCAGTGCTTTGGACACAAAGTTTGTGGGGTTGTCCCCTCCCGTGTTCATTAAAGCGATCTCTGGGGAAAAAAAAAACCAGAAGGCGGGAAGCGTTCGCTTGGATTTGTGGGCGAGGGCGGAGCGGGCAGGATGGAGAAGAGGACGGGACGGCATCACCCGAGTGGTCGTACCCCGTCGAACACTTTTTACACGACACCGAAAATGTTTTGGAAAATCACTGGTAATGCACACAAGACTTGTTCCTGACGCAACGGTGTTTTATTACGTAATGAAAACAAATGAATCAGTGGGATGGATGGATAGATGGATGGATAGAGAGGGCTAGGTGGATGAATAGATATAATATCCTTTGTTGATTTGCACGTTTCTACCTGTGTGGGTATAAAAACACACCTGCAACCCCTCAGCGGCCGCAGGGACTCGAGGACGAACTGATCAGATTTGTGGGGGGGTCAAAGGTCAAGGTCACCGTGACCTACCCGTCGCGGTCTCTCACGGGATACCTTCGAGGCAATATCTTCTCATCCGGCCGTGAGGCGAACTCGAAGGGGTGACAAATTATCACACAAGCGTCGACCGGGATCAAATGATGACTCGACGACGTCGTACACCCGTCGGGGCAACTTCACTGTGGCATCGTAACGCTTTAAATCTTTTCTGACCATTTGCTCGGCACCAGAACTGAGGAACAGAAGGGGGGGAGGTGGGGGGGAGAGACTGTGACCGTCGGTCAGGCGTTGAGCTGGCGACGCTGATCCCGGGCGTCCACATTGAAACGGTGCCAATTATGAAGCTCTTGTCTCGTAGGATTGAAGATGTCTGCGAAGCCTCCCATGAATTAATAACTGTTGGAAAAATGACTCCGAGGCTCGGTTCAAAATCAAACGCATCGGACATTTATTCTTGCAAGAAGGAGCGACTACGTGCCATGCGTTCCCTTCGTATCTGCTTTCGTATGGTAATACTGAGTTGACCGTAGGTCACGAGATAAGGGAGTCGTCAATTAGACGCGGAAAGTAAAACGAAAAGGAATCACTTGCAACAAATGAGAGATAAACCCAAAGAGACTTTCCGGAGCCACAATGCAAACAAGAGGAAGAGACAAGTCTTTTCTTTCCATCATTATCCCTCCTGTTTCTACGAAGTATAACGTAACATGTACATAAAAAGGAAAAAAAAAAGAAGAATCTTTCCATCAATAACCTCTTTAAAGCTCCATCTATATTCGAAGCGTCGTCTGCTGTCACCGCTGCGACGTTTAAGTTCTGTCAGAATCTGCTTTATTGGCCAAACGCGTGGACATGTTGTCACTGCACATATCGGCCTCCATGATGAGTCTGTGCAGACGTGTCAACTGAAAACTTGACTGTTGGTCCTTGTTTTGGTTGAAGGTCACTTTCAGACTTTCAGATGTGGTTGAAAGCCCTGTAAAAAAAAAAAAAAAAAAAAAAGACTATTGACCTTGAATTAAAAGTCATTTCTTCCAAAGTTAAAAAATACACTTTAAGTTTGGCTTTCAACTTATGATATTTATATTAAACTCCAAATACAGGCTAAACTGCCACACCATTTTTTTTCCTCTTCAGCTCCGTAAGTCAAGAACAAATCCCAAACTTCCAACTCAGGGCTCAGACAAAGTTTATTCAACACTTGAGAAGACTTCCTGGGAGTTTCGGGAGTCGCAATAATACCAAGCTACAGCACGTTAACCAGATTGAAACCGGAAGTAAAGGTGTACCCGAGTAAATATAAACCAATGTTTCCTGAATTTCGCCGCGCTTTTAACAAGCCTTGCAAATTTCCCGAATAATTTAGGGAAAGAAACGCAGTCTTGTGCTTTTGGGGGGGATTCCTTTAAAGCCAACGCTAGTCATTGATCTGCTCTTTAAAAAAAAATAATAATAAATAAAAAAGGGGGAACCGATGACGACGAGGCGTGTGACGCACTTGTAAATCTCTTAGCGGGACGCAAAGTCGGACTTTTATTTTTGAAACTCCCGGCCGGAAAGAGCTCGGTTTCTTCTTTCCGTCTTGATGTCGAGTACGTGAGATAAAACGGTTCAGGCGCGTCGGCTCTCACTCGGGCTGTCAGCGCAGAAGAGAGTCGGAAGAGAAGTGGGCAGGTCACCCGGCGAGTTCACGTCAAGTAAAACAACAACAACAACAACAAAAACAACAACAAAAACGTGCGAACATGGCCAAGCCGCTGACAGACCAGGACAAGAGGAAGCAGATCTCGGTCCGGGGGCTGGCCGGGGTGGAAAACGTCGCGGACCTGAAAACTAATTTCAACCGGCACCTCCACTTCACCCTGGTGAAGGACCGCAACGTGGCCACCAAACGAGACTACTACTTCGCCCTGGCCAACACGGTCCGGGACCACCTGGTGGGCCGCTGGATCCGGACGCAGCAGCATTACTACGAGAAAGACCCCAAAGTAAGGCGCGCGGATGGCGCGGTTCTGCACGTACGCACAGCTGATCGGGGGAGGGGAGGGGCGGGGTGGGGGGGGGTCGAGGGGCTGTGTACTGCAGTGTCACTACTCATAAACTGTGCGTGTTTGCATACATATGCATATATATATACACACACACACACACACACACACACGTGTGTGTGTGTGTGTGCGCGCGCGCGCGCTTTGCCTCTCTGCTCTTTATATCCATTTATAGGCACGCTGCGGCTGCTTTGCAGAGTGCGCATCTCAGTCCTGTCCGCTCTGACATGTCCTCTCCCTGCTGGGGACACAATGTGCTTGCGCGTGCCTCTCGGCAGCCTCGACGTGGTCTCCTGTGCAGCTCAGGACGACGCGCGGCCCCGCTGCATTGCACGCGCATTCAACAGCAGCAAGCGAGTTCATCATAGAGACTCAACTGGTTGTTGAAACGTGCATTACGTAAGGGCATGTTATGGCCTCCATCCACACCACACACACACACACACACACACACACACACACTGCATCACAAAATGGCCACCTCAGGTTTTATCAAAAAGACTGCTGGCGATAAACTGCATCCTTTCCAGTGATTCTCACAGTTCACCCCATCAGTGAAAAAGCCCCACGCTCCACTTCCTGGTGTTCGCTGGACCGGAGGCTGACTATAAAGGGGTTTCAGTAATATAATGAATTCATCATCGTCACTGCAGCGTCCTGACTAACAACATTACCAAAGACCTGGATACGCGAAAGAGCCAGGTTTACTTCATATTGTTGGGACCTCCAGAATTTGATTTGATGCAGGTTTTGTTGGCCCTTTCTCGTGGAGATGTTCTGCGCTCTGCTCTTTTGTTTAAAGTACTTTTTTTTTTTACAGTGTTGTATTTGCAGACTTGACGGCCATAAGAAGATACGGTTGTTGGTTTAAGTCCCAAAAACCATCCCTCCATAGTTTCACATCTTTCTTCATCTTCTTCCTGCAGCTCTGCCGACAACAGGTCTGTGCTGCATTTATACTAAGGACGCTCTCTTCTGATTGGCTGACTCTTTGGCCTTGTGGCTTGCTTGCTCTGCGACTGGATGACCGCTCTCGCAGCATCCGTGCAGCGCCCACTGCCTTAAGATGAAATAAGAAACGGAAATCTAAATTTGTACCATACGTACATTAAGTAACAGGAAAGCACTTACGTGTCCGTGTGGTTAAAACTGCGGCTATCGTAACCACTGTTCCTATGAAGGAATGTTTCCATACAGTCATCTGTGATAACTGATCAAATGTCCAACTGACTTTTCTTTAGTAGTTGCAAATGATGTTGCATAATCCATGTCTGTAAAAATGGCCGTAGGGGGGGGGGGGTGTGGCTGACAGTTGTTTTTAATTGGCTCTCTCGCACTTGTAATAAGTCTCAGTTTGAATACTTCACTTTGAGCTCAGATGTTCCCTCATTAGCACGAGCAAACAGAATAAATGTTCATATTCTGAATATCGCCTCGTTGTTACTTCAGCTGAACTTGACAAGCAAAATGGAAACTTTACATTTTTGACACCTCGCCACTCAGAAATGAGATAAAAGGAAGTTCTTCTTCGCTGCGAGCACAACAAGGCCTCGACCACGAAGCAGGTTCAACACACTCCGGACATCTTCCTGCTATCTTGCTTGCACGGGCACGTACACCGGCGGCGGAGCGACATAACGAGTAGCAAACTGTAAATCAGTAACGTAACCAGGGATGACGTTACAGCTGGGCGGGCCACTCGATTTAATGAGCTCAATATCATTCATAGCGCATTCGAAGCACCGCAGTGTTTTTCCTAAGCTTTGGCCCTGTGTCATTATATGATATAACATTTCCAAGGGATACCTGTCATTTGTCGGTTGAGTCTCGGGTCGATTGATTGGAGACACCTCTGCTGGGTCGCGTTCTCCAGGCCCCTGAGCCTCTTGCAGTTTTGGTGAAAGCCGAGTCTGTTGTGGAGTTCGACGGTGATAAATCACTGCCCTCCTCCCCCGTAACCTTAATTACGGATTCAGTAACGTCAGCAGCGGCATCAGGCACCAGCTCTTCCAATTTTGGCTTTTAAAAAAAAACAACAACTCACAATGCACATTTGTTTTGCTTTTGTGAACTTTGTTTTTTCGCTCCCTGTTTTTTTTTTTTTTTTAAAGCTGAAAGTTAACTCTTAAGCAAACACATTTTCTGAATAAAAGCAAATCGGGGCGCCGTGGCAGATTTTTAGATGGCAATGCAAACAGTCAGCCAAGTGCAGCACACATGCCAGGTTTTTGATATGCTCGAGTGGAAATAGCTGTCAAGGCCGTGGCTGGACATTTCGGCATTGGAACTGCGGTGGCGGTCTGAAAAGCTCAACGCGGTCGGGGGGTTTCATACGTCACGCCCAAGCGGCCGATCCCGTCGTCTTGCAGGGTGGCGTTTTTTTTTTTTTTCCCCCCATGTCATCAACACTGTGCCTGCCCCAAGCTGAAGGAACGGTGGGCGGAGACAGAAGCGGGTACTATTTGCATTTTCATTGTTTTTGAAAGGGTTACTTCTCGCACTTTTAAGGCATTGGGGGTATTATTTTTTTTTATCTCTTGACAAAAACTTCCTATCATGCAAATTTGATGAATAAAGATGCGTTTTAGAGGTTTAATCGAAGCACTTCAAACATCGTAGTTTCACAACGCGTTTGGAATTTGGACAGATATTTTTCTGTGTCCGTGAACGCGAGCTGCTTGACGCCGTTTTCTTTAAAACATAAACAAAGGGACGCATTTGCCCGTTAAATCTGTTCAGCCTTTCAAGTATGCACTCAGCTCTTCTATTCATTCAGACCGCTGGATGCCGTTTTTCCATTCTCTCTTGAGGGGTTGCCAGTAATAGCTCTGCTGCTGCTGTGTTTCGACAGCTGCTGTTGTTTTCGACTGAATTGTGTTGCAGGGTCATTAGGGACACCAAATGGAGCACACACTTTTATGTTATATAATTAGTGTCCTCCTGACAGTTTGTGAAGGGTCTCGGTAGACATTTTTGGAAACTTTAAAGGCCCCATATTGATTTGCGGTGTTGTCGTGTCGTAAAACGGACTGAAAATCTTAACTCCTATAAAAAAAATTAAATGATGAAAAGTAGCTCTTTGGAACAACGTCAGACAGAACTAAAACAAATAATAGAAACTAATCAAAAACAAGTTAAGATGACTCCAATTAAACATTAAAGAAATAAGAAAAACAAAAAACTGCATTTTGATATACATGTAACATGTACTGAATTTAATAAATATGAACAAAAATATTATAATACAAAATTTGGCCTAGCGGGTAGAGATAGTGGATGGAGGAATAAATGGGAGTCCTGAAACATACTTTTATTATACTGGGATTAGTATAAAGGGATTATACTGGATGTGAATTAACATAAATATTTGCTATATTGAGCTAAATGGGTGATCAGTTGGAGCGAGAAACAACTTGATGTTTTGAAAGCCGCAGGTGTTGCATAGTGCTGCATCTCTACAGCCAACCTGCCACATCTCTCCGAGTCCTATTGTCTTGTTGTTGTGTATTAGTTCTGAAGAAGATGCTTATTGTTTGCCTTTTTCCTACTGCCTGACATTGTGCACATGCAGCTGCTTTGGAGTCGATGGGTTTCAGGTGAAACTAGTATGTTCAATCTTGTATTTCATTATGTCCACCGTTAAAATGACCCCCATCCAACCCGGCATTCACAAGGTTGCTCTCCTCCGCAGCGCGTCTACTACCTCTCCCTGGAGTTCTACATGGGCCGCACTCTGCAGAACACCATGGTGAACCTGGCCTTGGAGAACGCCTGCGACGAAGCCACGTACCAGGTGAGGAACACGGAGATTCACAACTCGGAGTCACTTTCAAAAAAAAAAGTTGAAAAATACCCTAATTACTTCATCGATGGAAATTTGATTTAAAAAAAAAAATAAAATAGTACTCCGTGAACCTGAATGCTACTGAGGCCTAAACAGCTAAAAGTAACGGTTAAAACAGATACTGCAGGCTACTGGATGCTGGATCATAAATCAGAGCTCAAACCATATTTGAATTTTGGGGGCGATATTGATATTATGGGGTAAAAAAAAAAAAAAAAAAGAAATTCTGATATGAATATATTGGCTGATATCCTTCTTTTTTTTTTTTTTTTAAACATGCATTTTATGCATTGATCCCTTTTAATGTGATAATTATAATTCGTTATAAAAAAAAAAAAAAAATCAGCTTCGAAATGTATTGATCCAACCTCGTCAATGCCTACAATAGGCTTAATATCTGCTGATTAAAATCATCCGGCCGATGTATCCGTCTGCCTCTACATGAGATACCCAAATCTATTTTATACGACACATCAGTATAATAACCAGATTCTTTGGTCTGCAGTCGGAGCACTACGAAAAAAAAAACAGTGACTGGCCAGATGTTGACTTTAGTAGTGTTGAGGCCTGATTGTTGTCACTCAGCACTCCGGCGCCGTGTTCGCTGCCGTTTGTCGTGAGAATGTGTTTAATGTGTTCTTCAAGCTCGGTCTGGACATGGAGGAGCTGCAGGACATCGAGGAAGACGCCGGCCTCGGCAACGGAGGGCTGGGTCGCCTGGCCGGTGAGCTCTTTGCTTCCTCCTGAATTGGCTGCCGACAGACCGTGATGTGTAGTGCTCTGGACAGACGTGTCTCACCCCCCCCCCTCTCCACCCCCAACCGCTATTTCCTCAGCTTGTTTCCTGGACTCCATGGCCTCTCTGGGTCTGGCCGCTTACGGTTACGGCATCCGCTACGAGTTTGGCATCTTCAATCAGAAAATCGTCAACGGCTGGCAGGTACGTCCTCCTGGTGGTGACGGTGTGCTTTCCAGCCGGTTCATGCGGGGTCCGACATCGGTGCCCACCAACAGTAAACAACCGAGGCCTCGCGACATCCCTGACAAAACACCAGCCTGTCAAAATAAGGGACAATCTCCACTTCCCGTCTGTGACGCCGACTAGTAGGAGCACAGAGCGTTCTTCATCACACAACGCGGCAAAGCACAAGACGAGCTTAACTCGCGTTGTCGTCTGGGTGGGTGACACAAACTGACACACATGGCACATGACAGACATTTCAGGTTTCTGGGCATCAGGAAACTAGTTTCACAGGATTCAGCAGGAAGTCCTTCTACTTCTCTGAAACCGGAGTTCTTCTGCAGTGCCATGAAAAAGTATTTGATGCATTGAAACAAAAAGGTCATCTAAAGTCATCATTGTGGAAAAAGTAACCAGCGAACTCATCTTTTCGTCTTTAGCAGCAGCAACTGCAACCAAATGCTTCACTAATTCTGTCTCTGAGTAGGCCTGTCACAGCTATTACATAATCGTCCCTTTGCGATTATTTTAGCTGACCGCAATCATTTTACGTAATCGTGACTCTGGTTTCACTCATCTGTATGAAAACAGTTGGATAAAAGCAGCAGAAATGTCCTATTTAAATCACCGCCTCCACCGGGGTTTCCCTGATACATGCACCCTCAAAGAGAGGTGTCCAGCAGGGCTCCCCCCAGCAGTCCTCTTTTCCACTTTCCACCCAGTCCTCTTCCGTAGGGCAGCTTTTATACAGTTGACAAACAGTTGACAGTCACCCCCATTCCCTTTTACATCTGCTTTCATATGGTAATACAGAGTTGGTTGTAGGTCACAAGATAAGGACAAGATAAGGGAGTTGTCAATTAGATGCGGAAAGAATCACTTGCAAGTAAGACAGAAAACAAAGGAAACTTTCCGGAGCCACAATGCAAACAAGAGGAAGGGACAAATCCTTTTTTTCCCCCCCATCATTCTCCTTTTATTCAAGTTTATATGTTTTAGGTGTAGTTGTGTACCAGTGTCCCCTGGTTAAAGTCCCTGAGGACTCTAAGAATACGAAATTAAATCATCTTTTGACCAAAACCGGTGGTGTATATACACGTTAGTCACTGTGTGCTCGAGGACACAACAATCTACTGTGTCTTTAATTTTGTAATGTGTCCACTCCTCTCTTATGGCCTGACATAAGCATGGAAAATGAAAAAAAAAAAAAAGATAGGGATCATTAATACAGGAATGAGAAAGGGGCACCTGTTGCCATAAAGACTGGACTTATGTGACTCATTAATATTGAGTGTTAATACTTTGTTTGGCCCATTGCAGACTGAAAACCTTGTTGCTCCTGACCTGATGCCATATGTCTGTTTTTGCACTCAGCTTCTCTGGTCCTCATGAACAGTGTTGGTCCAGTAGTTTTAAGCTAGGACTTTGAAGTCTTTCCGAGTTTGTCACGAAATACTAATAAGCCTGGACATAGGTGGACACGACTGTGATGCTCGATATCACTCGACTTCAATGCCAGCGAAGATGAATGATACCTCGTTGGGTGCTGTATTTGGTTCTGGCAGAACCAATAAATAGCACCCGGTTATGTCTCCACAGGTGGAAGAAGCTGATGACTGGCTGCGATACGGTAACCCCTGGGAGAAGGCCCGTCCCGAGTACATGCGCCCCGTCCACTTCTACGGCCGAGTCGACCACACCGCTGAAGGAGTGAAATGGGTCGACACGCAGGTTAGTTCAAGCGGAACAAAACCGGACCACCAGCACTCGACTGTTATTGCAAATAAAACAGAAATTTTATTTCATTGTGTAGCCTGGTCCAGCACACATATTGTCCTCTATAAATCACCTGTCCCAGAGAAACAGAAACCGAAAGAGACAAAGTTACATGATCTATTTTTGGTGTTCCTGATGGCAAACCCTAATTTTGCATTTATCGGATGAACTATTGTTAGATATCCATCAACATACACTGAAACCTTATTTGGAAACAGCCAATCAAATGTCACGTAAAGCCATAAGGACCCTCCCTTCCCCCTTGCTTATCTTTATCAATATTGCCGTTGTTGTTATTTAGGTGGTTCTGGCTCTTCCTTATGACACCCCGGTCCCCGGCTACAGGAACAACATAGTCAACACCATGAGACTGTGGTCCGCGAAGGCGCCCTGTGACTTCAACCTCAAAGACTGTGAGTGTTGTCGTCTTTACAGTTAACTTACCACTGATATCCTGCAGCATGTTATGATCGTCAGGTAATTCATTGTTCAATAACGAGGAAAAAGAGTGAAGAATCCAAATATATTTCAAATCAGCCAGTTTACACATTTTGACCAGGACCTGAGAAGGTGATGTGGCCGATGTGATATATCAATATACACTAGTCGGGCTCTCGAATATATTTCTTTTTTTACTTTTTATAAATGCTAAAATGACCCAATAGTTTATTGCTGCAAAACCCAACAAACAAAGCTGAAAAGCAGAATGTTAATAGATAAACATGAGCTGCTCAACCTGCTGTTGTTCCACAGTTAACGTTGGCGGCTACATCCAAGCCGTGCTGGACAGAAACCTGGCTGAAAACATCTCCAGAGTTCTCTACCCCAACGACAACGTGAGTGGATTCAGAGCTGCTCGTACACACACACACACACACACACACACACACACACACACACACACACACACACACACACACACACACACACACACACACACACACACACACACACACACACACACACACACACACACACACAGGAACTAATGTGCATGAACTTTCAAAGAAGTTCTATCCGTATATTGCGAGTTACGTTTTCCACAGAAGTTTTCTGAAGTATCAAAAAGCTCGACAGACTGAAACTCCCTCCAAATTTTGTCCATTTAAAAAAAAAAAACGGACAGCAAAGCCGACAGTCTATTAGCCATATAAAATGCCCATAACAATGCTGTGGAAAACAATCCACACCTGGAAAGTTCCTGAACCTTCAAAAAGTAATACTAACTCAAGAAAACTTGAGAAAATAAAAACTCATATTTTTGATAGATAGTTTTGTGTAATAATTTTCGGATAGCCTGCGTTTGTTTTCCAGATGAACTAGTAAAAGCTAATCTGCAGCGAGTAAACCAGAATTCTCACTTAATGATTCGTCCGGGTTAGAGCTGCTCAGGAGGCGCGAATGATCTCATTGTTTGAGTGAAACTTGAGAAAGTGCAAAAAACTCATTTAATTCTTTTCGATACACTCACGGTCGTTGCGATGTGGTTAATAGTTATTGTGGAAAGTAATCTTGGTTAACGTCATAAGTCTAATAGAAGAAAACTGTGTGTGTTGTCAATCAAGGGTCCAGAAGAAGCTGAAGTCGCCGGGTAGTGAAAAGCTCTGATCTACCCACCTTACCGTCCCTCCAGCCCCAAGCGGCACACAGACAGAGTTAAATGAGCTGGTGAACAGAGACGAACATTTAGCCGCTAAAGAGACCGTTTTTTTTTTTTTTTATTCTCAGGATTTAATTTAGAAAGATTTACATTCATCAACAACAAAACTCTGAATGAGCACTGTTGTTGCTCTGTTTCCTAACATGTCGACATGCAACGCTTGATGCGCTTATGTCTTTTTGTTGTGGAGCTCTGCTGCCCCCAAGTGGCCCAAAATCCCATGACTATTCTAGCTTTCATGACTACATACGATTATTTTCTTTCTTCAGAGGTGTTTCTAGAATAACAATTACAACTGTTCAGCTTGTTACCTGAACGGTATGTAATATAGAAATGAAATGATAGTCCATGTTGCCTTTGTGCCTCAGTTCTTCGAAGGGAAGGAGCTGCGTCTGAAGCAGGAGTACTTTGTTGTAGCCGCAACCCTTCAGGACATCGTCCGCCGCTTCAAAGCCTCCAAGTTCGGCTCTACGGAGTTTGTGCGACTGGACCTTTCTACACTTCCAGAGAAGGTGAGCGCTCCGTCGTACGGTGATTATTGTTGTCTTTGTTATATTGGCAACAGATTTAGTAAGAATGTTCACGATTAACCCTTCAACGTGAGAATTTACGACTTTAACTGTCAATCATAGGATATCTGACATATCTATTTAGGTGGGAACTGGAAAGCCACGCATCTGAATGTCTGCATGGCGATTGCCTAACGTGTAGTGTATTTAAACTTCGCTAAGTGTCTGTGTTGCTCTTTGAAACTTGTTCTGAACCAGAACACGAAGGCCAAAAAGTGATCTGTATGGAGGCCCCCCCCCCCCCCAAAAAAAAAATGGAAACATTTTATGCCATGGGAAATTACATTACCTTAACATGTAAACTATTTTGCAGAAAATTAAATTAAACTCTTTGATCTGCTTAAAAATAACTTTGTCATTTATTTCAAATGTTATTACAGTTAAAAACAGTCGTTTTGGCAAAAAAATTTCTAAACGTTCTCTTATCAGTGAGCTCCTTTTTGTTAAACGCTCATATTGACTGGCAGCTCGGAGTCCGTGACGTAGGACACACTTAACGGCACACGAGCATCAGCGGGAGAGAGAGCGGATACCGTCCGTCTTCGTAGATGAGACGTAGGCCGGTGTGACGCCGTACATCGCTGGGAAGCAAATTTCATCTACAACCCCGTTTCTGAGAAAGTTGGGACGCGGTGTAAAATGTAAATAGATACAGAATGATCGCAATGATTTGCAAATACCATAAAACCCATATTTCATTGCAGATGTACCAAAAGAAGCATATCAAATCTTGAAACGGGAAATTTGATTGTTTTTATGAAAAATAGGTGCTTATTTTCACAAAAGTTGGGACGGGGTGAAAAAAAAGGGCGGGAAAAGTTGCGTCAAGATGAAAAAAAAACAAAAAAACACCTGGTGCTAAATTGGCCCACCTGCAGTCAAGACCCGTGTCCAATTTAAAAAAAAAATTGGCAAATTATTCAAATGAAAAATACGTCAACAAAGACCTTGAGCTGTTGAGCAGCTAAAATGATATTTTAGGCAATAATAGGACAACTTTTAATTTGAAAAACTCCAGAAACTGGTCTCCTCAGTTCCCAAACGTTTACAGAGCGTTGTAAAAAGAAGTGATGCAGCACGGTGTTAAACACCGTCCCAACTTTTTCGAGACGTGTTGCTGGCATCAAATTCAAAATAATCATTTTGAATTTTTTTTAAAACAATAACATTTCTCAGTTTCAACATTTGATATGTCGCTTTTGGTCTATCTGCAATAAAACATTGGTTTATGAGATCTGCAAATCGTTGCATTCTGTTTTTATTTACATTTTACTGCACAAAAATTTGAGTTTGGTCGTCATTACGTGTTAGGATTTTGCGGCTCTTAAGAACAAGGAGAACAAACACGAGTTTGTCAGATGTCGTGACGGACCAAAACCAAGAAGGCGCCAGCCAAACGTTGGCCCCAAATCGGGCTGCTCTGTCATCAACTGTTTCCTTTTCGTCTTGGGTCTACAGGTGGCCATCCAGCTGAACGACACTCACCCTGCTATGGCCATCCCCGAGCTGATGAGGATCCTGGTGGACGTCGAGGAGGTCACCTGGGAGAAGGTATGTGGCGTTAAACCGTGTGGTGGCGCCGGACTGTCGGCTGCGTGTGCGCCAACTGACTCGGGTGTGCGTCCTTCAACGCTGCAGCAGCAGTAACGGCGACGCGGCCAGCGACACCAGAAGGACACATCAGTCAGAGCCTCGGGTTGGCAAACGGTGACGGGACGTAAGCAAACGAAACCTGCTCGTGTAGGATCGTCACGGCCAGAGAAACGTAGCACGCTCGTCCTGCTGAGCTTAATCGCTTGTTTTCGGCGTTTGCCCTCTCGTTGCGGGTCTGAAAATACGCATGTTAAATAATGTGTGTGACGAAGATTTTCAAATATTACAACAACAACAAAAAACAACCTCCTTCATGCTCGGTTGAGGTGGAGAAGTTGGTGCGTTGCCACGGAGCTTATTTCCGTCACGTTTCATACGTCACTTTTTCACCGTTTGACCGAAGCTCTGCTGATTACATCATCTTGTTGTGTCCTCTTCTCTTCTGCAATAAGACCACCAAGTGGAGCACCATCGGTTCATCTCTAATCACTGTCACTAAAGCTCGCGGATGGAGACGCACATTGATTCGCAATCGTGGTTTAAACAAAGTGTTAGATCCGGATGAAACCTTTCTACTGTGTGATATGTTGACCCACCTGTCTGTGGCTGTTGTCCGTGTCAAGGCCTGGGACATTGTGGTGCGTACCTGTGCCTACACCAACCACACCGTCCTGCCCGAGGCCCTGGAGCGCTGGCCCGTCGACCTCTTACAAAACCTGCTGCCTCGACACCTGGAGATTATCTACGAGATCAACAGGAGGCACCTGGAGGTACGAGGGCGAGGTTTCTCATTTGTCAGCATTTTTAGGCGTGAAGATGCTCTCGTCTTATTTATGGAGCAAATTAGACTAAAATCAGATTGAATCAGTTCGTCTCTTGTGAATTCAGTATAAGACGGAGACAACGTTAGCCAGGTTTAACACAGCTGGATGCTAACTTAACACGAGTCGTCAGGGAAACATACTTCCCAAAATGTTAGATTTACCTTTTGAAGCTGCACTAATGACTGTTTTTTTTAAATTTTTTATATATATATTTTAAAAACTGAACATAACTATGAATGATGTGCGAGATGTTTCTTGTACTGAGGATTATCACACCTCAGCTGAGCGTTTTAGCCTCTTTATGTCGTTGTTTTGCTTTTCTGGCCCAGAAACTTTGCTGGTTTCCAGTTTAAAAAAAACAAAAAAAAACTGAACGCGACCAGTCCAGCGGCTACAACACACACTCGGATAGAGACGAACTAACGAACATAAAAAGAAAAGACGATAAAAAGGCAACTTTTATTTTTCTGTAGCTGGTGGACAATACAAGGAGAGTGCATTTTGGAGTTATGCTCGTCTCGTGGACAGATGGACATCTCCAAAACGGTCGCACACATGTGCGAGATGATGTCATTTAACAAGGGCAGACAGCGGACATGCACAGCTTCTGTGAGTTTTAATACATTTGTCTTTTGCTACCGCAGCGCATCACTAAGCTGTACCCCGGAGACGTCGACCGTCTGCGCAGAATGTCCCTGGTCGAGGAAGGGGACGTCAAGAAAATCAACATGGCTCACCTGTGCATCGTCGGGTCGCACGCTGTCAACGGAGTGGCCCGCATCCACTCTGAGATCATCAAAGACACCGTGTAGGAAAAGTAGTACACCGATATTTCACTTTCATTTTCAACTTGCGCGTGAAGAAATCCAGCTCTCCGTGTTTGATGTTCGAAGGTGTTAATATTTGTGATCTGTGGTTCTCCAGGTTTAAGGATTTCTATGAGGCCGACCCTCAGAAGTTTCAGAACAAGACCAATGGTATCACACCGAGGCGTTGGCTGGTCATGTGCAACCCAGGCCTGGCTGAGGTCATCGCTGAGGTGAGTAGTTCATCCCACAGGCTCGTTTACGGCGTCGTGAAGTAAGGGGAGCTTAGTTTGGCCATCGACGGATGTGGGAGTAAAAGCCAGGTTTGTTTCCAGCCTGGACGATATCGGCTGATGGGTGGTTGGTTGGAACGTTTGAGTGGGCACGAAAGGGTAAACAGAAGACCAAGTCTCGGTTTCGATGAAAACTAAAAGGCATGTAACATCTTGGACAAAAAAAAAAGAAATGCAAATAAATATTGGTAAATAACATCCAATCAATCAGGTAGTACTTTTTTTTTTTTTATATCAACAATGGATCAAATAACTGTAATGGTTGTCGGTTGTACTGACAAACTTACAGAGAATTAAAACACACTCAGCTCCACAAAGCTTTGTGAGCTTCTCTTCTTTTTGCTCCACAGTCAGCAGCAAGCTGGTGAACATAATGAATTATATAGCTTCTGAATATCTTAAGTATTTATCTCAGGAGTCGGTGGAGACCAAAACAGATCATCCACATTCATGTCGTGGACGCAAACATGATTCTAAATGAATGCCAACGTCGCGCCGTGTCTTTGTTTGCTAACACATTGGCTATAATTGACCTTTTTTTTTGTGGTAGTACGTCAAATTCTCATGGCTCAAAGAATCACTGGAAGCAGCTTTAAAGTTCAGTTGTGTGCCGCTAAAAGCGAGTTCAAGCTAAAGTTGACACTTTGAGAAACCTGCGAGAGCATCCAGCAGTTTCGATCATTTTTTTTTTTTTTCCTACGAAGTATTCTGTCTTTGCAGCAGCTGCAGCATCTATCCACAGCAACCACAGCTGGGATTTATGCAGCATCGCGTTATTTACAGCCTCGCAAACAAAAACATTTATCGAAGGTAAAAATTCAAACTGGCGGCCGAAACGCAGACCTACAGTGTTATTAAGAAGACTGGAAGGAACATTTAGGAGAATGTTTAGGGAAACTTTGAAATGATACACGTTGCAGTGGGGCAAAGACTCCAACTCACAACTCTACTGCAAGTTTATTGCATTAACTGTAAAAGACACAAATTTGTCCGGATGCCTCCTCCCAGTGAAACTGCTTCCATGTTCAGAAAACAAATCTGCGAACACGTTTTAGAAGAATATCTTCAGATGATGTGGTGATTTAAAAAAAAAAAATCTTTTATCTCCAGAGGATTGGAGACGATTACATGCGGGACCTGGACCAACTGAAGCAGCTTCTGGACTTCGTGGACAACGACGCCTTCATTCAGGACGTTGCCAAAGTCAAACAAGTGAGAGCTTAAAATGGTCAAAACGAAAGACTTCTGTTTTCTTTTTTTTTTGTTTCTCACTCACGGCTCTCTGCTTGAACTCAAAGGAGAACAAGATGAAGTTCGCCGCCCATCTCGAGGAGCAGTACAAGGTGAAGATCAACCCCAACTCCATGTTCGACGTCCATGTGAAAAGGATACACGAGTACAAAAGGCAGCTGCTCAACTGTCTCCACATCATCACGCTGTACAACCGTGAGTGCGTCTTCTCGTTCTGACAACTTTACAGGGAACAAATATGGAGTCAGAGTTAAGAAAAACGCTTTTATTTAAATTTATTTTCTTTAATTAGGCATCAAGAAGGAGCCCAACAAGTTGTGGACACCAAGGACCGTCATGATTGGAGGAAAGGTGACTGAAATAACTCTAATGTTCTGGAGACATGCTTGCTTTGCTGTCTTTCCTTGAGTTAGAGGAAAAGATTTAATACATTGGCAAACAACTAGCTAGAGTTATGATGAGCGGGTAATTCTGCCCCCCTGTAAAGCCAAAACACATATTTGGTCAAAATGTTTTTTTGTTTTTTGTTTTTTAACATTTTGTCTCTCCATATTGGATGTTATAATCACAGAATGTATTTTTTTTTTTGGGGGGGGGGGGTTTAGGGGGGAAATACATCATGGTAAAAACCCAACAGCATCACTATCTTGCCAGTTCAGATTTGTGTTTAAAAAAATTTTTAACCACTTTTTCCTGTTTTCTATCATTTGAAAAAGTAAATAGCGAAATGCTAACGAGCCGAGCTCAGCTGCGTAGCAGTAACTGCTGTTTTTGACCGAGTTGGAATTAAGTGCATTTAAATCAAAAACCTTTATATATATATTTGAAAATTAATTCACGAACCTACCTTATTACTAGAAACTAGACTAAATTTAATCTATTATCTGTCATTTTCACTGCGCCAATTGGATTGTCCAAACATACAGATATTGGTCCAAAGTGTTTCTTCGGTCAATGAAAAAAAAAAAAAAAAAAACTAAAATAAAGGAGTAGTTTGTAGGATTTAGTGGTGTATAGCTGTGAGGCTACAGGTTACAACCAACTGAATGCTCCTTATTTTACCTTTCCTTTTGAAACACGGTGGCGCAACACGGAGCTCCATGGAAGAGAACCTGAAGGGCTCATTTTAAAGCAATGGAAACAACTATTCTTAGCTTCAGGTGATGGTACACAAATGGAATTCTGTATTCCATTTCTGCCAACAGATCCCTCTGAATCCTACACCGGTCCTTTAAGATTTGACTCCTTCCGTATCTGTTCTACAGTTTGACTGCCCTCGAGGTCTTCGATTTGCTGTTAGATGTGTTTCTGAACTCTGGTTAGCGCTGGGGCTAGCTGTCCCCCCTGGTTGCAGTCTTTATGCCTCTCAAAAAGAAAGTTACTGAGCACGTTTACCAAAAGTGCTGACTTGCTCCTTTTAAAAACGCTCGACTGTAATTTTGCACTCGCTGACTAGTTGGAACTGAGTTGAACCGGGCGTCTCGGTTTGTATGTAGTGTTTCCCAACATGTGGGTCGTCTCTGTTTCCAGGCCGCTCCGGGTTACCACACCGCCAAGATGATCATCAAGTTGATCACTTCAATCGGAGACATTGTCAATAACGACCCCGTGGTGGGAGATCGCCTGAAGGTCATCTTCCTGGAGAACTACCGGGTCACTCTGGCTGAGAAGGGTAATGAAGAGAGTCGTGCTACGATTTTATGATTTGTATTTTTGCGAGGTTTAAATTGCTGCTTAAACTCGGGATCTTTTTGTCTTTTTCCATTCGGAGCTTCGGGGTCCAGAAAAGTCCGCAGCATTTAAGTCTTGTGTCCATGCTGTCATCAGGACGCGGAGGCCTGAGCTGACTCCTCTGTCTTCCGCGTGTGTCTCTCCGCCGTGCAGTGATTCCTGCGGCTGACCTGTCCGAGCAGATCTCCACCGCCGGCACCGAGGCCTCCGGCACCGGGAACATGAAGTTCATGCTGAACGGCGCACTCACCATCGGCACGATGGATGGAGCCAACGTGGAGATGGCGGAGGAGGCCGGAGAGGAGAACTTCTTTATCTTCGGCATGAGGGTGCACGATGTGGAGGCTCTGGACAAAAAGGGGTGCGCTTGACGACAGCAATATACTGAACTACTACTTGACACTCCCTGAAATAACGACAGAGCTATTGCGCGCATAACAGCAACTCTGCGGAGCTTTTTCTAAACAGTCACATGTGCTAAAGCCCGTTTTATTTTCTTCGGTATCACGGTAATCTCATGATAGTTGCCCATACATTACAAACAGAAGCTCCTGCCCGGTTTATTGCCACCGATTTGACAAATGTGGAAAAACTCGGGCTAAAAAAACGCGACACAAAGAGAACCGCAGTCCCTGAATGAAAGCTGACGTTGCGACAGACAGGCTGAAATCACACGAACTCGTCACCGCATAAACCAGAAGGGAGTGAGACCGGCAGACGGGTCGAACGCCTGCAGGGTAATATCGTGACTAAAATCTTGACGAATTTTACAACTAGTGTGGTTGAATAAGTCCCGTCCCACTTCGTTACTGCATATCATAATAAACTGCACAACGTCCTTTTTTTTTTTTTTTTTTTTTTTTTTTTTTTTAGATGACACCCATCGTTTCGCTTTACGACGAAGTGTTTTCAACTAATCTGGTTTTTCAATCGCAGCATTGTCTCCAACAACATCCCACTTTATATGAAAAATATTTTTAAAAAAAACAACATTGTATTTGTGGGCCTACCCAACAGCTGAGTTATTACCACATCTCACATGGGTGTATAACACGAGTGCGAGTCCCTGGCCACCCGGACTGCAACTGCAGGTCGTTCACCTGCTCTGCTCTCTTCTTCCTCATATCCTGTCTGTCTCAAATGTCACTGTCAAATACAGGCTATAGCATTTCTGGTTAGCCCCAATAATGACCAAGATACGAACTTCAAAGAGAAGGCAGTGGAATTGCCCTGAAAACAGCCCGGGTTTTGAAGGGTTAAAGTGCCACTTTGTAGTAGTATGTATTCGTTTTGTTTGTCTTAATATGTCACTATATATATATGTTAGTTTCTGTCGTTAACTGAAAAGTAAATTTAATTTAGAAGTTTTGTGTTATGTTGAAGAAATATTGTTTCCCCGTGACTTAAAAGCGGAGCTCTAACCCGTGTTTGATGGCTGACTGTCGTCCTCAGCTACGATGCTTTGTCGTACTACAACCGTATCCCTGAGCTGAAGCAGGCGATGGACCAGATATCCGGAGGGTTCTTCAGCCCCAGCCAGCCCGACCTCTTCCAAGACCTCGTGAACATGCTGATGCACCACGACAGGTCGGAGCTCACTAACGCTGACACTTTGTCTGCACCGACACGCAGCCCGCAGTCATGCTGTGTCATCGCCGTCGTCCACCTCGGAGTGGAAGCGAGCCCAGCAAAGCCCCACCTACCTACGAGACTGACTTCTTTAATATCAGCAGCACCTCTTACCAAACTGATAACATTCAATAAAGTCCACATAGGACTGGTTTCAAAATGACTTTAATACTTGTGATTTTTTTTTAATTAATTTTTTTTTTATTGATTTACATAGAAATGCATCGTCTTGTCCGTTGTAACCGTACGTCTGTGCTGCAGGTTCAAGGTGTTTGCAGACTATGAAGACTACATCAAATGTCAAGACAAAGTCAACGCTCTCTACAAGGTCAGTATGTCAACAGAACAAAAAAACAAAAAAATGAAAAAAAAAAGTGATATGCGCTCTCTGCTCTGGTCAGTGGTGAAATCGTCTGCCTCGACCTCTGCTCACAAAAACGTGCGTAACTCAGGTGCTGATGCTGATCAAGTGACGTAACTTGGAACACTTATTATAGCTTCCTCCTGTTCTGGACACGTCCCGGTGCCGTGCGCCGACTGATCTTCTGTGCGCCCACTCCTCCTCTCTCATTGTATTCACAGAACCCTGTAGAGTGGACCAAGATGGTGATCCACAACATCGCCGGCTGCGGTAAATTCTCCAGTGACCGCACCATTTCCCAGTATGCCAGGGAGATCTGGGGCATGGAGCCCACTCTGGAGAAGATCGGTGCTCCAGATGATCCTCGTTAAACCACAACACCTGCCTCCTCCACCTCGCTGTGTAGCCCACTGTGTGGTCTGACCACCAGAGATGAATCCTGTAGCTTCTCCACTGTGCACTGTGGCATCATATTCTTTACAATACTGATCCCTGTACAAGATCGACTGCTTCCACTTCATCCCGCACTAACACATGTTCAGATGGGCTTATTTGTTTTCACTCTCTCTGTACCAGCAGCACATATTCTCAATGTTAGAAGGCGAAAACCTTGAATCTCCAAGTCTGCCTTTCAGGAGTTAAGATACAGCCCTGTTTTGACCCCGAAGAGGTTAAATCGTTGCTATTATTCAGTGAAATAGTCTTTAAGTTTAATTTCCCTGAGTGGTTTCAAGTGTTCGTGACCTCCATGTGATTCACTGGATTCTTCATTTACACTGGGAACTTTAATGATACTCCCTCATCTTGTTTTCGTACCTAGTTGTGCCTCAAGTTCCAAAACCCCCTTTAGGGGTCATGTTTAGAAACTACTCCAAGCTATGTTTAAAGTCAAAATTTTACAATGTTTTTTTTTTTTTTTTTAAGCACCACAGCAACATCAGGGACTGTATCTTCAGCCAAACTGGGACGATTTAAACCAAGATTCTAACTACATTCCCCTTCTACCTCTGAGCCCCTATGATTATTAAAAGCCAGCAGAAATTTAGATAAACCTCACCACTGTTATGGTTTCAAACCAATCATGTCTTCCCTGGAAGAGAGGAGGGACCCGCTGGTAGGTGTAGACCGCAGCCTCATGGAAGCAATTACTGGATGGTGTTGGAAGGAATCCATGTGTCCATTCATCTTAATATTAATATTTCATATTTAAAGACTCCCTGACCGCTCTGTGTTTGTGGTGTTGGCTGAATGTATCTCTTTTTGTGTGTGTGTGTGTGTGTGTGTGTGTATTACTATTATTAACGATCTCCTCAGCATGTTTGTGTGTCTCATTCTGAAGTACTGTGTTCCTAAAAGTGACCTATGGCAGAAAATACAAAGCCTTCTCTGCCTAAAACCTAAGTGGCTGAATTTATCTTTGGAAGATGTGTGTATTCTCTGCTGTACTTGCGTGTTGACACTGGATATCAGCTCCACCCATGTACTGTTGCAGCACCCTGCCCTTCTTCAGCTACTGCACAACTGATTGCTGTGGCGCTGCAGAAACCGCTGTCCACTCCGCTGACCCTAATATTGTCACTGTCTGTGTTTTCTTTTTTAACCAATAAATGACAAACATGATGATGAAGAATCTCTGTTCATTGTTGTCACTGCAGTAATGCTTAAAGTCCATATATATATAGTGTAACGGATACAACCCCTCTTCCCCAAAAAAAGTTGGGACGCTATGTAAAATGGCAATAAAAACAATGCAATGATTTGCAAATTACATAAACCCATTTAATTGAGAATGAAAAAAGCCCAAAGACAATATATCAATCGTTGAAAGCGGTGTGCTGCATCACCTCTTCTTTTAACAACACTCCCTAAAAGTTTGGAAACTGAGGAGACCAGTTGCTGGATTTTTCTAAGTGAGTGTTGTCCCATTTTTGCCCGATCTAGGATTTCAGCTGCTCAACAGTTCAGGGTCTCCTTTGTCGTATTTTTCATTTCATGATGCACCAATTTTTTTTCAATGGGAGACAGGTCTGGACTGCAGGCGGTCAGTTTATCACCTGGACTCCTCTACTACGGAGCCACGCAGTTGTAATATGTGCAGATTGCGGTCTAGCATTGTTTTGCTGCAATAAGCAAGACCTTCCCTGAAAGACACGTCTGGATGGCAGCAAATGTTGCTCTAAAACCTGAATATATCACTCAGCATTGATGGTTCCTTCCCAGATGTACAAGCTACCAATGCCATATGCACCAATGCATCCCTGTACCATCGCAAATGCTGGCTTTTCAACTGAGCGCTGATAACAAGCTGGATGGCCGTTCTCCTCTTTAGCCCGGAGGATGCAGCTTCCAAGATTTCCAAAAGGAATCTAAAATTTTGATTCGTCAGACCACGGGACAGTTTTCCACCTTAAATGAGCTGCGCCCAGAGAAGGCGGCGGCGTTTCTGGATCATGTTTATGTCTGGTTTCTTCTTTGCATGGTAGAATTTTAAACGGCATGAACTGTGTTCACAGACAATGGTTTTTCAGAAGTGTTTCTTATGTCAGACTATAATTTCCACTAAAGAAGGCTGTCTTCATTTTAAAGCAGAGCAGCTGGAGGGCCTGAAGATAACGGCAATTCACTATTGGTTTTCGGCCTTGTCCCTTGTCCAGGTTCTCTGAATCTTTGAATGGTTTCATGGACCACAATGAAATCGCCAAATTCTTTGTTATTTTACGTTGAGGGACATTGGGCCTCATTCAACAACCGTTCTTAAGAAGAAATGTCTTCTTAAAACCCACTTGCGCAGTTTTTACAAAGATTCTGGCATTCACCAATGTTTTCTTATTCTGGATTTTTTTTGCTTGGGTAAGAACAAAATCCACGCACATTCAAGGGGACACTTACGCACATCGGAGTGCTGAAATGTTTGTGCCAACTAATTGGTTAACGCATTTTCTTCGATGTCCTCTAAAGACAGCACCAGGCAGCTAAGGTTGCTCAGAGTACTGTTTGAGGAAGTCCCGAACAAGGTCCAGATCCAGGAATTTGGTAGCAGAGAAGAGGGCGAGTCTGGGGGAGGGAACGGTGCAACTCTCTTTCGCGTTCTCTTTTCGGTTTGACTTTGCTGATGTGGACGGGTGGATCCTTATGGAACAGGGAAATCAGAGTCGAACCGCCACCGGGAGGTCAAGAAGCCAGCTTGTAGGAGAAGGAGATAACTGACATTCGATTTTTAATCTTTGATCTTGAGCTTCTTCTCTCCAAATGTTTCCTCCAGACAAGGTGGGGGAACGTGTCCGGAAGCGCACCTGAAGTTGAATCCTCCCTGAGGAATCTCACCACGTTTTAAGAACTCTGACCTCACTGATTGGCTGTTGCAGGCCGTATTATTCAAACATGCAGTTGCGTTTGTCTGTGAGTTAAAGTAGGATGATTGCAGAATGATTTGCATGAATCTCTGTCAGTGGTTACTGAATAAAACCAGCAGCAGTCTGACTGTAATCTGATCTTCAGACAGCCGTTAAAAATACAGGAAGTGTCTGAACTCGTCTGTACATAAAAGTACAGGAAGTGTCTGTACATATCAACTTCACTGCGGTTCCTTTTCAACTTTTCGTTCACGGCACACCCAGATTTTCACAGAATGCATTTTATTCTTTAGCTTTTAGGACAAAACTGGAAGCACATATTTCATTCTTTTAAGGATTAAAATAAAAATAGTTATTGATAAATTTTGTTTAATACATTTTGGGGGGATTGTTGATTAAATGGAGCAAATGGAAAAGATTTAGAAATGTATCATATTTCTGTTTGCTTTAATCAAATTGAGGATTTCGAGGTTATGTCACACCAAATGTTGATTTTTTTCTCCTGCGAACATGTCTGTCACAGCGCTTCGAGTTTCTCTTTTATCTTTCCCCCACCTCCATCAGCTATACAGTGGAAAGTATTCAGACCTCTTTCCATTTTTCACTCTTTGTTTCATTGCAGCCATTTGCTAAAATCAAAAAAGTTCATTTTATTTCTCATTAATGTACACTCAGCACCCCATCTTGACAGAAAAAAACAGAAATGTAGAAATTTGTGCAAACTTATTAAAAAAGAAAAACTGAAATATCACATGGTCATAAGTATTCAGACCCTTTGCTGTGACACTCATATTTAACTCACATGCTGTCCATTTCTTCTGATCCTCCTTGAGATGGTTCTACTCCTTCATTGGAGTCCAGCTGTGTTTAATTAAACTGATTGGACTTGATTAGGAAAGGCACACACCTGTCTATATAAGACCTTACAGCTCACAGTGCATGTCAGAGCAAATGAGAATCATGAGGTCGAAGGAACTGTCCAAGGAGCTCAGAGACAGAATTGTGGCAAGGCACAGATCTGGCCAAGGTTACAAAATAATTTCTGCAGCACTCAAGGTTCCTAAGAGCACAGTGGCCTCCATAATCCTTAAATGGAAGAAGTTTGGGACGACCAGAACTCTTCCTAGACCTGGCCGTCCAGCCAAACTGAGCAATCGTGGGAGAAGAGCCTTGGTGAGAGAGGTAAAGAAGAACCCAAAGATCACTGTGGCTGAGCTCCAGAGATGCAGTAGGGAGATGGGAGAAAGTTCCACAAAGTCAACTATCACTGCAGCCCTCCACCAGTCGGGGCTTTATGGCAGAGTGGCCCGACGGAAGCCTCTCCTCAGTGCAAGACATATGAAAGCCCGCATAGAGTTTGCCAAAAAACACATGAAGGACTCCCAGACTATGAGAAATAAGATTCTCTGGTCTGATGAGACCAAGATTGAACTTTTGGCGTTAATTCTAAGCGGTATGTGTGGAGAAAACCAGGCACTGCTCATCACCTGCCCAATACAATCCCAACAGTGAAACATGGTGGTGGCAGCATCATGCTATGGGGTTGTTTTTCAGCTGCAGGGACAGGACGACTGGTTGCAATTGAAGGAAAGATGAATGCGGCCGAGTACAGAGATATCCTGGAAGAAAACCTCTTCCAGAGTGCTCTGGACCTCAGACTGGGCTGAAGGTTCACCTTCCAACAAGACAATGACCCTAAGCACACAGCTAAAATAACAAAGGAGTGGCTTCAGAACAACTCTGTGACCATTCTTGACTGGCCCAGCCAGAGCCCTGACCTAAACCCAATTGAGCATCTCTGGAGAGACCTGAAAATGGCTGTCCACCAACGTTCACCATCCAACCTGACGGAACTGGAGAGGATCTGCAAGGAAGAATGGCAGAGGATCCCCAAATCCAGGTGTGAAAAGCTTGTTGCATCATTCCCAAGAAGACTCATGGCTGTACCAGCTCAAAAGGGTGTTTCTACTCAATACTGAGCAAAGGGTCTGAATACTTATGACCATGTGATATTTCAGTTTTTCTTTTTTAATAAGTTTGCACAAATTTCTACATTTCTGTTTTTTTCTGTCAAGATGGGGTGCTGAGTGTACATTAATGAGAAATAAAATGAACTTTTTTGATTTTAGCAAATGGCTGCAATGAAACAAAGAATGAAAAATGTAAAGGGGTCTGAATACTTTCCGTACCCACTGTATATTGCCATTCTCACTATCATAGTCAATATGTGGCCCTTGTACTGGAACTTCTAATGGTGTGCTACAAGGCAAAGCTGTACAGAAGAGCAATCAATACGTGGAAGTGTTAGCATGATATCAGAATATAATTCTTAGAGTTTCCTCCAAGTAGAACAGATTTTACAAGTCATACAAAAATCTTTAGTTTTATAAAAAAAAAAAAGTTCCAGCCAGAGAGTTGCAATGATGTCTTGAACATTTTTTGTTTTTTTTTAATCACAAAATTATTACAAACATTTCTTCAGATTTTTATAATTAAATGTGTTTCGTTTAAAATATTTCTTTTACAGACGGTACTTTTTTTCTTTTATGTCACTGATAAAATAATGCCATTTTTCTTTGGAGTTATAAGCAGTGAAACAGATTTTACACTGAGATATTTTATTGTCTTGGTAGGATCCTTCCATGTGACCGGAGCTGAACTTTGGTTTACCGCCATCTTTTTGACAGTGAGGTAATAAAACCACCATGCAGTCCTGCTGATGTCGCATTTAGAGTCCCTAGGATTTGTCATAAACCGATGCAAAAGTCAGCTTACTCCCAGCCAGAAAATCCGTTTTCTATTCTTTTCGCTTCGGCCCACCGATTGCTGCGAATGCATTTAAAAAAATGTAAACACAATTTTCCCTCAGGGAACATTGGTTATATGCATAACCTCCAGATTTAAAACTGGACCATGAAACTCTAACACTGGTTTATAGTATGACATCATCTAAACTCTTGTTGTAACTGTAGATATGAAGGTAAAACCATCATCCCACTTCCTTGTTATTTTTTTCCCCAAACATGCAATACAAATGTATTTACAAAACTGTCAATAAAAAGCATCAAATGACCCATAATTTAAATTAAGTGGGCAAAAAAAAAATCAGTCTGCTTCAGTTTCCCTTTGTCAAGGCTCTGTCTTATCTTTCTGATATTCCCCTTTTTTCCCATGACAGTGTGGTGTACTGCTTTTACATGGGTTCTGTATGAATTGATATCAATATTGCTGAACCTTTGTGTTTTTCAGATCTCATATTTCCACAAATGTTAAAAATGTGTTGTGGAAAATTTGCACTATTTGTGACGCATTACATGCGATATGTTTTGCACGTGCGTGAGGTGCTATCACATATTCAACAGGTGGAAAACTTTCCCCCATATTTCCCCCCATGGCATCATATGTTGCAACATGTGTTTCATGTGGAAAACATGGGAAAACTGTTTTTTTTTTTTTCTGTACAGGAAACTAGATATTGACACGGGATCCCTGTACAAGACAAGACCCCGAGATGGTGGCTGAACATGGTTGATGCAAAATTCCAACAAATTAATAACTAATCAAACTCAGTAGACCCGTATGATGCGTAGTAAACCTGAGGAATATTGACATCGTATCATATTCCTATATCCATGAAGCCCTGCCTCAAATCTTACCCCGCTAAACACCTCCCACATCCACATGATTGACAGTTGTCGATCACAACCTGTCCCCTCCTTCTGTTACATCTATCATTTTAAAGGCTCATTCCTCCCTGTGTGATCTCTGTTGACTCCACCTGATCCCCCAATTCCACACACCGGGATGGACTGCAGTACGTACGGTAAGACACAGACTCCTCTTTCTGTTCAGTGTACATTTTAATCAAAATAAAATTCAATTTAACCAAGATGGTCATTCTACTAAATATTTAACATGACAGAAGGTTTTTTTTAGATGGTTTTGTAACATTTCTAACCAGCATATAAGCAGTAAGTTGACATTTTCAACACTATGTAGTTGATATAAGAGCCTTTAAAGTGTTTATTTATGTAATTAATGTAAGGTTAATGTTATTACGCAGCAATGCAGCATCTATAACTGGTGTAGCCAATAAACAGATAATGATGATTGATAAATAACATATTATAACCACTTAAGTCCTTGATGTGTTTTTCACATTTCAAAATGTTCATTGTGAAGACATAAGTTAGAGAAGCTTCTCTTAAAGAAAATGTGTGCAATTGCTGCACCTGCTGATATTGACTGGCCTCATTCTTGGACGACTTTATAATCATTTTCTCGGCGACCTTAATGTACTGGCTAAGTCATTATAATGATCGTATGTACATCTGATATGTCTGCTGAGATACTTAACATATTGAAATGGAGTTCGTACTGTAAATAGTGCCCTGTTATAACAACGATGGGCTGAATGGGCATTATATAGATTTATTATATAAGTAATAACAGCTCATACATGGTACATGTCATCAGAATGACTTAATTTAGAAATGTCAGTGGAGTTGCATTAAAGGTGTAGGAATAAATCTCATTACTCGTCATGTTTACCAGGGATCGCGTTATGCATATGCTCAATGTTTATGGTTTGCTATTTGAATGCCAAGAAACGACATAAAATACGTCAGCGGTACATAAACGGTTTATAAGTTACAGGTGAGCAAAAAAAATAAGAAAGACAAGAGAAATAACTGTGGCCTCTACACTGCAATTATAATAGCTCACAGTAATATAAAATATGATGTTACATTGAATATATGTAATAAAACAATACAACTGTGATAGATTTCATTCATCATCTTCTAATACAGAGGTGGTAAATATTTAACTACAGGATATACAGCTGTTGACAAATTTATCTATAAATAATAACACAATATTTGTATCTCTCATTTTAATGTGTTCAGTAAATTCTACTTATATTCTAATCACGGGATTCAAATAAAATGTTAGAGCGTGTGAGCAAAAGTATATTTGTGAGTGTTAAGAGTGACGTTGTCATGAATGCATGCATAAATATACTTCTTCGTCTGTGGTAATGAAATTAAATTAACTGCTTCATGAATTAGAGCTGCAACAATTTGTCAAGTAATCCATTAGTTGATCTGTAGATTGAGGGAAAATGAATCAGCAAATACTGCTACTGCAAAAGAGAAACCCTTGTGGTCTCTGTTTTCTCAAATGTGAGGTTTTGATGCTCATTATTGTCGTACATAATCATAAATGAATATCTGTGGTATGTCTCTGTTAATGAGGCGCTAAAGGATGTGAAGATGTTGCCTTGATCTGTGGGGAATTATAAAATTTGGCATTTCTCTGGGGTTTTATAGAAAAAAATAAAACAACAACAAAAACACGATTAACAAGGAATAAAACAGGTTAATAGGTTAATAAGAATAAAAATAAAGGTTATTAGCAGCAGCCCTAACATGAATGTCTTGATGTTTTACATCTGTCCCAGAGCTTGACACCCTGGAGGTCCCTCCTCTCACCCCGACCAGTAAGGAGGTCCTCAGCCAAGCGGTGAAAGCCAGTTTCGCTGGCTTCACCGAGGAGAGAATCAGCCGTCACTTCCCACAGGGTGCGGTCTGAGTTACATTTAGTCATGAAAAACTGATAGGAGCTTTTATTAGAACATATTGCTGGTTTACATTAAAAAAAAACTGTACATTTATGAGTATCTACATATGTCTAGATCCCACCTTGTGGTCTGAGTGGGAGGTGAACCACTGGCTAGACTGGTGCCAGGCTGAGTTTGGCCTCCACTGCCTGGGCTCAGACCTGAGAGGTCTGCAGGGCAACGAGCTGTGCGGTCTGAACCGAGAGGCTTTCCTGGACCTGATGTCTGACTGCACTGCAGGAGAGATCCTGTGGGAGCACCTGGACACCATGAGGAGAGGTGACGGCACTTGTCAATGAAAAGTTCTGGACGAACCTTCTAACTATTGTTGGCAGTGTAGAACAACACCGAAGACTTCAAAACTCTCAAGATATGGATGTATGTAGGAAAACAAAAAAGTAAACAAAGCAAAAATAGGTTTTAAAACGTGATTCTTCAAAGTTTACTTTGATAACTGCGTTGCACTTATTTTTATTCTCTTCATGAGGTCGTCATCAGGAGCTTTTCCAACTGTCTAGAGGGAGTTCCCACATACTGTATTCACTTGGTGGGAACCACACGTACAGATAACATAACGTAAGACGCAGCAGCTGGAACCCAAAATCTCGCACACACATCAGACCAAAGTCCAAACTTCCTCTGCTCTGATGTCTATTTTCTTGTGTTCCTTGGTCCCATCAGTTTTCTTCTTCTTCTCCTCCCTCAGTACTGGTTTATTTACAGAAATTTGACTCTGAAGGCCTGATTCACAGACCCCTCCTACCAGTTAATGGTGAGATGAGTCTGCTGTGGAAGAATTAATGTGGGCTTTAATCTGAGCTGCTGTTAATTGGGGATTTCTGAGGCTTGTAAGTCCCATGAACTTCTCCTGTGCAGCAGAGGGAATCCTTCCTCGGTGGGGCCTTGTGAGAGCCAGTCTCCTCACGGCTTTTCATGACTTTTACAACTGCAATTGAAAAACACTTTTTTAACATCTGGGTCGTACTTTGAAATCAACTTGAATATTTCCAAAGGTTTCCTCTATTATAGCGCTAATTCAGGGCCCTCCTCCCCATAAACTGATTGTGGATTCACTAATGTTTGCAGAGGAATCAGGTACCTGCTCCTCCAACATCTTAATGGCCATTTGTTTTGCCGTTAGGGTTCCTTGTCAAGGCCACTCGTGCCAAAGCTACAACAACATTCGTGATCACTGGCAAAGTGGCAGCGAGTTTATTCCTGGAAAACCTATTTGGTGACCGGTGGTAGATTTCAGGTGGCAACGCCATTTTAAAGCAGATTTAAAAATACAAAGAGTTTTGATTGGACCGTCCTCCGTGTTTTACAGGAGTATTAAATCACAACTAATATCACATAAATGGACTGATTTAATGCAGCGATAAGGAATGCAAACCACATAGCAAATCATTTTAGTAATAGCAGATTTATTACAAAAACAAAAAGCAGATATTTGACTGGATGAGTTTTGGCAACTGATGCTGATGCTGGAAGAAATTCCAATAATGAATTTAATAAGATTCACCTGTTATCTAAAAAACAGTCCAGGTGATGACCTCATGACGCTGGTTATGATATTGACCTTAGTAGGCAAAGCTGCCATCAAGACAAACATAGCTTCTTTGAAGAATCAAGGTTTACACTTCTTTATTTAAAACATAATTTCACATGTGCTAATTCATAGTTTCGATGGTTCAGTTTTTGTCAACATAAAAGATGTATGCTAACTTTAGACCGGTGCGACGATATCTTACATTTCAGTCTCAAATCTGATCTTCCGGTTCTAAGAAAAATAAATACGAGAGGACCTTTCAAAAAATCAGGAGGTCATTCAACAACACTTACAAGATTATGAAAGTTTTTTGAGAATACTCAAACACAAACAATCATCCAAATAAAACACAGCACTGTCTGGTCATTTTCTGAAACCTAATATATCATCATCACACTTCTTTTTTTTTATTATTCAAAAACACTAAAAACAAGGAAACACAATTAACACATATTATAAATTCTACTAATTGGTTCCTTCTGTAAAAATAGTGTAGTTCACAGTTCAACTTTGGCTGTGCTGCCATTTTTTGAGTTGTGTTGTTCAAAAGAAGCCAAAAAGATGTTTGCTTTCCAAGGAACAGATTAAGAATCTTTTGTGCTGTCAAATGACCTTTCCAATTATTTCTTTTTTTTTGTCAGTCACTCTAATGTCAGGTCATCAATGAGGGACAAACTATGGTTCTAAACAAACATGCACTGTATTTCTCTGAAAGTCTCTTTTTCAACAACACATTATCATTTGAATTTCATTCTCCAGAGAATGAATATGACTGCAGTTCTTCATTATCCACCTTTGTGATACCGTCCTACTGCCAGCTTCAAGTCATCAAAGGTAATAATGTAAACATATGCTGTCTCCAAAGCTTTAGCTATTGCTCTTAATCATAGCTATTACATGTAGTTATAACTGCGTAACATTGTTATTTTATTGTCTATGTTTCCTCAGAAAACTACTCGGACCACGTTCAGGAGCCTCCAGACAAACACAGTTACCATGTGCAGTACCATCCCAGTGAGAGCTCGGACCTGCACACCCTGGACACGCTAACAGTCCAACATCGAGGCTACAATCTGGTAAAAGCAGAACATCCCAGCAGCAACATCAGCGGTGCTGCTCTGCTGCAGGAGAGCGGAGGGAGTGGAGGTGAGAAGATGATGTTCGAGCCAGATTAATTGAATCATTGCTTTGGTTCTGAACTTGATACTGTTTGGGTCGAGTCACGTACCGGGATGAGACTTCAGTTTCAAAAACAGCAGGCCTCACACTGGAGCCCCTCCTAGACAAATTAGTTGGCATGTACGAATAATAAAAAAGAAGTCTGACTGTGTACTTATTAGACTTAATGATTTTAATGCATCATCATTATCATGGCTGCTGAAAATTCTGGATTCTGATTGGTTTGAATATGTGGATTAATGCTTAGTAATTATTGGACAGTTTGACCTGCCATAAAAATGAATGCAGTAGTTTTAAACAGACAACTAAAACTGAGCTTTCATTAAAGATGCTGGAGAAGATGTGAATGTCTGAGGCCAAAGAAGAACAGACTTTAAAGTGGCAATGGCAATGAAGGCTTTTATTAGCCTCTTTTAGCTCCTTGTTTCATTTTTTAATTTTATTTCCAGCTGCAGGCAGCTGTTACTGGAGAGATAATATGGAGCGTACTGGAGAATTTAAAGAGAGGTTATTTTCTCAGGAGCTCCTGGAGACCAAAAACAGACTTAAAATAAGAGTGAATATTGGATATTCAACCGGTTGATGCAGATATGACACCAAATAAATGCTGACTTTGCTCGGTTTCTGTGTAAAATGGCAAGTTAAGACATTAGCCATCAGCCTGCAACAGTTTTACCAGCTTGTTTAAAATTAAATATGCTGCTAAAGAATGATTAAAATGAAGTATGGGAATGTTTAAACACATTTCTTTCTATTCATCTGACCGATACCAATCAGTCTCATTCCCGTGTTCATCTCATGTGTACTTCCAGAAACAGACTCAGAGGAGTTTGCTCACAGTGACGACTCCGACATTGTGGGCTCTCTGTCTTGGACTGCTCCGCTCCACGACATAGAGCCAGTAATGGAAGAGAACATGTCTGAAGATGCCTTCACTTTACCGCACCATCACAGGAGCTTCAAAGAATATATAGGTAACAAAACAGATCTGGGCAGAGCGGTGATACCAGCGGCCATCCTCGCCGGTTACACAGGTGATTACAGCGAGAAGGTATTGGGATTTATGTCAGTTGTAGATCCGTCCAGAAGGGATTCATGCTGACTCTTTCCACCGTGTTTCAATAGGTAGTGGTCCCATTCAGCTGTGGCAGTTTTTGCTGGAGCTTTTGACAGATCGCAACTGTCAGTCGTGTATCAGCTGGACGGGAGATGGGTGGGAGTTCAAGTTAACAGACCCTGACGAGGTAAATGACGTGGAGTTACTGTAAGTGCTATTTTACCGCTATTAAAAGGTGCTCACGACAACATCCTGGTGGATTCTGACTTAGCGCCAGAAAGTACAAAAGTTCTGGCAAAAACAAGCCAACATTGATGTATCGCATTTGGCAAAGTCTGTCAAAGTCTTAACAATTAAAAGCTGAACATCAATGGAGATTTCTTGGATCCAGCCCCTAGTGGCCCTCGGTGGTATTGCACTTTAAGGAATTGGCTTCTTCTTTCAGACCCGGAAGCTACATCCACAGCAAATTACTGGAGTGGAAAATCTTGGAGATAAACAAAACAGATTGAAAAAGTTCGATTAGGAAGTTACTACACATATGACCTGACAGCATGTGTTCAGAGATTCTCTTTGGTGGAGTAATATTTCGGTGTTCGTTCGCTGAGTGTTGAGGAGCATGATTCAATGCTACTCCTTTGGTTTTGCTGCACAGCTTTGTTGCCATATTAGCATTTCCCAGCATGCCATAGTTATTTCTTTGTAACTTTTGAGAATAAAGGAGTCACATTAAATCTAAGTGAAGGGCAGAAATTATATTTACTTTCGTTAAAACATGCTGTTTTGCTAAGCACTGTGAAAGAGTTCACATTAAAACAACTTAAAGTAAAAGTTGAATTTTACTCTCTGTGGGAGTTCAAGTTGACTCCTGAAAAGAATTACTTTCACTGTGCTTGAGAGTGTATTCAGTGGTCTCACATGGACGCTTAAATTGAGTGGATTTGAACTCAGAGTTTATTCTAAAAACTAGTGTTTGCTGTTTCCATTTTTAGATACAGTCTACGTTTTATACACTGCCAACTAACAAGAAAAAGCATGGAAGTAATCCGGTTTTGGAGTTGTAGCCTTTGAGCTCGACTGATATTACCACTGCTTTCAATCTTTGTTCCCAACCAGCAAACAAAATGTTCCCCTCATCAAAAACATGAACATTTGTTTTTGAGCGTGACTGAGACGGTCAAGTCCTCATTCCTCTCAAGAGATGAGTGTTGCTGGCAGATTAAGACGAAGTGAGAGGCGTAAGAGGCCTGTAACTACCTGGTCTTCAGTTATCGGCCTCCGGTGTTCACATGTAGGTTTGTTTCCAGGTAGCTCTGCTGTGGGGTCGGAGGAAGAACAAACCCAAGATGAACTACGAGAAGCTGAGTCGCGGCCTGCGTTACTACTACGACAAGAACATCATCCGCAAAACGGCTGGCAAACGCTACGTCTACCGCTTTGTCTGCAACCTGCAGGGCCTGCTGGGATATGAGCCCGGGGAGCTGCACGCCATGTTGGATATCAACAAGAAGAGTCACTAATGAATCCACAAACATTGGCAGAGGGATAAACACCTTTTTAAGGACTCTTTAGTACATAAGACCTGAATGTGCGAGGCCCAGGAGTGTGTGTTGGTGTATTTACATGTGTGAAAGAACAACTGGTAAAACGTAACACTTTATTTTGTTGTGACTGTCGAACAATAAAACTCACAGCATTTGTCTACTTTAGTTGATGTAATTTATTCCTGTGACATTAACAGTCATCCATTTGTATCTCTAATATTACAATTACTTTGTTGGGGACAATGCTGTCAAACAAAAATGACTAGGAATTATGGATAAAATCTGAAAAAAAGTTATACAATATGTGACGATTTAATCATCAGTAAAGTAAATGAGCTCAGAAATGGCAATCAGTGGAAAGTTTTATCGATCTGGCAAAAGTCTAATGCAGACACGTGCTGTGAATGTCCACCGTCTACAGGAATTAACAACTCGCGAGACTCTTCTGGTTAATTTCTGGCATCGGCTCGTTTCAATTAAGTTTGTATTAAATATCTTCAACTGAGTTACTCTGAGAACTTTGCTCCTTCCGGACGAGACTCTGCTTCTACTGGTTTGTTTTCCTTTTTTTCCATCGGCTCACAGCTCGCTCCTTCCTCTTTAAAATATCTTCACTCAGCTGACCGCTTTCAGTGAGAACATAGTGCAAGGCTGAATGCTTATTTCGATGTGCATAAATCACCCAGCTTCCCACCGTCAGTTTATTTAATAAAACTATTAAACCATATTTTTTGCCAAAAAAATGAACACTGTAAATGGGCACAAGTAAGAGCAAGAAAGTGAGAAAATTAGCAAAACGAGACTTAAAGGTAAAATTTAAAATTGCTGAAAAGAAAGAGTGAATAACATTTTATGAAGAAAAGTATTAAAACTATTAACTGAGGCCTAAACTGAATTAAAACTATTCAACAAAAAAGAAATTAGAAAAATGTGCAGCATATGAAGAACAAAGGGAAAAATTGTGATTCAGAGGGTGAAGAATTAGATATGCACAGAGAGGGAAACAGTACAACAATGAAGGAAGAAAAAATTGAAATGATGAGAAAAAAGGGAAAAAAGAACGAAAATTCCAGTTTTGGTGAAACGTGGTGCGATGATGTTGGCTCAGATAAGCCGTAGGAGAAAACATGGTTTATTCACATACCGTTGAGTCAGCGGTAGCTTCATTTACATTTACCCCAGATTGACAGCGTAAAAATAAGAATCTGTTTTCGAAAAGAAATGGCTGATTGCTGATGTGATTTTATCCGTGAGAGAACAAAGGGACAGAAACAGAGCGAGAGCAAACAGAGGATTACTTCCACCACTTACCCTCCCGAGGCCTGTTAATGGAAGCGCCGCTGTGGGGGGAGGGAGTGGGTTTGCGGCTGAGTTTAATCACTAGTCAGGACGGAGCCGATGTCTTTTCAGGGCTGGAGAATTCGACAATAACCGTGACATTTATACCAGATTCCCCAGAGAGCTGTGAGTAACAGATGCAACAAAACTGAACAACTGAAAAGAGCGATTCAAGACATCTTGTTCTGTTAGTTCCATGTTCAACCTCGCTATTGCTTATCTGGCCATTATCAGATCTGATGGCTGTGGAAGAAGAGTACTGAGACCACAATTTGTGCTGTGTGGTGCAATTTATCTCAATAATACAGTATTTTTTACAGCGAGTAGTTTCGACCCAGAGATCTGATTGGTCAACTGTACATTTGGAACGTGTTTAAATCCCCATGACAACACACCCTGTTCATCACAACAAATATCACTCCGCCTACTCAATGGCAATATGTGGCAAAATGTGACCCATTTGGCGAAATCGGGACTCTTTTGGTAATTTTTGGTCACTCCGAGCACCCGTGTACCGTAACACCACAGATAGTCGGGCACTTAAAATCCTAGCGACGGCTAGCTTGACCGGTTTAGTTTTATGAAAACTATGTGAAACAGTGCTAAAATCTTAAAAACACAAGTCCATTGATATCTTTTTTTTTTTTTTTTTTTTAGCAGATATCTTAGTTATAAGAAGATTGAGCTAGCTGAGCAGTTTAGTGTTTCTATGTGCTGTCGTTATTCAGTTTGAGAAACCATCTCTAGAAAGCAATAAAATGGACCAGAAATCCTCTCTGTTGCTAGGCTTGTTGCTAAGGGTCAGATTACTTCCTGGAGTAGTAAACATCGCATACATTACATAGGAGTCTACTGACGTGACTGATTTTCTTCCAGTTCTTAGCCATACCCGATGTGTTGCCTTGGAAACGGAGATTGCACGATCAAAAGTTTTATATTTTGAGAGCAAATGGCCCCACAATATGAATACATTTTTAATACATATTTTATTTAGTTGGTAACTTGGGCACGGGTCTCCAACACGTAGATTGCCATCTACCAGTAGAACATGATCCGGTTCTGAGTTGATTGTGGAAGGTTCAAACAATATGTATATAAATTTGATTAACCAAAGTCTCTTGGTAAATCTATCGAATCAAATTCACTCACCAAAGTTCGCAGCAATTTTTCACGGGACTTCAAACCAAGGAGGTGAATGAGCTGAAAACAGCACTTAACTAAGTGGCTAAAGCGATGCAGTGTGATGAGTCGGTTGACTCCAGCGATACAGCCCGGCTGCAACTTCAGAATAAGACTTGACAGATGAACATTTAAACGACTCAATTAGAGTGAACTTAATCTTGTTGATTCCATTTAGTGCCAGCCATCTCAGTAACACTAAAAAAAGATTGAATGCTGAAAACAAAAATGTGAACGACAGATAGAGGGAATGTGAAAGGAAGTGATGTGGTGATATGTGGACTGACAGAAAATAAAATTAAGTTAGTAATAAACATTGTTTCGTCTTCTAAGGCCGATGTGAGTAATTTGAGCTTTTTCAATTGAAAAAAGGTAAAGAAATGCATTCAGAAAAAAACATCCTGATGCTGTTGAATTTAAGCTGCTGTGATACAAAATGCGCGTTAAGACTGTCAATTTGTTATTGTCACATAAGAAAAGATTATTGAGCTAGTTTGGTGGAGCTCAGCTATGTGAATAGATGTTACTAAACACGAGTAGCAATCAGAGGAAAAAAAAAAAAAAAAAAGGTTGGAGACCCCTTATTTACATGAAGCAACACTCGTGGGACTGACAGGAGCCATTCTTAAATCCACAGGCACAGAAAATAATCCCCTGTTGGATTACGAATCGATAAATAATAAAGCCTTGTGCCGTATCACAGATGTTGAATTAGACTGCTTGATTTATCTGCAGGAGCTGACTATTGCAGTCCCCCACTCACAGCCTACTTCACATATGCACTGAAGTGAAAGGCAGGGAGGGATGGCTGAGCGAGAGTGAATACATCAATTAGGTTCCATTAGTCCAACCACCACCAGCTGATCTCTGTTGAAACACCTTCTGACAGGGATTCTGGTAAAATGGAAGCATGATCCTTTAGTACCTCAGTACCTTATGTGGTTAGTTTCCCACTGGGAAGAATTATTTGGACTCTTTGTCAGTGTTCATGACATGCCACTTATTCACAGTGGGACCTATTTTAATAAAGGAGGAAAGAGTAATACTCCCGGCCCGTTTTGTCCTTTTTATTTAATTTTTCTCACCAGCAACCTCTGACTAGATATCATAGAATTCAGATTGCAAAACTTGCAGCTTGGGGAATGATTGCTTTTAGCCATCTGTTTATGTGATGTTTTACATGCTTTATGATCTGAATAGTGCATCACCAGGCAACGCCCCCAACACGCCCCTTTTGAGGGCATGCCTCAAAATTATTGTAAGTCGCTTTGGATAAAAGCATCAGCTAAATGTAAAGCAATAAAGCCTGTCTCTGTGGTGCAATCGGTTGCAAACAAACATTTACTCACCACCACATGAAGTCAATATTTTAAAGGTAATTGTCGGGAAAAATAATCTGACGATGCAGATATTGCATCACCACCCAATCACACAAAAAACTCTTAAAATTTACATCTGTCTCTGTGGCGCAATTGGCCAGTTCGTTCGACTGTTAATCGACAGGATGGTGGTTCAAGCCCACCCAGGGACGTTTTCAGGGTTGTGAAGTGTTTTCTTTGACTGCTTAAAACAATTATTGAAAAGTTAAGCACCGACTACTTGTTTAATGAGTCAAAAATCTCTGTAAATGTTTGAATTATTTCTTTCTAATCAAGGAAGAATGGATATTTATAGGATAAATGAATTCAACAAACATTTACTCACCACTACATGAAGTCAATATTTTAAAGATAATTGTCGTGAAAAATAATCTTACAATGCGGATATGGCATCACTACGCAATCACACAAAAAACTCTTAAAGCCTGTCTCTGTGGTGCAATTGGCCAGCGCGTTCGACTGTTAATCGAAAGGATGGTGGTTCGAGCCCACCCAGGGACGTTTTCAGGGATGTGAAGTGGTTTCTTTGACTACCGACAATGATTAGTGAAAAGTTGACCAACAACTCCATGTTTGACAAGTCAAAAATGTCTTTAAATGTTTGAAATTGTACTGTCTGAACAAGTAAGAATGGTTATTTATAGAATAAATAAATTCAACAAACAATTCCTCACAGTTACATGAAGTCAATATTTTAAAGGTAATTGTCAGGAAAAATAATCTCATGATGCGGATAATGCATCACCACGCCACGCCCACAAAAAACTCTTAATGTTTACATCTGTCTCTGTGGCGCAATTGGCCAGCGCGTTCGACTGTTAATCGAAAGGATGGTGGTTCGAGCCCACCCAGGGACGTTTTCAGGGTTGTGAAGTGGTTTCTTTGACTACCGACAATGATTAGTGAAAAGTTGACCAACAACTCCATGTTTGACAAGTCAAAAATGTCTTTAAATGTTGGAAATTGTATTATCTGAACAAGGAAGAATGGATATTTATAGGATAAATGAATTTAACAAACATTACCTCACCAGTACATGAAGTCAATATTTTAAAGGTAATTGTCAGGAAAAATAATCTCATGATGCGGATAATGCATCAACACGCCACGCCCACAAGAAACTCTTAATGTTTGCATCTGTCTCTGTGGCGCAATTGGCCAGCGCGTTCGACTGTTAATCGAAAGGATGGTGGTTCGAGCCCACCCAGGGACGTTTTCAGGGTTGTGAAGTGGTTTCTTTGACTACCGACAATGATTAGTGAAAAGTTGACCAACAACTCCATGTTTGACAAGTCAAAAATGTCTTTAAATGTTTGAAATTGTACTGTCTGAACAAGGAAGAATGGTTATTTATAGAATAAATAAATTCAACAAACAATTCCTCACACTTACATGAAGTCAATATTTTAAAGGTAATTGTCGTGAAAAATAATCTTGCGATGCGGATAATGCATCACCACGCCACGCCCACAAAAAACTCTTAATGTTTGCATCTGTCTCTGTGGCGCAATTGGCCAGCGCGTTCGACTGTTAATCGAAAGGATGGTGGTTCGAGCCCACCCAGGGACGTTTTCAGGGTTGTGAAGTGGTTTCTTTGACTACCGACAATGATTAGTGAAAAGTTGACCAACAACTCCATGTTTGACAAGTCAAAAATGTCTTTAAATGTTTGAAATTGTATTGTCTGAACAAGGAAGAATGGATATTTATAGGATAAATTAATTCAACAAACATTTCCTCACCATTACACGAAGTCAATATTTTAAAGGTAATTGTCGTGAAAAATAATCTTACGATGCGGATATTGCATCACCACGCCACGCCCACAAAAAACCGTTACTGTCTACGTGTGTCTCTGTGGCGCAATCGGCCAGTGCATTCGACTGTTAGTCAAAAGGATGGTGGTTCGATCCCGCCCATGGTTGGTCATGAGTTTGTGAAGTGTTTTCTTTGACTACCGACAAAAATTAGTGAAAAGTTGACCAACAACTCCATGTTTGACAAGTCAAAAATGTCTTTAAATGTTTGAAATTGTATTATCTGAACAAGGAAGAATGGATATTTATAGGATAAATGAATTTAACAAACATTACCTCACCAGTACATGAAGTCAATATTTTGACCAGGTCACGCCCCCAACACACCACTTTTTGGGGCATGCCTGTCTCTGTGGGCAATCAGCCAGTGCTTTGACTGTTAATTGAAAGGAATGTGGTTCGACCCCACCCAGGGACGTTTTCAACATTGGGAGGTGATTTATTTGACTGAAGACAACAATTAGTGAAAAGTTAATCAACAACTATTTATTTAACAAGTCAAAACTGTCTCTAAATGTTTGAAATTGTTGTCTCTAATCAAGGAAGAATGGATATTTATAAGATAAATAACTTCAAGCAACGTTTCTTCACCAGTGCATGAAATCAGAATGTTAAAGGTATTTGTTGCGAGAAATCCTCTTGCGATGAGGATAGTCCATCACCAGGCCACGCCCCCAACACCCCCATGGTCATGCCTGTCTCTGTGGTGCAATCTGCCAACATGTTCGACTGTTCATCGAAAGGATGGTTGCTTGATCCCACCCAGGGACAGTTTCATATCCTCTACTAGATTTCTTTGACCGCTGACAACGATTTGTGAAAAGTCACGAAATAAGCATTTGTTTAACGAGTCAGAAATGTGTGTCAATCAAGAAAAAATTATTTGTATATTATATTTTAATCATAACAAAATTTGCCCAAAGTGCAGCACATAGACAAACAGTCATCCATTCGAAAACACAATCCATACAATTAAATGATGACTACCTGGCTGTCTTAGAAAATGTAAATACACACTTTTTAGCATATTAAAACAGCATTAATTAAAAAAGATGGAATAAACAACAATATTGAACACCGTTAATGTACTAATGCATTGGCTAAACGGCGTTTTTGGTGACAAAACAGTGTAAAAAACTGAATTTTCCTTCAGCTTACCAGAACGCTGTCTTTTTTGTTACGGTGTTTTACAGCAGAAAAAGCAGCGTTTTCAATGAAATTGTTCGGAAAACTAGGCGATTTGAGCCACTTATGTCAGCAAACGCGAGTTCGAAATCCACCCCTTCCCCACATCCGATATCCAAAGAATCAAAAATCACAGGACATGATGTTTGACTGTCCCTTGTGCCAAGGTGGTGAGCACTTCTAGGAAATTAACCTTGTTTTGAGTGGTTGACGATCGACAAGTGGGTGCTTTCATGCTTGTGTGAGGTGTATCTCGGTCTGGTTTAGGTTGTTGAATTCAACACTATACCCCAAAGTCGGCCAGCTGCAGGATGATCAGCCCTCAGCTTGTGTGCCGTGCCCAACTGTCTCGAAATTGACAACACTGAGAATGGTAGACGACTGAATGGTTAACAGGTGGGGGTTCTGAAGTGGGTTATGCTGAATTAGTTGGAACCCAGCATTGGTCATTCCGCTTAATCCAAATCCACTGGCTGCTTCTGTCAGCCGCCTCTGAGACGGTCTGCCGCAGAGCCTGACCGTGGCTTCCCAGCTCTTTCAACAGTCTGATGGTTGAAGAAGCCACAAATCCTCTGCATCCCACTTCCACTGGAAAGATTTTAATGTTACAGCCACGCTGCTTTGCTTCTGCTGCAAGCTCTGCATAGCGCGTTCATAGGCCTCTTCAAGCGCGTTCTCCCATGGGACTGTAAGCTCTATGATGTAAACAGTCTTCAGTGACGTGGACCAGAGTGCCAGGTCTGGCCTGAGGTTGGTGGAAGCAATCTCTGGAAGAAAGATCAATTGCTGGCCGATGTCTACCAGCATCTTCCAGTCGCGGGCCATGATTAAGTGTCCCGTCTCTAGCTTGGTGGAAGGATGTTTGGGGGCTTTTTGTCCTTCTCGGACAAATGCTGTTGCCTTCAGGGGATTGGCTACTCTCGGGGACAAGGAGTTGGTCGCACACCGCTTGATGTCAATCGCTGATGCAAGGCTCTTGAGGACCTGGTTGTGCCGCCAGGTATATCTGCCTTGCGTGAGGCTGGTCTTGCAGCTTACCATGATGTGTTTGAGAGTCGTTGGAGTTGGGCAGAGGGTTGGATCTTCGCCATACCACTGATGGAGATTCTTTGTTTATGGAAGCACGTCATAAGTAGCTCTGATGATAAAGCTGATTTATATATTAAACAACAAATGAAACCGAAAATTCTTCAAATAATCTAAAAAAAAAAAAATCCCAAACTTCTCAAACAAAACAAAATTTTTAAAAGCATACAAATAATAAAATAAAACAAAAGGTGAAAATGAAGAAAATTATTTTTGCAGCTTTCAGAGACAAAAGACAGTATATAAGTACAAATCTGTTAACCTACTAGTTGCACTAGGATGGTTTTTAACTTTTTTTTTTTTTTTTTTTAAAGTTTCCTTTCTGGCACCCTTTTATTTTGAAGGTAGAGAGTCTCCAAACATCCGGTGTCTCTGCCGCTTCTTCCGGTGACTATTTTACAACGGCTTCAGGTTACGGCTGCGGCTGCCGGACCGTCTGCTCCTCCCGTCGTCGAGCTGTTTGCTTTATGACAACCGGGGGCGGCAGCTTTTTCTACTTCGCCGTGAAAGCCGCCTTCTCTTTTGGCGTCGTGGACTTCGTTGCGGCGCCGAAGAAATGACTTTAATGTCGAGCATTTAGGGAAGTTCGTCACTTCTGGGCGTCGCGCGGGCTGAATCGTTGACAACATGAGGAGCAGGAGCAACTCGGGTGTTAAACTTGACAACTATGCCCGGGTAGTACAGCAAACTATCCTGCGGCACCAAGTGAGTGTGTATAAGTGTTTTTTATTTTTTTTTTTATGCATCAATTTAAAGACGTTAACAGTTTGAAAATATGTCAAGGAAAACAGCGGCGTTATCATATGTGCAGGTAGAGAGCCAGAACTCGTATGTTTTCCATGCAGTCGGTGAGGTAAGGTGATATTTGGCATGGTTGCAGTCCTCTTTCAAACACATGCATCTTCAGTAATTGTAATAGAGCCGCAGTCATGTCTTTGGACTCTGCATCGGGGCTTTTTTGTTGTTGTTGTTGTTGTTGTTTTTGTTTACCGTTTATGTGACCACCCGTTGGCTTAAGCGTTGCCAATACACTCCTCACCAAAAGTATGTGGACATCCAAAACCTGACAGCCGTGTGATGTGATGTTTCAAACATTCCCAGTCTGAAATTAAAAGGGTAAGAATGTGCTGTCACGATAGCCACCACAAGAAACCTGGCTGAGACAAAGAGACGAGCACTCGCTGCTGCAAAGGTCAAAGCACATCATTGTTTTGCATGCTGTGCCATTCAAAATGTCCTTTTTATCTGGACCAAAAAAAAAAAAATCAAACCAAACCCAAAGCAGGAAAAACAACACCAGACAACTTAAGTATGTGCAGAAATACTACATGCCTCACTGAGATGTGAACATAATTATACCGCAAAAAAAACAAGTCTAAACCCTGTAAATAAGTAAGGGGACACTTTCCAAAATGTGTGTACCTCGCATAAATGGTGGTACACCTCTTCCTGTGGTCAGAATAAAAAAAAAAAAAAAAAAAACAGCAGCGAGAATACTTAATTTTTGTTGCAGAAAATTTGCGAAGCTTTGCAGACACAAACATAGAAAAAGCCAAATATTTAGTTCAATGCTAGTGGAAGCGTGGGTGATTAAGAGGGCAAGAGCAAGGACAATAAAATGAACACATTAACTGCAGCCCTTCTGCTTCTTGTACTGGATGTGTTGTGGATTTTAGATGAGTTATCTCTTATTTCCGCCTATCAAACCCCTCAATTCGCCAGTCCTGTAGACAGGAAAAACCGGAGGCATGAAAAGCGGACAAACTCGGTATGAGATCACTTTTGGAATCCGTCCCAAGGGGCTGCAGAGCCAGCCGGCAGTTGTATACAGCTCACTGCTCAGATGGATCAGTGCACTAAGGACCCAATGTTTTCACAGAGAGCCAAGGCTTTACTGCAGCTGCAAGCCAAAAGCCATCAATGATAATAATCTGATTAAGCACTCGTGGGAGATATGTTTTGTGATCATAGATCTGCAATCACTGTCCCATCAGTAAAACGGCACCTTCTGCTCGGTGAGGTCAAACATGTCGACTTCCTTGCTGTGTTGTTGTGCAACTCGCCCAGAAACCGCTTTCTTTGTACATGATGAAAGCTGGCTTGATGTTGAAATAATGTACAAAGAAAGCGGTTAAACCTTGAGAAAAGCTGATCGTTCAGCTGTTTTCTAGGCAGCAGCTGTAGAAAGACGAGCTACGTAATTAAGGAGGAAACTTGATGCTGTTAAAACTGCACAGTTTCACATTTTAAACCGCTGTTATCACCGAACAAGCTGCAGCCTCCTCACCGCACGCGGGAAGAAACAGGGTTTATGGGCAGTATGATTTTGGAACATGTAGCACTGATTTGAAAAGGTTGCAACGATCCAGTCTTTTAATCGCTTTCTTGTTAAATCGCTGAGCGAGATACAGACCAGCTGCTCGTGCTGTTTTACTGTCAGTGGGTCTGGAAGGGGACGACGCACTCAGAAATTTGAGCAAAGTTAGCTTCGAACTTAAAGTTTATTGTTTTTATTTATTTTTTATTTATTTTATTTTTTTTTTACCATATTCACAGAAAAATAGCCATCTTCCTAGGCAATTTTTCTTGTTTCCACACACTCCAAAAATTTCCAGAAGTTTAAGATTTTCTGATTCCAGATGTTCATGTTTACCAGCTTAGTGTTTACAGACCCAAAATTCTCTGTGTGAATATTGTGGTCTGGCTCATCTCTCCATTGTTTCCAACTGCTGCATCCTAATTGGTGTAGACCTGGAGTTCATTTTTAAACTATTAGATCACCCTTTAACCAATCAGCATCGACCACCACTGTCCAACGATTGTCATCAGATTCTGATCCGGCCCGTGACCTCTGACCTCTCTCTCTGTGTCTGACAGGACCCGGTAACGGGTCTCCTCCCCGGCAGCCCGGATCAGCCGGATGCATGGGTCAGAGACAATGTTTACAGCATCGTGTCAGTGTGGGCCCTCAGTCTGGCCTACAGGAAGACTGCGGACAGGGACGAGGACAAGGCCAAGGCCTACGAGCTGGAGCAGGTGGGGGGGGGGGAACATGGGAGTTCACCTTTTAAAAAAAAAAAAAAAAAAAATTCCGTGGTGTCGCCATGTTTTAAATGCTGACATTGTGTCTCTTGTGTCCAGAGTGTGGTGAAGCTGATGAGAGGCGTCCTCCAGTGCACAATGAGGCAGGTAGGATGTCTCGGAGTTACATCTTCCTCTCTGACCATTTATTCATCTATGATCTGTTATTTCACTTTTATAATATACAACTGCTGACATTTGTTTGGTTTGTTAAGCACTGCTTTTAGGCTCTAAATTGTACCAGATAAATATCCTAAATGTGTGTTTTTTTTGTTACCAAAAAATGGCTCATTTGTCGTGAAGTACACGCGGAGCAACGTTTGCATTCATTCGGTGCTGTATCTATTTTCACCAGATGAATTTAAGCCCAGTAGTCATTCTCTTTTATCTGTTTTGGCTCTATTTATTTCATGAAGGAAACGTGTAGCTCTGCACTAACGACTTTGTCTGTGTGCCGTTTGATGCCCGGCAGGTCGAGTCCTTTATGTTTAGTCGTAAAACCGTGTTACCGTCCTCTTTCTCCACAGCTGGATAAAGTGGAGAAGTTCAAATACAGCCGGAGTACCTCAGACTCTCTTCACGCCAAGTACAACACCAGGACCTGCGCTCCGGTCGTCGGGGACGACCAGTGGGGTCACCTGCAGGTTGACGCCACCTCGCTCTTCCTGTTCTTCCTCGCTCAGATGACTGCATCCGGTACGGGTCAACTTGCTTGTAGTGTCAGTAAAGATCAAATTCGATGTTACATGTATCTGAATAATGACCTCTGACCTTTCACTCTAATATTGCAGCATGATGTTTTGCTGGAAAATGCCAGAAGCTATACAAATAAATAATAAAGTAACTACCTAACCTAACCTAAAAAAAAAATGCTCGTCATAATTTCCCACAGATCAGAGACAGCTGTCTTGTTTTATTTCTAATCAACAAAATCCAAAAATATTCCGTTTACTATCATGTGTGATCCAAAAAAAAGCATCATATTCTCATATCTGAGGAACTAGAAACCGCAATTTATTTTACTTTACTGCTTAAAGGTCCCATTTTTGAACATTTCTGATGTTTTATTTGTGTCTTGACATCCGTATTGAAGATATTTTTTGTCTTTTCAAGTATCAAAAACCCGTCTCAATACAGTTTTACACCTTGTCTCTTCAGCCTCATGCTTATTAATATTAATGAGCGTCTCTTTGGACTTCCACAATAATTATCTCGCCCCCACATCTAAAAAAAAAGATGTAAATTTGAGTTTATGATATCAAAATAGATGCAGATACACTTCTTGTCGTTGAGTTAATCAACTCATGGTTGCAGCTGCTTTTTGAAGGTCTAAGCTTTTATGAATTCATGTCCACGTGTGCATGTTTCCGTCTGCGCGCCAGGTCTTCACATCGTTTACACCCAAGATGAAGTGGACGTGGTTCAGAACCTCATGTTCTACATCGAGGCAACTTACAAAGTGGCTGTAAGTGTCCGTTCATCCACATTAGAAAGCATGTTTTTTTTTCATGAAATCCTCTTTCCGAAGCAACGATGTCGCATTAATCCCCTCTTTTTCTTTTTCCGTCTGATTTGCCCCACAGGATTATGGGATGTGGGAAAGAGGGGACAAAACCAACCAGGGCATTACCGAGATCAACGCCAGCTCCATCGGCATGGCCAAGGTGAACGACGCAAACACACAGTGAATGCAGGCTGAGGGGAAACGGTGGGCTGCGGGCCGAGCGCGAGCACAGCTTCCCGCCGGGGAGACACACAACAGGTGCTCCAGTAAAAATGTCTGGCACGGCAGAAGGTTGCCCAGTCACCGCCACGGCCTTTACGCTGACCTTTAGACGACCCGGGCTCTCCGAGGCGGCTTGGGGATTGGATAGGAGGATGTTGTTTTGGAGAGGCTACGCCGCAGCAGCAGCAGCAGCACGTCCTGATGTCACGTTAACGTCGTCACGCAAAGCCCTTCGTGTCGAAATCTCATTTTTGAGAACAAAGAAGCAACGAGCAAAGAATAAGAGCCTGTTTTTAATGTTACTGTTATAAACATCTACATCCTGCAGGTGTAAGGAAGCTTTAAAATACCTGACGAACGTCGTCGTTTTGAAGTTTTGACACACAGCAGAAGGTTGTCCCCCCCCCCGGAGTCTGACCCAGCGCTGTCATTCGCCAGCAGCCAACAGGAGGTGTCGGGTTCTCTGTGATCTTCCGGGAATGGAGTTCCACTCAAAAATAAACATGGGACTCGCAGTACTCAAGGCAGCGAACACACACACACACACACACACACACACACACACACACACACACACACACACACACACACACACACACACACACACACAGACAGACACACAGACAGAGTTTAATTTAGGCCTGTGGAAACTGGCACCTCTGCAGGACGTCCCCTGCTCTGTGGAATACGTGGAGTTCTTGTGGTTTGTAACAGCAGCCTTGAATGAAGCAGCGTTAACATGCAGCTGATGTAACGTATGAGACGAGTCAGTTTATTTATATACACAACATAAATCGACTAAAGACTAATACAAATACAAATCACAAAAAACTTGGAACAATTAAACCATTAAAAATAAACAAAGCATTAAAACAACAATATGAGGAGATAGATAGATAGATAGATAGATAGATAGATAGATAGATAGATAGATAGATAGATAGATGGAGATGGATACAAATATATAGATATAAATATATGTATGTGGTGTACTGTATGCACCATTTCTACATGAATAGTTTATAGTTAGAATATATGCACTTCAACTCATGCTAATAGTAAACTAATAGTTTACATACTATTAGTCTTTATTGATATGTCAGCGGCCTGATCTCATTGATTATTGTTGATTAATCATGTGTGAGATTATTTTATAATTTCATTTCAATACAGGCAAGGCAAGTTTATTTGTATAGCACATTTCAACAAAAGAAAGACATTAAAAAAACTATTAAAAACTGATTAAAACATTTGAATAAAAGCAACAAATACAAGTGCATATTTATGTTCAGTAATTGGTCATTAATATCAGTTAAAAACTTTCGTTGAGGCTGTTTGATACTTAAACTGTTATATTCTGTAGTTTACCCATCCACAATCTCTATTTATTATTTTCTTTTTATTTATAAATTAATTACACAATGCATAAGCCAGAATTATAATACATAAATGTATTCCCGGGAAAAATGTGGCTTGATCTGATCGGTGTATTTTCTGGGTGAAAATCTGCCAACAAGCCTGTCTAATTTTATTCTGTTCATAATGTCGTACTCTGATACACGAGGACACGCTTATGTTTTAATCTGCAGTATTAATGCACTTCTTTTCTGTTTTTAATGATGATTATTATTAATAAACGTCAGTGTTCGTGTCTCTCAGGCAGCTCTGGAGGCGTTGGACGAACTCAACCTGTTTGGAGCAAAAGGAGGACCTGGATCTGTGGTGCACGCTCTGGCTGACGACATACAGCACTGCCAGGTACACACAACACAATAAAACTCGACTCAATACAATATAATAAAACACAACTCAACGCAATACAACTCAACGCAATACAACCCGCTTTCCTCTTCCTCCCCCCCCTCATCAGTCCATCCTGACGTCCATGTTACCCAGAGCGTCCATCTCCAAAGAAGTGGACGCCGGAGTCCTGGCCATCATCTCGTACCCCGCCTTCGCCGTCGAGGACATCGGTATCGTCAACACGACCAAGGAGGAGATCATCTCCAAACTGCAGGTGAAGGAACGTTCGCCATTTACAGTCGACGGCGACGTGGTCAACGTGGCTGCAATTAATCATTGTTTTCATTATAATTAAACTTAGAATTTTTTTCTAAAAATTTACTGATTTACAAAGCATTAATTTCCCAGATTTCTGAGAAATTTAGCAACAAAGAGAAGCAGGGAAACTCAGCGCATCTTCGAATTTAAGAAGCTACAACCAGCATATTTTTTCTATAACTTTATATCTTATGTATTTATATGATTTGTAGAAATGAAATGATAAAAAGTGGCTAGTCTTTTCCAAACTGGTCTGTGGTGTTTTTACAGCCCAACAACCAGGCATCCGATCAGTGAATTGTTTCAGCTCTGAATGTTTCCCTGCATCAAATTAAAGTGCAAATTAACAGCCAAGAAAATTCTGAGGAAGTGGAAAAAATAAATGTGGTCGAGAAAGTTGACAACAAATCTCGTATTCGTTAAATGAAATTGAACTTGCTGCTGAACGTTCAAATCATTTGCGCCCTTCTTGATTTCCTCTCTCGGTGTGTTCAGGGTCGATACGGCTGCTGCAGGTTCCTCAGAGACGGACACAAAACGCCCAAAGAGGTAAACGACCCGCTCGCTCCGGTTGTCTGATCATTCCCGTCGCGTCATTTATTCCGGTCACTCTATTTGGCTTCAGAGACGGTAGATGATGTTTGTGGACACCTGAGGAAGTGCAAGATTTCAGGCACAAAGTCACAACGTTACACGTTGACAGTGAACATGTAAAGAGTCTTTCTTTTTTTTTTTTTTTTTTTAAGGTTTAAACTTTCCCCTTTTTTGTTACGAGGGAGCTACAGTAAGCAGGAAGTTAAACCAATAGAAACCGGTCTGGGTCTGTGTGTCCGCCGTTTCACGATGGGGACTTCAAAGAGGCTGCTGGATCACAAAAGATGTTTGATAGAAAGCAGGTTTATTTATTGGCAGTAAATTAATCGTGAAGATAAAATTTGCAAACCTTGTTAATATTTTAACATCTCACTACATCTGACGTGTCCATTTCTGCTGTTATTTTCTGGTTCTTGGCTTTTAAACAATGCTTTTATGATTGTTATTTTGGCAACTTTATAATATATTATATTATTTTTATATATTCTTGTTGATAAAATAATGAAGTCCTGGACATCAGAGTCTGTGGTGTTTTCACAGTCTACAAACCTTTACTAAGATGTAGACAGCCAACTGTTTGAAATTCAAAACTAAAAAACTTTTGTAATCGAAAATATCATAAATGCTTTTTCTCTTTTTCATTTCCTTCTGATGAATGAATGAATGAATGAAATTTTTATTGGGGAATTTGTTTTCAACAACAACCACACATGACAACACATGATATGACGGAAAACATGAGCATCGTAATACCTAAAGAAGACATCATAAAAATCATCATTTAGGAAATCAATAAAGGACATAAAGTGGAAGTTCAACAAAGTGAAAATACAAACCATCTCACCTTCTTTCAATCCCATAATTTATAAAGCAGTTTTATATGTTTTCTTTTCTAGATTTTTAGCGATTAAAATAAATAAGGGTGACGGTTTATACACACACGAATACTAATATTCGGTGAGTCAGCAACCCTCAGTGTACGTGTGACTACAAGAAAATATAGTCGGGTGATATTATGAAAGAATAGGAATATTTCCTGGAGGAACTAGACTCAATATTTGGGATCAGCTTTCAAGTCTCACGTCACTAAAAATCCCCGTCGGGCTCAGATACGTTGATTTTTTGTTTGTTTTCCCTGTCTGGATCAGTGAAATATCTCATTTTGCACTCAGTGATTTCGGCACCAAACCGGTCTCCCCGTCTCTTATTCTGCCTCCCATCAAGGATCCAAACCGACTGTATTACGAGTCGGCCGAGCTGAAGCTGTTTGAGAACATCGAGTGTGAGTGGCCTCTGTTCTGGACCTACCTCATACTGGACGGTATTTTTATCAACAGCCCAGAACAGGTAATTCACACCTGTGTGTGTGTGTGTGTGTGTGTGTGTGTGTGTGTGTGTGTGTGTGTGTGTGTGTGTGTGTGTGTGTGTGTGTGTGTGTGTGTGTGTGTGTGTCATCACTCTGTGATGTGACGTACACACACACACACACACACCCTGGTTATTCACAAAGGGGAATGTCTGACGCGATGCAGGTGCAGGAGTACCAGGCGGCTCTGGAGGGCATCCTGATTAAACAGAAGGACGGGATACGTCTGGTACCGGAGCTCTACAGCGTTCCCGCAGACAAGGTGAGACTTGCTTTTAATCTTTGTCGGGTGGTTTTAATAGCTTCATAGTGTTGGATTCTTAGTTTAAATTAATTCCTGTCGCGTTAAATGCGTCATATTTATTTCTGTTGTTTGTTTGTTTAATTCGTTGCACTGTTGTTTAGTTCAATTTAATATTATTCTATTTTTATTTGTGTGTATAATGTGCATTTTTTTTATATAAATTTTTTTCTTACTACCTCTATTTTTTTATTCTGTCATTTCTATTGCTTTGCCCTCTACCTATATATGCTGTTGTAGCGAAAAGGTTTCCCTTTCAGGGATTAATAAAGTGTCTCTGTCTGTCTGTCTGTCTGTCTATCGATCTATCTATCTATCTAATAACTTTTGTCCATGTTGTTTGTATATTGAAACAGGTGGAGGAGGAATACGGGAACCCTCACACGGTGGAGAGAGTTCCGATGGGCAAATGTCCTCTGAAGTGGGGACAGTCTCTGTACATCCTGGGAAACCTTTTGTCCGAGGTGAGCAATCATTTCATGAACAGATACATAGCGCGGAATATGTCATCTTTTGGATATTAATGATGCATTTGGTAAACTCCCTTCTGCAGCAGCTGCTGGCTGATTTAAAAATTTAACTATTTAATCCTCAATAACTCCAAATGTACAGAGCCGTGGTTAAAGATTTCAGAATCTTATGATAAAAAAAATAGGTGTTGTAAGATTCTTTTATTATTTACGCCTATAAACTTTGAATTTAATGTATTTGTTTCTGATTAGTTGCCAATAATTTGGAGAGTTGTATTTGTGTGATAGAGCCTTTCGTTTGGTTGATGAGCGTCTCGTTTCACTTGTCAACATTTGTAGATGCCAGAGAAAGACGGGTTCATACCACGAGATTATTAGCTACTATGTTGGGCTAATTCAAATTAAAATAAAATACTAATATATATGACACTTTGCTGATTATATAACTCATATTTTTTACTTATTAATTGTGTTTTTGTTGATTTAATCCCTTCTCATTTAAATCTTTTTAATCCTTTTAAATGTTTTTCCTTGTTGGAAACTGTTTTTATTCTTTTTTTTCTTTTCTTTTTTTAATCTTTTCATAAAGTCAATTTAATTAAGATCATACTTTTATTTTAAATTTATTTTTCTCCTTTAAAAAAACAAAAAACTAAAACAAAGTTGATCATTTTAAAGTTGCAGACATTTTATGAAATAGTCTTACATCAGACATTTATTTTACAGTTTAAGAATATTGCACAGCTTTTAATAACCTGATAATCAATCAGTCCTCTTTTGAAAAATCAATTAAGATTAAAAAAAAAAAAAAAGTAATAGAGTAAGAATCTGCTTCTACCAATCGGCTTGTTGCTCCCTCGCTGCGAGCTAAACACTCTACAAAATCACGACTGTTTGCTGTCTTGGCTCCTAAATGGTGGAATGAGCTCCCCAACAACATCAGGACAGCGGAAACTCTGTACATCTTCCACCGCAAACTAAAAACACACCTCTTCAGACTTTACCTTGAACAGGAGAACTTTAGTAGCTTAAAATGGCACTTACTGATAGCACTTTGTAGTTTGGCTTTCTTGAAGAAATTGTATTTTCTTGATTCTTGTTGTTCTGGGTTTTGTACCCTCATGGTTGAAATGCACTTATTGTAAGTCGCTTTGGATAAAAGCGTCAGCAAAATGAAACGTAATGTAATCTGAGTGTGTGCAATGATGTTAAAGAATGAGGTCAACTAAGGATCACACAAACATGTGAAAAAAAAACATGCATATTTGTGAATTTCATTTCAACATTCGAGATCGTTGAAATCTAGAATCTAAGACCCTAAAAATCGACGTAAAATTTTGCTCCAAAATGTCCCTAGAATTGAGGTTATGCACAAAGACTAAGAAAACAATGTGTGTTTTCGCGCAGGTTTATAAAACCACGTTTTACAACCAGTTCAAATTTATTATTCAAAGTCAATTTCACAAGTTCAGAATCGACTGAGGACACAAAATGTCGACGGTCATGTCCAACAATGTTCGATTGTGCTGATTATGTGACTCTAATTTAAAAAATAAATAAATATATATATATACATATATTTTCAGGGGTTTCTGGCCCCCGGAGAGATCGACCCTCTGAACCGACGCTTCTCCACCATCCCCAAACCTGACGTGGTCGTCCAGGGTGAGTCAGTACTGAAAATATATTTGAATAAAATATATCTGTCAGCCAATGGACTGTGGGGGTTTAAAAAAACAACAACAACGTGTCTCTCTCCTCCTCAAGTGTCGATTCTGGCAGAGACGGAGGAGATCAAAGAGCTGCTGCTGAAGAACGGCATCGACGTGGAGACCGTGGCCGACATCCATCCCATCCACGTGCAGCCGTCCAGAGTCCTCAGCCACATCTACGCCCGACTCGGTGCGACCTCAGGGGACGACTTTGATCTCCACTGCCGCGCTGAAAAGCCTCCTACTCACCCTTCTTCCTTCCTCCCGCCGTGTTTCAGGTCGCAACCCGAGGCTGGGTCTGACCGGACGACCCCACAGGAGAATAGGAGTGCTGGGAACCTCTAAGTTCTACACCATCAGAAACACCATGTTCTCATTCACACCTCAGGTCAGGAAGACAAAACGGAGCGGCGAAATATCTTAAATACAAAAAAAAAAACAGATCCGGGCTATTAAAACTTCTGCCACTATTTCTATTACCGTCGATCGTAAAAAAAACAAAAACATTTTGCCATCATCGTCCTTCTTCCCCGCCGCTTAAAACCCCTCCAGTTCATCGACCACCAGCAGTTCTACATGGCGTTGGACAACAAAATGATCGTGGAGATGTTGAGGACGGAAATCTCCTACCTGTCGTCCAGATGGAGGATGACGGGTCGACCGACTGTCACGTTTCCCATCTCGCAGACCATGCTGAGTGAGGATTTGTACCTCGAATACATCCGGTTAAAATATGTCTTCTATGAAACGTGCAAAAATGACACATTGTTTGAGTTTCTTCAGACTTTAAAAACACCTGATGCTTCAAATGTTGTTGTTTTTATTATTATTATTATTATTATTATTTTATCTCTGTGCTCGGATGTATTCTTCTATTTTTGTTTCAGCTGAAGATCACACGAACTTGGACCCCGCCGTCGTGGCGATGCTGAAGAAGTTACAGGATGGATATTATGGAGGCGCGAGGTGAATTCCGTCTTCTTATTTTAGAAAATCGGATTGTTTTTTTTTCCTCCTAAATTTAAAAAATCTGTAATAAACGTTCACTTTATTTGGTCTTTTTTATGTTTCTGCTGCAATGTTATATAGATTATCGAGGCTTTTTGTCATTTTAGCGGCACAACTTTTCTGTTTTGTCTGTTTTAATTGATTTTCAGGCTTTCCTCTGTACCGTGCATCATCATCTTGATTTCAGCTGTTTAAGTATTCTCAACATAAAGACTTTTCAAAAAGTCAATTAAAAAGAAAAAAAAAATCTGCTAAGTTCCACAAACCTCTCCCACCGGTTTCTTCTTCTTCTACTTCTTCTTCTTCTTCTTCTTCTTCTTCTTCTTCTTCTTCTTCTTCTTCTTCTTCTTCTTCTTCTTCTTCTTCTTCTTCTTCTTCTTCTTCTTCTTCTCCCTCCTTCTTCTTCTCCTCCTCCTTCACCTTCTCCTCCTCCTTCTTCTTCTCCTTCTCCTTCTTCTTCTTCTTCTTCTTCCTTCTTCCTTCTTCCGTCTTCTCCTTCTTCTTCTTCAGGATCCAGACGGGGAAGCTGTCGGAGTTCCTGACCACTTCCTGTTGCGCTCATCTCAGCTTCCTGGATGGTAAGGGCTCTGGCAGCATGGGCCGCCACGATGAAGAGTATGGTGATGATGATGATGGTGACGCCGATGGATACGTGCATGAGTTGCGGAATGATGATGGTAAGAAAATAGAAAAGGGATGGCTGGACAGGAATGGTGACACCAACTGTGAGGGGGGGGGGGGAAGGAAATAAATATGGATTTAAGTATTGATATTGAGTTTTAAGCCACCAGGTGGCGCTTGTTTGTTTTTCATGGTTGGTCTGACCATTCTGAGTACTATGTATTTTTAAAATACATGTACAGTAACAGGCTGTAGAACATAGAGCAGTGGTTCTCAACAGGTCATTTGACCAACATTTTTTGAATTTTTTTTTTGGTGCCTCAAATTTATTTCACAAAAAAATTGGGAAGAAATATACACAACACCTTCATGCACTGTTAAAAAGATGACGCACACAAAAAAAGAAAAAAAAAAAGAAGAGCAACCCAATAAAATTAAAGGTCGACCTTTCCTAAACTACAGACATATACTTGTTTAAACTTTCGGAATGTTTTGGACACACGTAATAATTCTTATTGCTGAAGCTGTTTTGTCTTAGTTTATTCTCATTTATTTTTTGAATAATTTCATAAAGTCCATTTAATTGAGATCACGAACAAATAATTTTTCTCGTTTAAAAATAAAGTTTACCATTACTAAATTGTAAATATTTTGATGAAATAATCTTGCATCAGGCTTTTGTATTTCACTGTTTAAGAATATTGCGCACCTTCTAAAAAGCTTATCAATCAGTCAGCTTTTGAAAAGTTAATTGTTGGTTCAAATAAGGGTGAATAAGAATCCGACTGTGTGAAATGTTAAAGAATGCGCCTTGAAATGAGGTTAACAAAGGAGTACACTTTGTAAAGATGTGAAAAGAAAACATGCATATTTGTGAATTTGAAAATGTGAGAAAATCTACATAGAATTTGTGTAAACTACGGACATGTATGCTTTTCAAACAAGTTTAAACTGGTGATGTTCATCAAGTTTCAAGACTCTAAATTAAACCGTATGATATAAAGACTTATTTAAAAAAAAAAAAAAAAAAACTTCTCTTGAATTAAATAAAAAGTCAGACTTGAACTAAATAGAAAGTCAAGCTTCTCTTGCATTGAAAAAATATTCAGGCTTTACTTGAATTGGAAAGTCAGACTTGTCTTAAATAAAAAACAAACAAACTCGGATTTATCTTGAATTCTATAAAAAGTCAGACTTATCTAATCCTAAACTTCTTCAAATGCTTGTTTTACCGCCAATTACTGACGTGATGACGATACGGTCATGATAACTTGCAGCAAACGGCTACTGGGGTCCTGTGATGCCCTTCAAAATAAAAGCACAGTAGCAGAAGTTCTGTAGACTTCAAAATAAAAGGTTGACTTTTTTTTTTTTTTTCATGCGCACATCCCAAATGGCACCACAGGCTACTTTTTGGGTCGCGACCCACCAGTTGAGAACCACTGACGTAGTGGTACATACGGGAAAAGTAGTGATGATTTTGTCTTTTATACACTGTTAATACCACTGTTAACCAAGACACTCAAACCTACCCAGGAACAACTAAACATTACATCATGTCTATGTCTGATGTATTTCTTTTTAACAATTCCCTTTGTCAATTAATCCGACAGGTTTTTTTTTAATTTTTTTTTATCCGAACTGAACCTACCCCATTCATAAATCCAACGAAGAACAAATCTTTTACCTCTAACGGAAACTTAGTAACCTCTTTTAGATTCTCATTATATACCACTTCCTGCTTCACTGACCTCCCCGTGAGTTCTCTCCTCTCTGGGCTTTGGGACACCATGCGGGGTAATAGTTACTAAATTATCGAGTACATTTGGAGCATCTTCTTTGCCGTAAGTCACGTGCGAGCTTTAGCTGTTGACTGGGGACTTTAAAAATGGAGTAGAGAAAACGTTGCGTTGCTCGTGCTGTGTTTAAAACGTTGTGTTTGGAGTGCGCAAAAACAATTCCTCAGCTGGAGGGAACGAACGATGAAAACAATAACGCATTTGTTTGCTCGCGTTCACTGCATGACCGCTCGAAATCGATAAACAAAGCATGTTTTAGAGCAACCTCGTCTGACGGCTGCCGTCTGTTCCTGAATGCATCGTGCTTCGCAAGCGTTTTGACAGCGACTAATAAAGCACTGTTGTAATATTCATATGTTAAAGAGACAGTTCACCCAATATTTCACACCCAATATTCATGCAAACAAGTTTTAAATATCTGCAGTTGCTTCCACCCCAAAACACTGATGGTAAATAAAGCACTACAACTTTATTTAAAAAAAAAAATAATATTTGAACCACTGAAGAATATAGCTGCTATTTAATTACTCTCGAGATAAAACCTAAACTGAACACTTTGATAGATGCTTTCGGGTTTGCATAGAAAAACCTGTTTTCTGTGGAATTTGGGTGAACGGTGAACCGACCCTTTAATGTTACTTATTAATAATATCATGTTAAATAACCAATTCCTTGCAGACACTTTAATACTTTTCCTGAATTTGGACAGTTTAGATGGTTTAGTTTACATGAACTGACTTTTTAAGGACTTGTGTGAACACCAAAGAAAGGTGAGTTCGGTCTTGTGAATTTAGAAACTGCCACCGTTCAAGAACGAGTTGTTTTATTTGTCCCACTGTCTTCGTTGTGCTCTCCCACTCCCCCTCCTCCAGAGGCTGACGACCTTGCACAGTACCTGGACCACCTGTTGGCCCACTCTGCCCCCATGAAGCCCAAGGTTAAGGCGGGAGCTCTGGGCAGGTTCAAGGCGGCGGCCACCAAAACCAAGGAGATGGTGTCTCTGAAGAACAAGGCTCAGGAACTCAACGTACACAGTGAGTGGATCCACCATCCGGAACCGAGACGAAATAACGCATAACGTACTTTCAGACGACAATAACACTCTTTTGTGTTTCTCGATGTCTTCGTCCAGACGTCAACATGTACCTGCCGAACAAGCTGTTTCGCTCCCCTCAGCCGTTGCTCAACCTGAATCTCCCAGAGTCCTCAGCGCCGCAAGAAACTCAGGTCCTTTCTTCCTCTCCCTTTATCCTCCTCAAGCTCCTGCTCCCGTCTTCTTCCTCGCACGCGCGCCTTAAGATTCCTCGTGCGCGACGTACCCGTTTAAACACTCCTGTCTTCCGTCCATTCGTCCGTCCCCTTTCCCTGCAGGGTCCGGAGGTGACGGTCACCGCGGAGAGTGGCATCCCCAGAGACGCCAGCGGACACATCGACTACGACGCGTTGGTCCAGCTGCTGAAAGACACGCAGTGTCTCCAGGACCAGGCCGATATACTTTACATCCTCTTCAAAGACAAGTGAGATGCCTCATTTAGCAGAGGCCGTTTCGATTAATGCTCCAGGTCTTAAAAATGTGATTGATCCGGTTTATAGAGGCGACGATTTGTAGACGTATTTGACGGAATGGTCTCTCCACACATAGCCACGGTCCGCTCAATAACCTTGTTGTCCCTCCCCCCCTGCCCCCCGTATTCCCCCCCCCCCCGACATCATTTCAAAATGATCTCCTTTAGCACACGAGAACAAGAATGATTGACTTGAAGTAGACTAATAAGGATTCTGTTGCGTTTGTGCCTCTGACAGAGGTATGGACTGGGACACCCGTCTGCACGGTGCCGGCTCCACGGTGAGATCTCTGCTGACCGACCTTTACGAGAAGGCGGGCGAACTCAAACACTGGGGCCTCATCCGCATGATCTCCGGTATGCTGAAGAAGAAGGTGGAGGAGCTCGACTCGGTACGACGCGCGCACGAGTTCATTCGTCGTTTGTAGCGGCGGTGAACAAAAAAAAAAAAAGGTTCCGAAGGGAAGTTAATGAAACTAATTCAACTTCCAATGTGTAAAGGGAGGGAGGAGAAATAGGAGTTTAGTTTCCCATTTCTCTGCGGTATCTTTGATCGGCCCCTCATGTTGATTTGGTGACTTTTCTTTAAATTCTTATTCTTAAAATGTACGGCCAGATCTTCATCTTCCTCCGGACCTTCATCCATTTGACCCACTTCACATTTTGAAGCTCTTTTCTGATTGGTTCTGATCTCTCGGTAGTCCTGGAGGTCAAAGTTTTTTTTTCTTGTTTACTTTCATGGATTTCTGTGAAATATGGTCAAAAATGTGGACATAAGAAATGTCAACACTTTGGTGTAACTAGTGAATTTTCAGTAGGTTTATTTATTATTTTCTAACCAAAACCAGAAAAAGTATCTAAAGGGAAGTTTATAAATATTTAATATTGTAGTATCTTATATATATTTAATCATATAAAGCTGAAAAATATTTTTTTTTGCATGTAACAGTGTAGGTTTAAGTTCCTTTTAAGTCTTTAGTTACCCATTTTTTTTTTTGTCTTCCTCCAGAACACCCTCCCCCCCCCCCCTCCATTTTCAAGCTCTCTTTTCTGATTGGTTCTCCATCTCTCGTTAGGCCTGCTCTGATTTGCTGGCGCACCAGAAGCACCTGACGGTGGGCCTCCCTCCTGAACCGAGAGAGAAACCATCACGGCTCCGATCCCTCCGGACCAGCTGGCAGCTCTCATCGACGAGGCGAGCGGCGGCAACATCAGCGTGGCCATACTCACTCAGGTCGGTTGCATCCTCCTCCATCACCTGTGAAATGATTGTCCTTGTATTCGTCCTTCATCTTTTTTTCTTCTTTCGTTTTTTTTCGCCCCCTCCCAACCAGGAGATCATGGTGTACCTGGCGATGAGCATCAGGACTCAGCCCAATCTGTTCAGCGAGATGTTCCGTCTGAGAATCGGTCTCATCATCCAGGTGATGGCCACCGAACTGGCTCAGTCGCTCAACTGCTCAGGTGAGACGGAGAAGACGACGATGGAGGCGTGTTCTTCTCGACGAACCAATTAGTGGCTTGGTCTGTGAAAATGCTCGGTCGGTAGTTCCCACGGCTTACGGCCAGAAGAGAGTAAGAAAACCGGAAAATCTTTATATTGGAGGAGCTGGAAACGAATGTATTTTAGCAATTCTTTCCAGATAAATTTCTTTTAACAGGCTGTGACATGGATTTTTAATGTATTTTACGTCCGTACGTTGGGAAACGGAACACTATTGCTGCGATAGTTCACCTCAAAATTGACAGTGAAAAAAAAAAATACATTACCTAAATATAATGTTTATCTGGGTGTTCTGTCCAACTTATTATGTCTTGTAAAAAAAAAAAAAAAAAGCCGCAAATGACTATTAGGTGTACGTCACGAGTTTCTCCTCAATGTTCTTTGATTGTTGATTGTTAAGGGCAGCAAAGAAGAGAGAGAAATTAAGAAACTCATTTTTCTTCACACCAAATCCAAATCACGCACTCAGCTGGTCACTTTACAATGTTTCGGTGCGCAAACCTTCTTCATGCTGGAATTTTAGAGTTTTTTTTTTTTTTTTTTTTTACTTTTGTGAACTGTAACATGCAAGAAATCAGTTTGGTGAAAGGACTTTTTTCTTTGATGCAGGCGAGGAGGCCACAGAGAGTCTGATGGGTCTCAGTCCGTCTGAGCTGAAGAATCTGCTGCACCACATCCTCAGCGGGAAGGAGTTCGGAGTGCAGCGCAGCGGTCGGTCTCGCCGCGACACGACAACCCACGTCAAAGGAGATTTCACTCGAGCTAACCGCGGCGTCGCGTGTCTTCTCTCCCCCTCCTCGTCTCCACAGTCAGAGAGGTGGACGCCGGCGTCAGTCCCGCCATCTCCATCCATCACCTCGGTAACGTGGGCGCCACCAAGAGCGAGCGAGCCGGCATCAGCAAACTGAAGAGCGACATGAAGATGGTAGGGATAAAACGCTTCGCAGAGGGTTATATACGGAAGGCTGCCGCGCCGTTAAGAAGCTCATCTCGGAAGTGCTGCGGGAGACACGGACGGAGAGAAGCGTTTGTCGTCAAGCGTGATTTAGACTACCGGCAGCTGCTGAGGAAGAGGAGGAGATAGAGGCGGAGAAGGGGGAGAGGGGGTGTGTGTGTCTCTCCGACTTGTACATCCCATCTACCAGAAGAACGCCGCGTGTAAATGGTGGAAGGTTCGAACAATATGAAGCGTTTCCCCACACAGACTTAAAGGTCTATTTTAGCCATCAATTTAACCTTTTTTTTTTATTACTTTTTTTTTTTTTTGACCTGTCTGAGAGAGGAACGATGCTCATAAATTAGTTACATAACATAAATACACTATTTTGCAGGTGGACCGCAACAGCGGGGCGGAGCTATGAAGAGCCGCCGAGTGAGTGAGAGCGCAGACTTTTCAAATGAAAAGCCCTCCAGTTTCACACAGCCACGTTACTAGGTTTTGATTTAGACAGGTGTTTCTTTCGGGAGGGACAGAGGGGGGGGGGGGTCCCAGTGGAAGAAGAAACACTGGATTGTATTGATTTAAATCTTATATTAGAACACTTAATTTCTTTATTTGACTCTTTTCAAAGCAGTTTGGCCACACAAGAGTTCCTTCAGATAAAACCAATTAAAGAGATGCGTGCAGAAACAAAGCACGCACACGCTTTTAAATTGAAGCATGACGTAATGTTGGTGTTTATGTTGACATAAAAGAAGTTTATTCAACTGGTGGAGCTCAGCTGTGTGAATAAACGATACTAAACACGAGTAGCTCTTGGGACACTTTTATTTTGTAGAAGTAGAGGAGCTCTCAGAGGGGAAAAAAAAAAAAAAGATTGGAGACACCCCACCCCCCGAGATAGAGATCGAGGCAGGAAAGGAATTTTATTTTGAAAATGTTGAGCTTTTTTTTTTTTTTGGCAAACTGACTGTTTTCTTTTTGCAGCTGGACCACAGGTTGTCTTTGACGGACCCGAGTAAGGTGACGACGATCATTTAAATTAGGTGCTAATTCACCTGGCGGGGAAAAATAGTTTGCGGGGAAACGAAAGTTGCACCAGAGGAGAGCGTGTGGTTTTAAAAATCTCGTAAAGCCGATTGTTGGTTAATTGAAGGGTTTGACGAAGGAAAAAAAAAAAAAAAAAAAAAATCGAGTTTTTGAATGGAGGAAATGAGTCTTAATTCTTCCAGCTGATCGAGGCATCAATTAAAACGGTGATTTATTTACAACTTGGTGTTTGTGTTTCAGGCGGAGCGCGGGTCGTCCGCGACGGATCCATTTCAGGTGACGATCACACGAAGGAATATCAACTCTCGCTGCGTTTCCTCCGTTTCCTCTTTCTTTCGTTTTACCGTGACATCATCAGCGATCAATAACGCGAGGATGCAAACGATCGGAATACAATTTTTTTTTTTTTTTAAATCGAACGTTTGGATGGTCGCGTGATCGGTTAGGAAGGTTGTTCATTTTCAGTGTCGGAGATTACAAGATAAACTCCAGGCCCTCTTGCTGGCTCCAGAGCTTCCAGCTGCATCACACAGTCGTCTTCGTCGCATTTGAGTTTACTCACTCGTCATGAAGCCGTAGATGTTTAAGCCGGATTTGATTCGGGAGCAGCTGACGAAACCACCTCAAATCAAGGGCCACTTCCTGGCTTCTTACCTGAGCTTTCGGCTCGAGATGATCTTGTTTTGTCAGCTGCCGTTTCCAAGTTTTGAGAAGGAACTCTTAAAGGAGAACTTTACCAGTTTTAATACGTCAGAGTCTGCTTACGGGTGCATGAAAAAACGCGCATGACGGGGCGTGTGGCGTCCTCGGGCGACGTGTCCTGTTTTGTTTTCAGCCGATTGTGTTTCCACCGTTGCAGATGGACCGCGGGGTGTCTTTGACCGACTCGGTGAAGGTGACGATGATGATGATGATGATATTCATAAATAAGAATGTGGAAGAAGTGAGAGGAGGAGTTAGCTGAAGTTTGACTGGATAGAAAACTGTAGTGGAGTTTGAATTTGACTGCTGCAGACGGAGCGCAGCTCGTGTCTGACAAGAGCCGACGGAGGTGGTAATGGTGATATATGATGGAGCAGGAGGAGGTGTCAGTATTCACACGTTGTTGTTGTTGTTGTTGTTGTTGTTTTTAATGGGATTTGGGTGGAAACGGGTTCTGTAGATCGATCAACCTGTAACGCAGAGTGGATGTTTCTTTTCTCCGTTGCAGTTCGACCCGTCCACGACTCCCGCTCATAAGGTGACGGCGCTCACTGGGTGTCCATTAATCCGAGACGATTCAGCACATTTTGAGCGATTAACACTCCTCTAACTTGTGGCTGCAGAGTCAATTGCACTGCAACTTTAATCTGCGGTTAATTCGTATTTATCGTTAGTTTAGCTGCAGCCAACCACTGCTTTCATCACCAATTATTTATTGCTTCATTGATGAATTGTTTGGTTTATTCAATTCTAGAAAATTAAAACCAACATTTTAAAACCCCCAAAATGTATAATTTATTAAAAAAAAATATATATATTTATTGGCCAATTAATCACCTGTAATTGTTAATTTAGCAAAAATATTTATTGTTAAACTTTTCCCAAAATTTGTATTCAATAAAAATAAATTAATTTATATATTTAAAAAAACGGGGTAAAAATCGGTTTATTTGCTCATTAATTCTCGTTTTCATTTCCCGCCTTTATTTGGATTCATGCATGCTCACTCCGCTGGCTTTGGGGTTGTTCGGCTCGGGGATTCACTCCATTTTCTTTTTTCTCAGCCGTTTTTCATTTTGTGCCTCTTTTTTGTTTTTGTTTTTGTTTGTTTCTTTCCCCTCATTTCTGTTTTTGTTCTCTGCCTCTCAGGGCGCACGATCTCAGTCTCTGGACATAGAAAACATCGAATCTGGGGTAAAGATTTTCCTGAATCTGCCCCTCTGCACACAATTTGTTAAGCCACTGTTTCAGATCGTAACCCGCCGAGTGCCTTAAAACAGGTAGAGGGCGCTGTTCTTCCAAAAGCAGCAGAGCCTCAGTGACCCGTCTTTTTTTGTCCCCCCACCCTTTAGAGGTACCGACTGCCGTCCATCGAATCCCTCGACATCCCCGCGTGCATTCCGGTTGCCAAGGATACCAAACACGGCCAATGGCTGCGCAGGAGGCGTCTGGACGGAGCGCTGAACCGAGTGCCCGTCGGCTTCTACCAGAAAGTCTGGAAGATCCTGCAGAAGGTCGGAGACACAAACAAGAGTTTATTCACGAAGATAAACGGCTTCGGTCACAAGTCTGAGCCGTGTTTCCTGATAATAATCGATCTTTATATAATATTAGCTGTCCGGTGGCTCTGAAGCTGAATTCACCGCTGACATGATTTATATTAATCATGATGAAACTTAAGGACACACTTGGGAGTTGGAAGTTTGGAAATGAAGGTTCACGCGCAGTAAAAACTTCTACAGCTTTAACACACAAGCCTTTCATAACTCGCGTTTCCGGTTGCAAGAACAGAAACTTTTAACGGATTTTACACGCAGATAATTAATCCGAAACTGAGATTGAATTTAAAATGAAGCAGTGACGCCAACGAGAAGTTTTCAATCATCGCGTCTCCTGAAAATATCCGGAAAAATGGCGTCATTCAGAACAAAGAGGATCATCCTGATAGAAATGGTCTTTTAATTGAATTAAGAACATTTATGTTTGTGATTTAAAAAAAAAAAAAAAAATACCCGTAGATTTAAAAATAAAACATGAACTTAACGGTTTTGGTTCGTCTGGTGGATTCTGGAGCTTTTTAAGACGCGTTTAGCCTTCAGATAACTTTCAAAGGGGGAGAATAGTTACACAGACAGATTTCTGAACACATTTTCACTACAAAGTATTGATCTTATTGTTGTATTTTCCTGCAGTGCCACGGTCTGTCCATAGAGGGCTTCGTTCTTCCATCTTCAACCACCAGAGAGGTGAGAGATCCACCGAGTTCATGTTCACACACTTCGCATGTAAATGAGGCGGGGGGGGAAAAAAAAATAGTGATGTCGCATCTAAATCGCTGCTTTTAAGCAACGGAACATGTAAAGAACTTCATTTTAAGACATAAAAGCGAATATTCGAAGAACTAAATGTACGTAAAGATATTTTCCGTTTGAAAATAAATGTCTTCCACAACATTTTGATCTTAAAAAAACGAAAGAGAAGATTTATAAAACTATTAAGAACCAGAGTGAATCTGGATATTTATCATTTTGCAAAGCACCTGTTTGTAGCTCCCCAAAATAATCACCATCATCTTTCTTCTTCTGTATTTCACATGATTACTTTTCAGATCAAATCTGTGATGTGTTTATGTACAAATTTACCAGTTTGTTGTCATTCTAGTTTTTACAACTACACGCTGTGATTTATAAGTTGGATAGACAATTTTATTTAGGTGATAATACACGACAAAAGTCTCCTGATATTTGAAAATAATAGATGGTATAAGTTAAAAAAAAAAAAAAAAAATTATGTGAACAAAATCTGGATTTTGTGCCATATTTTTGGACTCGGGACACTTATTGTGGTTTTTTATCAAACACATAAATGTAGGTCTTGTTCAAAATCTCTTCCATTTATAGAATAATTTGAATTTACGTTTGATTCATTTCACCTGTGAAAGCGCTGCAGCACAGCGGGGGGTACTTCAGTCTGTAATCTAATTGGTTAAATTAGATTACAGGGTCTCCTTGAGGTCTCCTAAATTGAAGTTTTAACGCCTGGACACCTTTAATTGACTCTGAATTCTGTTATATTTTACATATGTATATGTTGTGCTTCTCCACCTCCAGATGACCCCGGGCGAGCTCAAGTTCGCCGTCCACGTGGAGACGGTTCTGAACCGAGTCCCTCAGCCCGAGTACCGGCAGCTGTTGGTGGAGGCCATCTTGGTTCTCACCATGCTCGCCGACGTGGAGATCCCGAGCATCGGCTCCATCGTCCACGTGGAGAAGATCGTCCAGCAGGCCAACGACATGTTCTACAAGGACCAGGTCGGCACCGGCACCAGAGACCGTGTGGAAAAGTGTCCGTAGCTTCCGGGTCTGAAAAATGAGGCCGGTGCAGAAGTGCCTTAAGCTGCAATACCACCGAGGGCCACTAGGGGTTTGGCACCGAAAAGCTTCCGGCTCCATAGACTCCCATTCGACTTCTAAAGTTTTTATTCGTTTTCTGGCGGTCCGTCTAAAAATAATCCGTCGTTAATTCGAAAAAAATTAAGCCTCAAAAAGCCGTGTTCCATGTTTGATTGACAGGCAGTCAGGTTTGCGCTATCGGTGGGCGGGACTTAGTGTCGTCAGTTTCCCAATCAGATCGGGCCCGATCCAAATACGGTCACTTCCGGTTCCAAACTGCGCCGAACTGGCGTGACGGTGACGGTGACACCCGCAACACCCAAATCTGAACTACAATACGAATGTGATCTACCGAGACGGGTACTTACTCTTTCTCCCCACCCCCCTTGCCCCCCCCCCCCCCATCCCTCCCGCTCCTCCCCTCCAGAGCGACCTGGGAGCAGAGGAGCACATCCTGGAGAGGGACCCGTCCACCGGAGTGTGCAGGCTGCTGTACGACAGCGCCCCCAGCGGCCGCTTCGGGAGCATGACCTACCTCACCAAAGCCGTGGCGGCGTACGTGCAGGACTTCCTGCCCGGCGGCTCGTGCGCCGTGCAGTGAGAGAGGCGGCGCGGCAGAAGAGATGATCGCGCGGTGTTTTTTTTTTGTTTTTTTGTGTGTGTTTGTTTTTTGTTTTGTTTTTTTACGCGAAAGTTTGAATAAACGAAACCGAGTTTAAATAGAATCGCCGCGCGTTCACGCCGAGCGTTGCGTTACGGAATCAGCTTCACGGGACGGCGGCGTCTCGAGGGTTCGCGTGGAAAACGTCACTCGGTCGCCGCGGCGACCTCCCCCGTCCGGTTACCGTCGGGTCGCCGCACAAAACTGCAACGTCAGCCAAATTTTTACAAACCGGCCGTTCGCCGTGCTGTAATATTTTCGTTACCGTCGACACAAACCCGACAAACGCTTCTGCTGCAGACAGGTCACGGATACAGAAGGTCACAAAAGGTACATAAAAAAAAAAAAATTCTGAAAAAGACTCGACTCTTCTTTTAAACCAACAAAGATACATTTCCGTCCTCAAGCGATGTTTTTCCATAAAAAAAAACAACAAAAAAAACCATCCGAATGTATCGATTAAATCTGTAATAATGATTGTAACGACGGTCTCGTGCAAAAAAAAATCGTTTTCACACCGCTGCTTCTGATGTTGTTGTTGGTATCTACCTTCGCTTTTGTTTAGACGTTTGTTGTCGTTACCGTCGACGACCGTGCGACTTCGGACTAATTCTTCTAACCGATCCTAATTTATTACCAAACGCGGTACGGTTGTCGCTCGCCATCCGTTTACCTCCGGTCCTGCGTGCTTGTATGAAATAATAGAATAACAAATTGAAATAGACGATCGATCTATTATTTATTTGATAGTTCTCTACTGATAATTAAAGACGGCTAAAAATAGATGTCAGAAATCTTGAAAAGGACGCGTCGGTTTTTGGAGATTTCGCGGCCGTAACATCGTTGCACTGATAAAAAAAAAAAAAAAAGCATCGGCGTGAGTGAAACTACGCGAATGCTGACGTTTTAGTTTAACTTTGAAACTCCGTCGTAATGAAAAACATCGTAGTTTTGACAATTATTGGCTTTTATTGCGTTAATTTGTCGGACGTCGTCAGCATGTAGTGCGCTGCACTCGGTCGCTTTTGAAATGCGATGCTGTGAAGTCGGTTTAATACTCAACGAAACTCAGATTTCTGTCCCCTTTAAGTGCCTTAATTTACTGCTGCCGTTCGGATAAACACGTTTTTGTGTGATGTTGTTTTACAGTATTTCTGGAACTAATTCGGTAATAAAAACGGGAAAAATCTGTTGTTTTGAGTGTTTTTTTATTTTTATTTTATTACGCTGTCGGTGTAGCAGATTTAAGTGAATTCAGCGGAATATTCTTTTCAAACTAAAACAACACAAGAAAGTTTAGCTTGTTTTTTTCCATGATTAAAAAAATATATATATATATATAAATATATATTTATATTTTTTTATTTATTATTTATATATATTTATTATTTATATATATATATAATAAATATTTTATATTTATATATATTTTTTGTTTCTTTATATATATATAAATATGTATATTTATATATATAAATATATATTTATATTTTTATATATAAATATATTTATATATACAAAATATTGCAGAAGGCCTTTCTCACTCCGGAGCACATCGAGGTCAGACGGCGGTAACGCGGTGAGTTTGAATTTGGCGAGAGTCCAGACTCTCAGGACGGGAGGCTTATTTGCAAATGCTCAGCCGGACTCTGATGATGGCGCAACAGCGACCGCACTGGGACGAAACAACCCAAAGTCAAAGGTCCACAGACTATTTTTTTTTTTTTTTTTGCCTGATTGACAGTGTCACGCAGTCAAAAGATGTCTGTTATCTACCGAGGTAGAAATAAACTATATTAAAAAAAATCTTTTGTTTTTATTTATTTAACGTAATGTTGTTGTTGTTTTTTTTTGGTCCATACAGGGTACCGCACTCGGCGATCCCACCGTCAACAACGTCGAGCTTCGTAGCCACGTACGCCGGGCCCGTTTTCAAGTCTTCGGAAAGTTTGGATTTTCAACGTTTCAGAGTTGTCTGGATAAACTGAATGAGGCCCCCGAAATCAGCCGGATCCATCCGCCGCCTACCGTGAACATCAGTTGTGGCGTTTTGACCGAAGAGCTGACAAGACGAAGCGATCCGAACTAAAGACTTACACGACTTACAGACTTACACTTAAAGACTTAAAAAAACGTACAAGTCTTTACTTCTGGAGAGAATGCGAAGCATCTAGTTTTCTCTCAAAAGTAAAGCAGCCTCAGAGGAGAGGCAAAAAAAAAAAAAAGGCAAAAAGCAAATACATCGCGTTGAACTCTGAAACCTGGTGTTTGAGGTTCAAAGTTTAACGAGACAGAAATACATGACCTCATTTATATGCGGGGGGAACCGCCATCGACCCTGATGTTTTAACTGCCTGAACAAATTGAACTAAACTACCTTTTTTTTTTTTATTCAGAAAATGATTCGAATGGAAAACGTGCAAAGTTCGAGATGATCCAAAACACTTGTTGGTATTCATTTTTCACTTATAAAATGTTTTTTTATTTTTTATTTCATCAGTTGAAACAGTCAAACCGGATGGGATGTGAAATTTGGTTACAAAAAAAACGTGCTTATTGATATAATTATTATTATTTTTTTACAAAATTTGAAAAAAAAAAAAGTTGCCAGGCCGGCGCTGAATTGGTCCGTCAAACACTTTTCGCCGTCACCAGATATTTCAAGAATTTCTTCGAGGGGCTTTTGTGGGTTTTTTTTTCCTTCTCCAAATCAGAAGAATCAGGTGTGCCCGGCCGGCGAGGCGGGAAGACGGCGTCGTCGAGCGTCGGCGGGAGGTTTCAAAACGCCGCGCGTTGACGAACGCTCAATTCGATTGAGCTTCGCGTTCGCTGGATTTTTCCGGCGCCTCCGGCCGTAAAACCAAAACCTCGCAGAATGAAAGGAAAAGTTGAGCCGGTTTCATTCGGTACATTTTGTATCCCGACGTGACATCGTCTCTTGACAGACTCTTTCGCACAGAGAGGGGGGGGAGGAAAAAAAATGTGGCGCCGGGCCGGGCCGGTGCCGCCTGTGTGAAGAACACTGTGTTCGAAGTGAAGCGTGCCAGATGACTCCTGCCCAGACAGCGTCCGACGGACGAAGCGGACGAAGTTCAACGTCGGGGCCAGACGGCAAATACGTCTTTCAGACAACACTGGTGTTACGACCCCGTTTGACTGACGCTTCCAGTCACCCAGGTTTGACCTCAACTCGACCTTCGCGCTCCGTATGCTGCAAAAGTATGCGGACGCCGAAAATGACATCGATCTGCTCTCATTCGTGTCTTTGCCCCGCGGTCTGGAAGACCTTTTTTGGGGGGCTGTCACCGCAATCAGGGACAAAAATAAACAACATTCATATATATATATATATATAATATATATAATATATATATATATATATATTTATATATATGTATATATTTATATATATATATATATATATATATTATATGTATATCTATTGTACATGCGATCAGATCGGTTCGGACCGCTTCAGTGCACTTATGTTGAAGGTTTCCTCGGTATGTCGAACTCGTACCTTTTAAGCAGGCTCAAGGGATTTTATATATATATATATATATATATATATATATATATACATATATATATATATGTATATATATATATATATATAAATCCCCCGGGAAGAGCTGGGAAAATGTCGCCGTGGATGTGGGACACTCTGAGCTCACTTTTGCTCGACGAGCTGTAGATAGCACGTGAATGGATGGATTAACGCGTAGTCACGATAATTCGTAAAAAAGAAAGCGCAATACGCGTTGGACTGTTTCTAATTTACCCCGAGAGTTGTTTTCTACATTATGTTGTGTAAAAAAATAAAAAAGGTTTTCAGATCAGCCGACATATACGCAGACACGGACGTATGCACGATAGGCCAATATCTGTCCAGTCGGCAGATACGTGTCGGCGGAGCTCCGATTGGTTGGTTCTTTCACACCAAGTGGGGGAAACTATTTCTATTTCAGCCGCTCCTCGTGTCCTCGTTGAAGAAAAAACACGTAGAATTGACAGAGTTAGAAGCTCGTGGGGGTTTTCAATAATACCGTCGTACGCGTTAGGATTTCCCTTCGCTGAAAAGCGAGTCACGGCCGCCCTTCTTTCACTCTTCTTCGCTGGTATCGGACTCTCATCCCGTTCGTCTCCTGCTTTCTGTTTTTCATCCCCCGAAACTGAAACGAGAGCTTTTTAAGCGCGTCTCGCGAGCGAGATTTAACGCGATCGTTTCGCATTTCGTCGTCGAGTGTTTTTTTTTTTTTTTTTTACGACGACTCTGCACAAAGATCCCGCGCCCGGCGTTGTTCCCGGCCTCCGGCCGCCCGCCACCGCTTGGCTTCGTCGTCTCCGTCGTTGTGAAAGAGCGGACGTCTGACCGGCCGCCAAAGTCTTGTTTGACTTTTGAACACTGACAGGCAGATTAGCTCATAACAAACAAACAAACAAACAAACAAACAAACAAAACAAACAGATGAGTCAGGGGAAAGCGTCGCCTCATCTTATCCAACCGCAGATGTTGTAGATATGAGTCACAGCCGAGCAGGAATTCAACATGTCGTCCCCCGCTAACGTGTGAACCAACCGTGGGACGCGCAGGTGCAACTCATTTGATGCTATAAATCCAGCTGCAGGCATAAATTTGAATCATTTTCAGACGAGATTATTATTATTTATTATTTATTATCGTGATTCCTGCTGTGTCTTTGAACAGGTCACCAAATAAATAAAAAGAGCACAAAAAAACATTGAAGAAATATTCCACACATCCCGCCGGAGTCCGACTGCGTCTCCAACCTGTCTTTTAACGTCATTTGAATTTTTGTTTTTATCTAATTTCATCAACTGTAATCATAGGCATGATGCATTATTCGTTTATTTTTTATTTATTTTTTTTTGGGGGGGGAGAGGGGCGACGACAGATTCACAATTCGCTGTCGTGAAGCAGGTTTAACTTTAAATGTAACGACAATAAGATAGTACGTGGAGGGATCGTGTTAATTTGATGGCATGATAATCTGTTGGTCATTTCGGACAAGCAGAAGTCTTAAAAATAGGAATCAAATTCATTCTAAAAAAAAAGAAAAAAAAGGCGAATACTCTAAATAGCTGTAAAAACACAACAAGAACAACAGACGTGTATTCATCCGCAGCCGAAAGCAGTTCCCGATAAATCCACTTTTTTTTTTTTTTTTTTTTCCAGCTGTTTGAGTCATTTTTCACAAAAACTTGGTGCGTTTTATTTGGTGACCTGTTCAAAGACACAGCAGGAATCACGACGATGATGTCACGCTTCAACATCATAAAAGCGATCGAATGTAGGACTTTTCCGCTGGTGAACCAGTTACACAAATTGTCATGAAGCCAGAATTAAGACACGGGGGCATTCAAATCTTTATTTCTAATGCTTTTATTCCACTTCTCTTTTCTTTCTTCCCCCCCCCCCACCCAGCCTTCTACATGTATGTAACACAGTACAGTAAGCAGAACACAGTACTAAGATAATTTGGGTTTAAAAGTGCAATCCTACTCAAACATTTCTCAGACAGGCCGAGTGTACAAAAATATCAGCGACCACCTGCCGTGTGCATGAAGTAAACTGTGCAGGTGAGTGAAAGCGAAATCTGTAATCACCTTCCAATGAATTTGGATTATTGGTTACAGATTTGAAGATTGTCTGAGCAGGTAAGATACCTAAAAAGTACCAGTCAGAGTGATTGATTATTCTAAAACAAACCTTTAAAATATCGTTATACTAAATACAAATGGGCATATTTATGACATGAAAAAAAAAAGAATAAAATAAATAAAATATCAGAGAATCACTGCAATACACAAAATCAATGCATGCATATACAGATATTCTGGAAAATGTGTACCCTGATCTCCATTCATTCCAAATTGTGTGCTTGGAAATTTGGACGAGAAACTCGGTTTACTTTAACAGGAATAAATCTAAAAAGAAAAAAAAACATGAAGATTTATATATAGTTTGAAATGTTTTTTGAGCCTTGCTTCAGTATTTTCTAACACCTGCTCCTCATCTTTTTTTTATTTATTTTTTTTTATTTTCCCGACATCAGTTTTCAAGAGGTTTCCCCGTACATTTCTTCATTTATTTTCTTGGACTGCGATGTCTGAATTACATTTGGGTGCTTTTGTTAAAAAAAAAGAAAGCAGGTCATTTTGTTGTTGTTGTTGTTGTTGGCAGAAGTATGTTTTCTGTTTTTTTTTTTTATACAGCTTGTTGATAAAAATTTTTTTGGACATTGCAGAAATTCCCGCAAGTCCAGACACATTTTGTGTTTGGTGCTAAAAGTCATCTCCATGCCACGATTGCTCTTATTAGCTTCAAGTATTTTTTTTTTTTTGTCGCTCTCACCATTTGCGTAATCAACTGTAAAATATGCGAATGCATTTTTGATTTTCTATAACGGGTCAATAACGAACCATTTAAATGCCGCGGCGGTAGCCATCGCTTTATCTCGTCTTCTGAATTCGAAGGTTCCTCTTGGTGAAGGGGAAACATTTGCGTCGCCGACGAGCATTATTGTTGGTGAAATTTGACCGTCTGCCGCTCTAACATAAGTGGTAAGTTGTCAAGCGCGCCGCGGCGACGGCGCCGCGTGGAAAATGACAGTTCGTTCGTGAAAGATGCGAAATTTACAATTCTGGACTTTTGTGCTCAAAGTTACCACATTTAAAAAAAAAAAAAAAAAAAAAAAGTATTAACAATAGTTTTTAAATGCTTCATTTTCATGTATCGATGGGGGAAAAAAAAAAAAAACTCGTTAAAATCTGATCACGCTACGCAGACGTCGGGGCCCCGTTGTATCGGCTGCGGAGCAAAGCTCAGGGTTCGCGGTAACCGGCAGACTGACGTGTTTCTGATGCTTCCCGAGTCATGAGATCGCGGCTGAAAAACGTTTTGGTCCCGCAGCGCCAGAAACGCTACGCATTTTTTAGTCGTTCGCAGTTTTACAGTTTCGTTCTTGACTTCTTAAAATCTCGTCCCATCATCGAAAACGTCAGGTACGAAAGGCCCCGACGATTCCCTCGACAACTGCCACATCCTCTCGTCTCGTTTTTTTGTTGTTGTTGTTGTTGTTTTTTTTGCCTTCTGAGATGCTTGGGATGGAGCAGGTGACGCTCCCTCCGCCCCGACCTTTCCTGGATATAACTAACTGCTGCGTAAATGGATATATTCCTGTAGATATCGTCGCAGCGGCGCTCATAAATACAAAACTCCGATTTAAAAAAAAAAAAAAAACAACAAAAACAACCTGGAACCCATTATGGTCGTACACTCATGTAAACACGCTGGCTTCGTCCTCGGCACGGCTAGTATTTGGCCGGCTCCGACTGCGAGCGGCGGCCGGTGGAGCAGTGCCCCGCCCTGAAGACAACACACACAAAGACAAGGTTGTTGGTCTTTTTTTTTAGACGTGCTGCAAAGTCCTGAGAAGTTTCATTTCGCAGGCGAGCATAAACGAAATTTAGAACGAAAGAATATCTGCTTGTAAACACAGCAAAACAAACTCTAACTCGAATTCAAATTGAAATCACAATCGTGTTAAAAAAAAATACATACTATAAGTACATTTTCACGTGAAATTACTATAAAAATGAGGATATTGGGATCCGCAAACAATAAACCCTTTGAACATATGAAGGGTTAATGCATGTTGACTCAAAAAGTGAAAGAAACGAGAAGTTTTCATTCAGATTTGGCAAGTTTCTGATTCGCTTCCATTTTAGCTTTTGCGTTTTTTTTTGTTTTTTTGTTCTGTTTACATCTATCAAGGCTAAAAGGGGAATTTTATCAGATCCGCGTCCAACTTAGCCAATTTCGCAAACAATGCCAGCGAGGTGTACTTCGCAATGTCACTTGAAGAACTGAAATAGGCCAAATTCGAGCCATAATATTTATGTGATTATCTCAAGATAGTCAACCCGACGTACCGAACAAAAACGCAGTCGTTAGATTGCCCAATTCAGCATGAACATTCATTTGCCTTCTCGCATTAATAATTTGACCCCCGTATCCCGCAACTCAATGGGGATATTTTGTACTTTTTTTTTTTTTTTTATATTTTATTTTTTTCTGCGCGCAATTACCTGCAGAGCCCCGTGGAGCACTCGTAGTTGTTTTGGCAGTAAGCGCCGAACGGTTTGCTGTTCATGATCCTCCACAGCGGCGTCATTCGAGCGATCCTCCTCAGCGCGCGGACCGCCCGTTCCCCCTTTGCGTCCGCACTACGGGCAGAACCGGGCCGGGCTTCTGAGACCAACGGACCTGCACACACCTGGTGTAAACATATGGACACACAAAAAAAAAAAAAACAAAGATGTAAAGATGAGCATTTAAAAAAAAAAAAAAAAAAAAAAGGACCAAAATAGAAAAAGTAAAAACTAGGCAGACTGTATAGTCGACATTTGGTAAATTTGTATTTATAAGTGACCGCCAATTGAGAGGTACAACAGGCAAGGCGTTTTAAAATCGGGTTTTTTTTTAACAGTGTACCGGCTCAATCTAGACACAATGTGAATCGACTGTAAATAAAAAGTACCAAAAAAAATACATGCAAGTCAGTCTACGATCTCGACTCGATCCTCACTCGCTTGCTTTTTTTTTTTTTTAAACCGGGTCTTGACTTGAGAATGGATTTTACACAAAGGTGTTGTGCTTGAATTGAACATTTGTAGCTACAGTGTCGTAAAGGTGCTTTTAATTTGTCACCCTGTTGTTGTTGTTTTTTTTTTGCACACGAACCGGGGTGTGACATCCGACTTGAGTTGCAATCGTCGCAGTTGTTTTGTAGGTTTGAAAAAAACAACATTTTTAAACCCTTTGGGTTGAACTTCATTTCTTCCTTGCAGTTCATTTATTGGACATTGGAACTACTGAAAACGCTGCAGAAAGAAATCTCTCTTTAAGCGTAAATCCATTCTTTTTCTGCCCATCCATCCAAGACAAGTCCACTCACCTGCTGAGCCAGCACTAACAGCACGATGCACAGTGCCACCGCTTCCTTCTTTTGGGTGAAGAAGCCTTTGTCCTGCATCTTTATTCTTTTTTTTTTTTTTAAATGCACTCCGTCAAACGCAGACGACCGTCCGTCCTTCTTTCTTTTGTGACCTGCTGCCTTCGGGTGTAAACCTCGACCAGGTAAGATCCCCCGGACCGCCAACAACTTCTTGCAGGAGACTTTCGGTCCGACTTTCAAGTCTGGAGGTCTCTTGTGAAGTCGGGTTTTTTTTTTTTTTTTAACGAGTCGCCGGGTTTGCTGCGGAAAGTCTCTTCGAGTTAAAACTGACTCGGCGAACTCCAGGGGGCTGCGCTCTCCTTTATATAGTCCGGCCCGAGATCCCGGGGGGTGGGGAGTCGCAGTCGTCAAACCCCTCCCCGCACCCATGGCCCGTTCCCTCCCTCTTTATCTCTCTTATCTGGCCTAAATGTGACATGATGTGTTGAGCAGAAAACAAGTCGTTCCTATAAAGGAGGCCGTACAAACGCGTACGGCGAGAGTTTCTGCACGCTTTTCCTTCTTTTAGGCGTATCGTAGTGCAGTTAGCGCGAGGTAACGATGACGCAACGGCAACGCAGCTGGGTTAAAAAGGGGGAGGGGGTGTAGAGAAGCAAAAGGTCACCGAATTTATATATGTGTGTGTGTGTGTGTGTGTGTGTGTGTGTGCATCTCAGCGCCATAGTGCATGTGAATGAACTTCCAGTGCGATAAGGCGTGTCTGCATGCCGCAGGATATCTTTGACTGCTTGAGGCCACTGACCTGACGCAATCACAGCAGTCCCGCGGTACACATGATCCCAGCACGTGTGTGTGTGTGTGTGTGTGTGTGTGTGTGTGTGTGTGTGTGTGTGTGTGTGTGTGTGTGTGTGTGTGTGCATATGTGTGCTCCATATATTTGAAAATGAAGCAATAAGAAGACACGTCTGGACTCGTGGGTGTTTGTTTTGTCTCGTGTCTGGGTATTTTTTTTTTTAAAGACTTAATTTCAACTCCAGCCGGGCAGCTGGAAATGCGTTAGAAAGCGTTTCGGTTCGATTCACGGGATCAAAAGGTCGTCACGTGTGTGCAGCCGATTTAATAAAGGAGCGCAGAGAAATCGGGGATGCATGTAGTGGAAAGTTCCCGTGCAGATTCCCGCAAGGTCGTTCACTACCGAAAGGCTCCCGGCGGACCAAGAGACTTGACGGGAAACCCGCGCAGCACAAACTCAGAACATCTGCATCACGATTTATCGGCAGGCACGGCTAATCGGGTTGAGCCCGACGGGCCGAGCGGAGCTGCAGAGGCGGAGAAGCTCGCGGGTTTCGGAGTAAGGCGCCCCATTCTCCTGAGCGCAGTAGCTCGAGAACCCCTCTGAGGGGGTTTCTTCCACTCTGGCCCAAATGTTCTCGTGGTCCCAAGAATGAAGTGATATAAGTTTCGAGGGTTCATGGTCACCGTGACTTCCCGACTGTCTTTTATCTCAAGAAAGCCTTTCGTGAATTTCTTCCAAGTTTGGCTCAAAACGTTCACTTGGTCCCTTGGAAGAACTGATTACATTTTAAGGGTCAAAGGTCATGGTGAGCGTGACCGACCGACCGTTTTTTTTTTTCCTTTCTCTTGAACACGTTCTCTCGAGAAAGGCTTGTTTTCGGTCCATTAGTGTTGAAAATACAATAAGTGCCGCAAGTAGTGCGTTTGCATTGTATGCTCCGCCTAGACTGTTCCTGTATAACTGTGTCCACCAAGTTGCTCTTGCACAGAAAAAAAACGACATAAAAAAAAGAAAAGTTGGTAAAGTTTGAACTTTAATCATGAAATAAAACCCTCTGCCAACATTATAAGTGGTGCAATTTAAAATACCTCATATCATCGATGCAATCTCTGAAAAATGGCGTAATACTTTTCTTTTTTTAATCGGTCGAATTTCTTGAGGTCTTAAATATGTTTTGTTGTTTCCTGTTGGGAAATCAGGACCGCTGAGATTCTTCGTGTTGCTTGAAGGAAAGGCTGGAGGTTTCAGTTCAGTTCAGCTCGTTGCCAACCTGCAGCCTTCATTAGTCTGACTGTGTGAATTTCCCCTCTAGCACAGAAAAGCCTGCCGTCCTCCAGCCATGATCTTTGACCACTCGGAGATGTTTGAACTTTAAACTTTGACTGAATCAACTCGGACAAACGGATCAAAGGTAGATCCCAGACGTGAACATAATCTGACCACTTTTCCGTCCTCGTGGACTGTGTAGGCCGGCGTTCACAGAAATGGGTTACCCAGAAAGCTCTATAAATGTGGAAAGGCCTTGAGTCAAAGCCAATAATTCTCTCAGTGATAGTGGTGATAGTTCAGCTCTGCGAGCTCTTATCGCTTATCTGTCTCCTAAAAAGTAATCAGAAGTTACGTAAAATGAACCAGAACACGTATGGTTTTATATAAAGTCGTCATCGGTCTATCGTTTTTTTTTTTTTCCACCATCACTTTTGCCAGGAACTTTCCTAAACTTATACACATCAACACGTGTTTGAATTTTAAATTGAATCTTGTAATTCTTATCAAAAGTGAGACTGACCCCTTATTCATCCATTTATTTATTAATCTGACGGTAAACACATTTACAGAAACATGTTTTTTTTGTTGTTGCCACTTTTAGCACGATGAACTTGGCGTTCTGCTGCGTTCAAATGGAACCCGTGAACTCGCGGTCACGTTGGAGGTCGCGTCGCCGTACGCTCGATGTTGAAGCGGGTTAAGTCGCGGGAACGCTGCGGTTGATTGACGGCAACGTGGATGTCCGGGAGCCACGGAGGCGAGCGATTTAGCAAACCTGCAGGCGGGTAACGTTTACGCTCGACGTCGGCCGTCATTGAACTACAAAGCAAAACTCGGTGCGACCACAGCATATTGGCTTCGCATCTAACGACAACTGAACTCCCGCAGCAACACAGGAGCGACTTTTCCGCGATTTCCGTAAGCGTCGGCAAACACGTGGCGGCTCGTCGACTCTGGGTTTACGCAACGTTGCGATTTCTGACGCGAGTACCACCGGAGGGCGCCCGCTCGCGCAGACTCTTCCCGCGAACGCCGAAAACGCGACGCAGTTTGAACGCTGCGATACTTTTACCGGACCGGGAACGACACGCCGTCGTAGGTTCGTCTTTACGTCCGGCGTCCCCCGGGTGTCGGTATTTCCAGCTACAGCGTCGGAACAAATGACTCGACGGACGGTCAACCGTGTGATTTTCCTCACCGACTCACTGCGGCACTTGTCACAGACTTTAATTCTCCACACGCGACCACCCGGTAATTGCCGTCTGGAGCCGACTCTTTCTGTGATATTAGACTTCATCGGCTTCAACGAGTCACCTCTCCGCTTTGCGATTCGTCCCTGCGCGACGTTTCCGGGAATCTGCTGTGTGTGCATATTTGCGATTTCAGAGCAGAACAACATCTGTCGAAGGACATTCGGATGAGAAGGACACACACACACACACACACACACACACACACACACACACACACACACACACACACACACACATGAGAAAATAGATGGGGAGGTCCCGTGCAACCGACGACTTCCAGTCACTCAATAATTAAATGTTACGGTAACAGACCGGCACCACAAGATCCTCCAGCTAAATAACAACATGCATGACTGTGCCTGAATGAAACATTTATTTCTCACACAGCTCTCCACGAAACGCAAGAACATTCCAGCATCTCTGTTCACAAATATTAGATTATTTTAAAGTATATTTGTGTAACGTCTGGTAGAAAATTGAGGTCAGCCCTTACTTTCCTTTACTTCTGCATTCGGACACATCCCCATCCTAAAGAGACACTTCTAATTGTCATTTTGGACGCTAGAAGGGCATCAGGCCATAATAACTCAATAAAAGATGAGACTGTTTTGTTACGGCTCGATAGTAGGCCAAAGGTCCCGAGGTGTGTGTGCTGACCCTTTTTTTTTTTTTTTTTTTTAAACCCCCGGACTGGAAAGTGAGTTTTCAAAGCCAGAAATATCTGCACATGACAAAGTGCAGTCACCGGCGTTGATCGACGAACTTATAAAGATATTAGAGAGGTTGCGTGGCCTCAAAGAAGTCAACATTTCTATTATTATGCTACAAATCTGGTCGAGAAAAAACACAACTCTCCTAAAAACACCCCCCCTGTGCATGTACAAAAAAAAAAAATGTAGGGCTCAGAGATGGATTGAATCAAATCCAACTTTATTTATGTGTTTGGAAACTTTAATGCAAAATTGCTGCATTTGTAGAACTCAGTCTGTGTGTGTGTGTGTGTGTGTGTGTGTGTGTGTGTGTGTGTGTGTGTGTGTGTGTGTGTGTGTGTGTGTGTGTGTGTGTGTGTGCGCGGGTAAACAATGGTGAAAGAATGGCTTTCGCTGTGACCCACTTACAATGCACTGTCGTTACACGCTGACTCTGCTGCCCCTTTATCTGATGGTCAACTACGGCAATGTTTACGTAATCTGGAGGAAAGATTATTATTTCGGACACAAATGATGAATTTGCAGGCACTTATTAATGAGAATAATAACTGAGAATTCTAAATTAATAATAAGTAACAAATTTTTGTGACTTTTAAATGCCCAGTTGGGATTTTTTTGTGTGTGTGTTGAAACTGTTTAAAACTGCGGATTCACCTGCAAATTAGCTTCAACTTTGTGTGTGTGTGTGTGTGTGTGTGTGTATGTATGTATGTATGTATGTATATATATATATATATATATACAGTGGTGTGAAAAAGTGTTTGCCCCCTCCCTGATTTCCAATTTTTTTGCACGTCTGTCACACTTAAATGTTTCAGATCATCAAACTAATTTAAATATTAGTCAAAGATAACGCAAGTAAACACAAAATGCAGTTTTTAAATGAAGGTTTTTTTTTATTATTAAGGGAGAAAAGAAATCCAAACCCACATGGCCCTGTGTGGAAAAGTGTTTGCCCCCTCCTGTTAAAACATAACTGTGGTTTATCACACCTGAGTTCAATTTCTCGAGCCACACCCAGGCCTGATTACTGCCACACCTGTTCTCAATCAAGAAATCACTTCAATAGGACCTGCCTGACAAAGTGAAGTCGACCAAAAGATCCTCAAAAGCTAGACATCATGCCGAGATCCAAAGAAATTCAGGAACAAACGAGAAAGAAAGTAATTGAGATCTATCAGTCTGGAAAAGGTTATAAAGCCATTTCTGAAGCTTTGGGACTCCAGAGAACCACAGTGAGAACCATTATCCACAAATGGAGAAAACACGGAACAGCGGTGAACCTTCCCAGGAGCGGCCGGCCGACCAAAATTACCCCGAGAGCGCAGTTTTTGTGGAAAAAAAAATGAATTTAATCCATTTTGGAATAAGGCATAACAAAATGTGGAAAAAGTGAAGCGCTGTGAAAAGTGAAGCGCTTCCGGATGCACTGTATATATACACATCACTGCTGGTGAATTTGTTTTAACAATGTAAAAATATTGACCTGATTTGTCCTTATATAATATGAAAATATAAAATACCCAGCAGAGGAAAAGAAAGGCGAGCAAAAGCGAAAGATGACCCAAAGACATATCAGAAGTCCTTCATAAATTCTGCTCCAAATTTGTGAAAAATGTATTATGGTTGGCAGTTGACGCAAGTATCCTAATCCAATATAAAGCCATCATTTTCCTTGAATTCGTTTTTGTTCAGTTTCGTTTCAATTAAGTAACTCTACTACGATATCAGTCTGAGACCGCATCCTGCAGTGAACATTTCATTCTGGCCTCATTTTACAGTAAACTGCTCCTTTATGCAATATTTATTCCACTTTCTCCACTAACATAAATCCACCCCCCCCCCCCAACTGTGTTTATCAGCAGGATTGTCACCTGAAAGGCCTCTGCTGGGCTTTAAACCAACATTAAAGATTATTTATGAAGACGTTTAGACGTAATGTTGTCAGATCAAGGGCATTTTTTTTTTTTTAATATATATATATATTTTTACTTAACATCAGACTGTTGCAGGTTAAATGGAAAAATGGAAAGGACAATAGGATGTCGTTTCTTTGTGCATTATTTGCCTCAAATCCTTTTTAGTCCTCAGAGCTTCCTCTCTGCATTTGCATGCGTTGATTGTCCGATTTATTTATTTTTTTTTTGTCTTGTAGGAGTTTTGCATTCAATTACAACCTCAGCAGCCTAAAGAAAGTAGAGACAAGGTTCAAAATCAAAGTGACCTGAACTGCGAGCACTAAACCACGAACAGGAAGACAATAATAAACCAGGACGCTACATTTCAGAGCGGAGAAGGAAAGTTGGTCTCATCCCCTTCGCTCTGTGTCAAAGGTTATCTGTTCAACCCTCCCTCTGTTGGATCTGCACTCGCGTGATGAAGCGAGCATGACGACTGTTGACCCTTTTTCCTTCATTTAATCTCACATGACCTTCCTCAAAGGGTATTCCCAGATAGAGGTCGAGGAAAACTGGACCACAAAGCAAACACTTGCGTGCAAAGCACACCCAAGAAACACACACTCAGTGGCTATAGGTTTATTTGTATTGCCTTTTTTTTTTTTTTTTTTTTTTTTTTATAATCAATTTTGAACTTTATTAATTAATCTGAACTATAAAAGGAGTAAGAAAACAAATTAGGCTCCGTAGCTGTAGTTGAAATTTGTGTCTGCTTGTGCAAACTTTACGTTTTTGATCTGAGTAAAGAGCGCCATCTGCTGGACATCTGAGCGTCTTGAGCATTATAGAAATTCACTCCAATATAAAATCTCTCAAGAATTATTGCTTGCATAAAAGAAAAGTTTAATACCATTTTTTTGCATGTTAATTTTTTACGATATATAGTTATGTTTAAAATTGTCCACAAACTTATAAATTTCACCTTATTTTGATGAATCCAATGACTTAAATCTTGGTTTCTTGGGACCATCTTTCTTCCTGTATCTTTTTAGAAGGAACTGACGTGTTTATTTTGTTATTTTTTTTACCACAGTTCTTGTTTTTCCCCTTTATTTGTTGCTTTCATGCAGAGAGTCATGACTCATTTGACTCACAAGCCGTGTTGACATGATGATTGAGCACTAGTTGTTTCCTTTGGTAGGAGTCAGGCTAGCCATTTCCCCCCGTTTACAGTCTCTATGCTAAGCTAGGCTAACCATCTGCTGGCATTCGCTTCACATACACAGTAGAAGATTTACAAGTGTCAGTGGTTCTCATCTAAGTGAATAACGCTTTTTGACAAAATGTCCCAACTTTTACTTCAAACACGTGTTGAAAAAAAAACAAAAAAACAGTCTTACCACATAATCCACTCACCCGTTTCCAAATTTTCTGAAGTCGACGACAAATAATTAAACAACAAAAAACCCCAGAAATATTTAGGCTTTAGAAAATATGCATTTTATTTTATTATTCATTTGCACTTGTAATAAAAAATTGCATTGTTTTCCATGACAACACTCATTTGTTTTCCTTTACATTCAACACCGTCATGCCTCTTCATAATCCTATTTTATTTTATTATTTTTTTAATTTTTTTTTCTAAGACAGGCCAAAAGCAGCACTTTTTTTCCCCCAAGCTTTGAAGGAGACCCCTCACATTATAAATATATATAAATCGCAAAAGTTCAGATCATCAACAGCAAAAATGTAACGTCACAAGGCCTCAACAGTTATGGTCGACCCCTCGTCCATTAAATTTTTTTCCTTTTTTTGTTTTTTAAAGCGGCGTCTCATTTTCTCACATTGCGCCAACACGGTACATCAGAAATGTTTCTTTTTTTTAAATTTTTTTTTTTTTTTATAAACAAACAAAGGCTTTATTTTGTGAGAACTGCAGCCGTGGGTGTGAAACACAGTTCAGGTTTTAAAAAAAGAACGATCTACAATCAAAAAAATTAATACAGTGACAGGAACAAGAAGGAAAATACTCAAGATGACTGTGGTTTGAGGCTGATTATTGAAGATTGACTTTACATGTGTCCTTTCTGTTCGGATATCACAAACTAACCCGTGTTTGCTACCAAAGTTCGATTAGTTTTCTTAAAGGTAACTTAAACTCGAAATGAATTCTGTAAAGCTGCCTCCGGTTAAGTTATTACTTTCGTTAGTTAAAGTTACCATTTAAGTGGTTTAAAATGATTCTAAATCTACCCTTCGAAGTGGGAAAAACACTTCATAGTCACGAAGAATTTAGCAAACCGGTACGTTCACCTTCACGGTGCCTTCTGCCACGGAGCATTACGGTACAATTATGCCGCAGTTATTAAATCAGAAAGTGGGCACTTCCTCCCGTCTGCGCAGCCCCGCAGTTCACATTCAGCAGCTGCCTCTTAGAGCGCTTTACCATGGGCGAGGAAAGCTCTCAAACCGCAACAACTTCCTCCTTCCAGCCTCGAGCTCATTACGGTCGGCCGCCGAGCTGTAGATCAAACCAGTGGCCCCCTTCAAAGTCTCTCTCCTCCCAAGCCGCTCAGGCCGGCTCCCCGAGTCCCTTAACGACACGTGCAGGACTCGGCCACCATATCCTCCAGCTCCTTGTACTCCACCTTCGTCTTGTGGTCGATCAGCACGCTCATGGGCATGTACTTGTAAGGCACGCAGGACAGAGGCGGGACGTCGCCGACGCCCAGGTCGTTGATACGGGTCTGGATGATGGCGTGGTTGGGGGAATGGTAGCCGTAGTGGAGTAGCCTCGGGCAGTCGCCCTGGCAGAACCGCGGGTTGTACACGGGCGGCGCGATGTAGTGGCCCCAGCCCAGCTTGTCGAAGGACAGGCGGAACGAGTGGAGCTTGCAGCGGTTCTTGGGCAGGCTGGTTTTGTGTTTGTAGCCGGGGATGTGGGAGATGATGGAGGCAGAGGGGGAGGCGGCGAAAGACGAGAAGGCGGGGGCGTTCTGCAGGGCGTCCGGGGAGAAATCTTTCGGCTCCGGGGACGGGGAGTCCTTGGAGCGACGGTGGCGGCGAACCGAAGGGTGCAACCGCCCGATTCTACTCATGATGCTTTCCCCTTCGGCCCCGAGCAACTCCCCCATCCAGTCCTTCGCCTCCCTCTCCTCCTGGAGGTAGAGAAGAAGAGAGGGGACTTCGAGGTGAGGCTCGGCGCTCCATCGCTTCCTCCTTTGAGTCCGCCGCCGCGAGGCGCCGCAGTCCTCCGCGGCGAGCCCGGGTTCTGTGCACCAGTACTGGGCAGTGAGAGTCAGGTGCCCCCCCTCGCCCCGCTCCTTCCCCTGCAGGACGTGGCCGCTGACGTGGGCGGTGATGTCCGTCTCGGTCCACCGCTCGTGGGGCTCCAGGGTGACCAGGCTGTCGGTGTCCAGCGAGGTGACCCGAGCCGTGCAGCGGGGCGGCCCGGCGGCCCGGGAGGCATTCGAAGTCGAGGCGGAGGAAGAGGAGCGCAGGTGGATGAACGAAGCTCGGACAAGCTGCTCCGAGGGAAGGGTGTCGAGGTTGTACTGTATGGTGAAGGTGTAGCTGTGGTCTGAGAAGAGATGGAGGCAGAGAGACGAGAGAGATCAGATTCAGTAACTCGACAAGACTTTTTTTTGTCGAGTCCTTTGAGCTAATTACACAGATTTTAAACCATCAGCATAAAGATTTCTTCTTTAATTTCTTAGTATTCTGCACTTCGTAGATCTTGTTTTAAAGACCAGGACCCAAATCTCTCAGAGGATGATTCCCTGTATTCAGATTCTTCTTTAAAGCTGCTGTGGTAGCGTGACCTCCTAACGTTAAGAGGATGATTGCATCAACACTTGCAATGAAATTTCTCAACAACGTACTTCAGTATATTCCAAAAAAAAAAAAAAAAAAAAAAAAGTTCCCCAACCTCCAATATGTCCTGGTCACATCCAAAAATTCTTCACTCTATGACCAAAGAGGCCTTCCTTGTTTTACCCACTGAACCATATTCAGAATGACCTGATACAGATACTAAAATCTCTGGTACATATCTGGGTAAAACAAAAAAGGATTTTTGCTGCAATGGTTTGTTCAGAGAAACTGACCCATGATCTAAATCCTAAATGTGACAAATTCTGGAGACTTTGGAAACCTTTGGTCTATTTTGTTCATTATCGGACGACAACGGCCGATTTTTATTTCCCATTGTATCCCCTTTAACTTCTGCGTATCCTACTTTGCATGCCTCTATTTGCTTGTTTGTTGAGTATTTAGAAGTTGTTTTTAAACCTGCTTAAAAAAAAACAACCCTGCACAAATTAAGAAAAATTATAATTCACGACCCCAGGTGATTCATTGGATGAATTCTATTAAACAAAAGCTACAGATTACGGGTCAATTTGGACAAGTTCAGGCCATTGTTATGGACGTTTCTCTTGTCTGAGCTGAAACAGAGAAATAACGTACCATTTGAGAGACACGTCTCGGATATCTGTCTACATTATGCTGAGCTTTCATTAAAATGGTAGAATGGATCGCTCTTTAGAGGCTTTACAATTTGATCCGTATCAGAAAATGCTTTCCAAGTGCTACGGGTGGCATCTGTTATCCCAGTTTTTACAAATAAGATGGGGAAGTTGAATTATTCTCCATGACATCCATGACTCACACCAGTTAGTTAAAAACCACTGCGTTTTAAAAGGTTGTTCTGTCTGGTGTACAGACGCCATCATTTCTTTTGAGGTGTCCAAGACTCTCCAGTCTCCTTCGGATTACTTCTACGAAACCATTTATTAATGGTGTCCAAATAAAAAACCTGAGCGGGTGACATCAGCTGCAGACGCTTTAGAAGTTCCAGTAAAGTGTTTCCTTCACCTCCTGACGCGGGCAGGTAGTGCACCGAAGACGCCGAGGACCTGAGCAGGCGCACCGTGTTGGAGCCGAACTTCCGGTGCTGTTTGGGCCTGCCGTCCGGTTCGGCCGCGCTCCGGTACAAGCTGAGCATGAACTGCAGGTTCTGGTCCGCTTTCTGCTCGTCCGTCAGCGGCCGGTGGTGCGCCCCTTTGTGCTTGGCGCCGTGGTGACTCCGACGACCGCGCTTCGACGCGGGGTGGCGAGAGGCCGCCTTCCGCCCCGGTATGACTCCGGTGCAGGCGGAGCACAAAAGGTAGACGAGGCAGGACAGGACGCAGACACGGAGGAAGTGGCGCTTGGTGCTGGTCGCCCTCATGTTGATTTTAAAACCTCTGGTGCTAGCGAGCTCCACCAACGAGGCTAGAGTTGGCAACCATCGTCCGCGGGGCCGAGGGCGGGATTCACTGGCTCACTTGGTCGCTGGCCATTTCGGGCAAAACAATCAACTTCCTACGGTGACCCCGTATTAACCCCTCGGATCAGCGTGACGAAGCCACGTGATGAGTAAAGGTGCGTAAAAACGACAGCTGCACTTTTTTTTTTTTTATTATTATTTCATGTAATTTTATATGCAGGTTTTCAGCGTATTCATATATTGTTTCCCCTGGTGAATGTTAGGCCACTATTGCTTTTATATTCACAAGTTTTCTTTCTCTGTGTGTATTTTCTGTAATCTCGTGACATTTTGTCTTACGTTTAACGTATTCTGCTTAAATCTGTGGCTTTATTGTGTCCTACCGCTGTATCCTTGGATAACTAGGAACTTTCTTTTTAAAGGAACAAAAATATTAATATATTTAACTTTTTAACAGGTAAAGCAAGTCGCCCCACTCAGTTTTAATTAGGTAATAAAACCAAAACGAGTAAACAAATACAAGCACAATGAAACTGTCACCTGACAACCTTAGAAGGTCAACATATTGTGGCCAAGATATTGAGGATTTTTAGATGCCATTAAAAAAAAAAATATTCAAATTTTGGATTTTCATTTTTTACTGTGAAACCCAAAAAGTGAACATGCTCAACATTTTCGGCTCACAAACAAAGAAATCTATAACCTGCAAATTCTGCTAAGGATGCATTCCTAATTAAAGGTCTCCATTTTCAGCATGCTTGTGTACTTTGGCGCCACCAGGTGGTACAATGTGACATCATGCAACACACAAACTGCACTGTTTCAAAGGGACTGTTCACTCCTCTAGAAACAAGAACCTGTGCAAAAAATATATATATAATATCACAATAATGTTATTTAAAATCATTTGAGAGCTTCGCCTGTTCGCTGTTTCATTATCCAAACTTAAATTAAAATTACTGACTGCATGAAAAAGTCTTAAAAAGTACAGGAAGCCGACTTTGTAACTTTCTCTCCACGTTGTGGTTTACATTCTGTATTTCGACCACTCCCAGACTGCGACTATATTTGCAGACTCTGATTGCATTTTTTTTTTTTTATGTGTTTGTTTGTACATGCATAATTTGAAGCCTGCCAGCCTCTGGTAAACAAATAGCTCTCAGCTGAATGGACGACCATCCTGTTACAGCTTCAGCCTATAATGTAAAAAAAACCCGCTAAAATGAAAAGGAGTGGAAGTCTTTAGTGTCTTTTAAACTTGATCTTACATGAAAGCGGTGACTCTGACCAAATATTACAGTTCAGAGTTTGGGAGAACAAGAAGAGGTGGAGAAGGATGTGACCAAAACAAAGTCCTCGTGGTCTGAATGTAAAGTGAGACGTCTGGGCACGTTCAAATCTGCCTCTTTTTCTGTTTGATTCCCTATCTTCTTGTCTTTTTCTCTTGAAACGCGCAACTCATTCAAATACACACACACACACACACACACACACACACACACACACACACACACACACACACACACACACACACACACACACACACACATTTAGTTAAGTGGCATTCAGTGTGGGGGCATTCCACAATGTTGATTATCTACAATCCCAATCATTGCAGTCTGCAGAGAGGGTGTGGGAAAACTGCAGGCAGAATACTGCTGCAACAGCTCCTCAGGCAAGAGGACATTTATGAAGTTTTATTGCAAGAAGAAAGTCACACAAAAAAAAGGCACATTTTTAACTTAAAATACAGAAATTCTGCAGAAAAAAAACCACCTCTTTTTTTCTTTTAATTTAGTTTTAATTAAAGGAGAGCTCTTTATTGCCAGAGATATTTTGAAAGGAGCAGCTCAACATTTTGTACGCATGCAATGCTGCATTCACACAATATTGGAAGAGCAGGAAGAATGGGACAATTTGTGTTTTTTCTGACCTTTAAGAATTGTTCCAAGATGTTGGCCTCATAACCACATCATATAAATTGTATATATTTGCTACTTTTGCAGCGTTAGTTTTCTTAAAACTTTTCATGTCTTGGTTGGACAGTACTGAGCAGGGAAAAAAATATTACTGCAGGCAACTGACGACTGAAAATGTGACTCTTTAGCTTTATATAGAAGTGTGGTTTCATGTCTGTGGAAGTTTAAAGTTCAATGGGAACAAGATTTAAGGATGTCAGTTAAAAACTGATGATAGCATGGTTGTGGGTACGTTAATCCATACGGTTTTGTATTGCAGAGGAGTTTTGTTGAATTTTAGTATTTAAAGTCTTGTTTATTTTTTAAATCTACTTTTGACTTTTTTTTTTTTAGCTGCCCTCTGTGGAAAAGAGATGCATGTAGAGTGATCTTGTACTTTAAAAAAAAAAATACTTATGTCATATTATCACAGTATAGACAGTAGGTAAACATCTTTCGGCCTTGGGAAGCAATTTTACTTTAATATTTGTACAGTTTGCTTTAAAATTATTGTGACATGATACTTAGAAACCATAGTGAAGCAGCTCTCTTTTAGGAAATGATAAAATATGAAGATAACAGTGAAGTTATAATGGTGGGTTGCTCATACGTGACTAAAACGAACTGATAGTTTTCGCAGGGGTCTCCAGTAAAATAGTGGGTTTCACATTTCAAATAAAAGGCCAGCACTCACTCCTGATACTATTATTTGGCTGTCCTTACCGCCTAATGCTATTACAATGCAGCGGTGGTTTTCCTTTTAACCAATCCCCCTTGGCCGCTTCCCATTGGATGCTACTTACTAAAACCTCTCTGCTATTGGTTTACCTTGGCGTCAATCACACCCCGCTGTTCGAATAGTGGGAGGGGCCTTCTCCCTCGCCTGGGAAAAGTTTCCCCAAAGTTTGCGGCTGCGTCGAAGTTTGCGAGAGTAGTACCGGAAGTAGATGATGTCGATATCAAAATAAACCCGTTATTGTGCCTTTTTTTTGGGGGGTGGTGAGGGGGACTACAAAGAGGAGTGTTGCTAAATACGTGAAAGAAAACAATCTTTGGGATGTTGTGATGAAGTATCACACGCGACTTGAACGGTGAAAGATGTTAATGTCCACTTTTTCTGTAAAAGTAAACAAGATGACCGGAAGTAGAAACAACGACTATCGCCGCGCATTCGTCCAACTTGGCACTCAAAACTTTCCGCCCTCCCCCTCTTTCGCTCACTCCGTCCGTACCGTCCTCCCAAACCATCCATCCGTACGTTGTTGACGTTAGACCGGTGATGGAGAAGCCGAGGGACCGCTACCGGCGCCGCTGAGCGAGCGACGACTCAGCCCCGGCCACGCAACCGAGAGAGCGAGTGAAGACAAACGGGGGAAAAAGAAGAAGAAGAAGAAGAAGAAGAAGAAGAAGAAGAAGAAGAAGAAGAAGAAGCGGAGCGGAGGTGGAGGATGGAAACGGTGGAGCAGCTCGTGTCCTTCCACCACATTCAGGTCCAGTTGAGCGGGGGCGCGCCTTGGGGGTTCACGCTGAAAGGAGGGCTGGAGCACGGCGAGCCGCTCATCATCACCAAAGTAAGTTAAACACAACAATTAGACAGCTCCGTGTGTGTGTGTGTGTTGAAAAGTCTCACTTTCACGGCTTAAAACCGGCCTCAACGTGTGTGTGTGTGTGTGTGTGTGTGTGTGTGTGTGTGTGTGTGTGTGTGTGTGTGTGTGTGTGTGTGTGTGCGCTCTGGGCCGTTACACTGAATTCACGTGGTATTTTATTCATATTTTCTGCAAAATGTTATAGTTTTGGCGTCATATTTCACTCAGGTTGACCGCGGGAGTTGTGTTTTGTAAGGATTGTTGCAACACTTCCAGCTCAGACAAAACAGCAGTTTGTGGTCACTTTTTGTGACGGCTCTGGCATTCATGCACGCTTGGCTCGCTGGTCACTTGTTTTTCAGCTTCCCAGCTTGTGCAAAAAAAAAAAAAAAACAACAAAAAAAAAGGTCTGACAGTTTTACTGTTTGGCCTCCTGCACAGCTAGATTTGTAGGGCCACCTCTTCTTCTTCCTCCTCCTCCTCCTCTGCAGAGAATAAAATAAGTTATTGTCCAAAGCTAAAGCAAATATCCGGCGCTGGTTGTCAGCTGTCACTGTCTGAATTAAAAACGCACCCCCCCCCCCCACTGCAGGTCAAAGGTGGCCAAAGTGGTACGGGTGGGGGGGTGTATCCCCGACCAAACGATTCCCCGATGAGACGTTCCTCTTTGTTTGTCATATTTTTATTTATTTTTTTTCAAAATTATTTTTGCAGTTATGCATTGGAGTCGATCGACGCGCACAATAACGAACAGCGTGTTCCTGCAGTTGTTTTCCGCAGAGCTGGAAGAAGTTAGCTTGAGTTTCAGGTGGGTGTTTTTGGGGAAGGGCTCTGCAAGAGATTTAGCGGGTGCGTTCGGATGCTGACGTGACCTCGTCTTGTGCGATGAAGTCGCGGGGGCCGACGTTTCCTCCCGGCCTCTTCTCACGGTTTTCACGCTGCGGGCGGTGAGCTGCTGGAAATAAGGAGGGGTGTCTTTGAATTACTGCGAGTAATTATTGGTGTGTGTTCTGCTGGGGGGGTGGTCCCTCTCTGTATGTGTGTATTTGTGTGTGTGTGTGTGTGTGTGTGTGTGTGTGTGTGTGTGTGTGTGTGTGTTCAGTCCAGTGCACAAGTAGGACATGCAACCTCTGCTCTGCCTCTTGCCCCCGCTCTGACGTCCTGGTGGTGTAAATGTTGGCCGGTGTGCATCTAGATTCACCACAGCGGGGGGAATGGAAAAGCCTGGCTCAGTCATCTGGAAACACACACACACACACACACACACACACACACACACACACACACACACACACACACACACACACACACACACACACACACACACACACTAAGGCGCACACAGTAACACAGCCCCTGGGAAAATGTGACTGGGACTGCGAAAGGAGATAAAAATCAAACTGTGCTCTGTGGCTGTTTTGTGTCCAGTGGCTAGTTAAAACACACACACACGATAAAGCAGCTCGGGATGTGAGTGCCGGACGGGGAAATGCGGTGCAGAGAAAGTGTTTCAGGTGTGTAATGATTAAGTGTTAAGTCCTGGAAGGAAAGAGCGTGTAATGTGTTTCGGTCTTACCGGAGAGAGTTTCTAGAAAGCCGCGCACAAGAGGTGTACTGTGTCCGCACGGGACCACAGCTGAAGACCGGCGTAATCCTCTCACTTCCGACGGACAAGAAAGTGTGTGTGTGTGTGTGTGTGTGTGTGTGTGAGAGAGAGAGAGGGGGCATCAGTGAGGGAGAGGGAAAGATTCATAGTTAACAATAAGACTGCCACGGTGCCATTTTATGCCACCCAAAAAGCTCTGATGAAAGATCTGCATTTTCTTCTCCAAAGCCACCAGACTCCATTGACAAAAGCACACGAGTTGCTGGTTTGCCTTAAAGTCAGCTGTGAGTTGGTGAATCTGAGGCTGCAGACAATGAACAGCTGAAGGTCGGGCTTCGCGAAAGGTTAAACCGGACTGAAATAGGGGAAATGCGCCTCCACCAATCAGAAACGGAGGCGGACGGCGCCGATGATCAAAAAAAAAAAAAAAAAAGCAGCTCCGAGGCTGTTTCTGTCGCACGCAAGTGAAGCGCGGCATCGTGACGCGCACGGAGCGGCAGGAAGCCGCGGCCCTCGTGAGTAGGTATTCTACGTTTCACCGCTTCACCCACGTCAGCGCCCGAGTTACGCACGTACGAGACTTCACCCCCCCCCCCCCCCCCCCCCCCCCCCCCCCCCCCCCCCCCCCCCCCCCCCCCCCCCCCCCCCCCCCCCCCCCCCCCCCCGTGGACCTGAAATCTGAGCGGCGCGCGCGCACCGAATTTGGAGTCAAATTTGAAAGCCACAGAAAAGAAGTTGCAGAGAGCCTTAATCCAACGGGCCGGGCCGGTGCGGTGCGGTGCGACACGATCGCGCCGGTGTTGGAGAACCCTGTTCCCGTGGCGCCACAGTTCAGGTGGTTTGCAGCAAACGTTTCCCCCTCGGAAGCCTCAGAAGGTCCCAGTGGAACATCGGTGTTGACAGTCTGACTCCGGGGGACGAATTCACGGCGACACAACCTCGCCGACGTCAAAGAAAACCCACCCGGCGTCTCTGGACCCGACGCGCCTTCTTCTTCGGTCTTGGGACGGTGAAGCTCCGCCCCCCTCTTGAAACGTGAACGTCACCTCGCCGCGCCTTTCCGACGTCGGATTTTTCTGAAGACGTTGTCCGACAATTTCTGTAACTTTCCCACCTCGTAACCGGACGTCCCGAGCCACTTGATGCTGTGATTTGGCCGGCTGTGCCGAGGTGAAAATTTGGGGCCGGGGTTTGAACTTCCCTCCCTATTTTTCAAGTCAAGTCACTTTTTGGGTTTGCAGTTTGTGAACTTCTTCCAAGGAGACACCGTCTGTGAAACTGTTAGCCGTTATCCCCATTCTCTCCTCAGGGATGTATGTCACGTTTAAAAAAAAAGAAAAAAAAAAGATGATTTTTGATGGTTTATCTTTCATCCCAAACAAGTTTTTTTTTTTTTTTAATATAAAAGCCCAGTCAGCAGTTGTTTTTTATGAAGGCAGACTGCTGTTTTCTGGATGTGTGTGTGTGTGTGTGTGTGTGTGTGTGTGTGTGTGTGTGTGCGTGTGTGTGTGTGTGTGTGTGTGTGTGTGTGTGTGTGTGTGTGTGTGTGTGTGAGAGGGTGTGTGTGTGTGTGTGTGTGTGTGTGTGTGTGCGTGCGTGTGTGTGTGTGTGTGTGTGTGTGTGTGTGTGTGTGTGTGTGTGTGTGTGTGTGTGTGTGTGTGTGTGTGTGTGTGTGTGTGTGTGTGTGTGTGTGTGTGTGTGTGCGGCCCCTTTGAGAGCGGTCCGCTGCAGGAGGGGGAGGGGAGGCTCTCCAGTCTCAGACAGCAGAGGGATATAAGCCATTTGGTCAACATTCCACCAGGAGCATAACTAATTACTACTGTGTGTGTGTGTGTGTGTGTGTGTGTGTGTGTGTGTGTGTGTGTGTGTGTGTGTGTGTGTGTGTGTGTGTGTGTGTGTGTGTGTGTGTGTGTGTGTGTGTGTGTGTGTGTGTGTGTGTGTGTGTGTGTGTGTGTGTGTGTGTGTGTGTGTGTGTGTGTGTGTGTGTGTGTGTGTGTGTGTGTGTGTGTGTGTGTGTGTGTGTGTGTGTGTGTGTGTGTGTGTGTGTGTGTGTGTGTGTGTGTGTGTGTGTGTGTGTGTGTGTGTGTGTGTGTGTGTGTGTGTGTAGAGAGATTTCCTACGCCCACTTCTCAGACTGGGGCACTTTATACTCTCTGATCAGCTGTGTGATGACACGGTGAGCTTAAGGTTTTTATCTGCTCAACAGGTCACTCATTAAGCTTTGCTCTTCAGTCAGCCCGTTACTGACGAGACATCAGACCCGCCGGTCGAGGCTTCTTCGTCCCGCCGCGGTGGATAAGCCGGGTGTGGAAACAGGAGCTGCGCGGAAGAAGCGGAGAATGTCAAAGAAATGTGGATTTTTTTTCTTTTTTAATTTTTTAAGAATCATATTTTTGTTCATTTTCTTAAGTCCGGTTCTGAAAACGGATGCATTTTAAGTGCAATACCACCGAGGGCCACTAGAGGTTGGCACCAAAAATGCAAATAGTTAATTGGCAAATAGCCTTCAAAAAGATGTGTTTTTTTGCAGGAGGGGTGCGGGGGGGGGTGTCTGTTTGATTGACAGGCCTGTTGTGCAGTCCGGTTTTCGCTTATTGGTGGGCGGGACGTAGTGTCACCTGGTTCCTAATCAGATTGAGTCAGACTCACCGCTCGCTCGGATGGTTTACACAACCTACTCTTCTTTCTTTCTTTTTTTTTTAAATCAGTGAATGTTTGATTTTGTAGAATGAAATAAAAAAAATAAAAAAAACGTCGCCGGTAGAGTATATTAGCTGAAGCGAGCCGATTAAGTTAACGTAGAACAATTTCCTGCACAAGCGCCCGGTCTCTCCAAATCTAATCAAGAGCCGGACCCAGACGCTAAAGTTAACGTTCGGCGGTCGTCTTGTCATTTGAAACGCGACCGGTTGTCGCTTTAATGTGTTCTGTGACTTTTTTTTGTTTTTGTTTCGCGTGCGCGTGTCTTCCGTCTGAGAAGCGGGGACTTTTCCCTCCGTTCGCTCTTCCCGAATTGGTCGTCGCGGTTCGGGGTTCAGTTATTGACGTTGAAGGAAGGCGACGGGGCTCCTCCTTGAATTGTTGTGTGTCGCAACTCTGCGAACACCAACCGGCAACGGGAGGCCGGCCGAGCTCGTCATATTTTACGTCATGCTTTTGAGTCGGGATCCCAAAGAGGATATTTAGCGCAGGATCTGGACCCAGCGGGTTTATCGCAGGATCTGGACCCAGCGGGTTTATCGCAGGATCTGGACCCAGCGGGTTTATCGCAGGATCTGGACCCAGCGGGTTTATCGCAGGATCTGGACCCAGCGGGTTTATCGCAGGCTACAGTGCTGAAAGACTCCTTCACCTGATTCATCCTCTGCGTTCAACTCGTTACTCTGTTGTGGTGGAAACAAAGAAGCTAAAAAAAAAAAAAGGATTTTGAAACATCTTTCATTTCAAACTCGAATTCAGACCGTAAATCGTGGATGAGATGCTTGTTGTCTAATTGTGGCTGAAATAGATTTTTTCTTCTTCTTCTTCTTCTGCCTGAAATCAGTTTCTTTTGGGGAGTTTGATGCACCCAGATGATCATTTTTCTTGTAACAGAAACCACAGGGATTTTACCAAAAGAATGTTTTGACATTTGGTCGAAGGTATGCAGCCAACTGTCTTGGGTCGGTAAACAGCCGCGTGTGTGTGTGTGTGTGTGTGCGCGCGCGTGTGTGTGTGTGCGTGCGTGCGCGCGTGTGCATGTGTGTGTGTTTTCCCCTGCATTCCAGTAAAGGTAGCCTCCAGTAGCAATCTGCTCGGCGGGGGGTAGATGAGGATGCCATCAGATAGAGATGCTATTGTCCCTACTGTGTGTGTGTGTGTGTGTGTGTGTGTGTGTGTGTGTGTGTGTGTGTGTGTGTGTGTGTGTGTGTGTTTCCATGTCTGCTGCCCTGCTTTGCTAACTGTCCCACCTAACCAAAAACATATGTTGTGCAGCAGTAGTACACAATAGAGCATACTGATGAGAGACACAGAAGGAATGAGGGAGTGTTCGCGATTCCAGCGAGTTACGTTGAGTTTTGCATTAAGAACAGGATGGAAAAGAAAAATTCATGGGAATCACGTAATCCTATAAAGTCATTTATGAGGCAAAAATGCCCCCAAAAATAACCATTTCCTGCTTCTCAAACGTGAATGTGTCAAATGTGACGTTTTTTTTTTTTTTTTCTTGAATAGAAACCTGAATATGTTTTGTTTTTGTGCTGTTTGCTTGACAACACAAACAACACAAATCTGTCAAACTGGGCTCTAGTAACTATTTCATAGAACAAACTATTATGAATCAGTGTCGATGATATAACATCCACTGATAAATCAATAAAAAAAAAGAGCAGAAATTCTCAGTAAAGTAAAAAAAAGAACCTTTCTTGATATATTTCTTCATGTTTTTTTTGTTTGCCATTATAGTTTTTGAAGGCTCATTCCAGGTGTTAGATTGAGTTTTGTCTAAATCAGGTGGTCATTTAAATGTACAAGAAATTCCCAGAGCCTGAGGTGACATTGCTCATCTTGTCCATCAAACAGTCCAAACCTTGTCAGTATTCAACTTACAACAGAAGAAAGCAAAGAAAATCCTCATGTTTAAGAAGCTTGAACCACAGAATGTTTGAAAGTATGTGACTGATAAATGTCTTGAAGGATGAATCTTTTTGACATATTAGTTGAGAAATTGCAGTGTTTCTTCTGGGCAGCCAGCCTCGGGAGGGTGGGATGGTAGTTACTGGACGTAACTGCAGTCCTATGAGTACGTTCATATTTTGATTCAGTGGTAATGGAAGGGGAAAACTCAAAAGACTCGAATTATTTTGTACACAGTTTTAGAAGTGACAAAAACTGTGTATGGATATAATAGAAGGGATGAGAGGTCCTTCAGATAGTCCAAGAAATCGAATTCATCCCAAATCAAATACATAAAGTTCTGCCAGATGATACCGTGAGATTGAGCCACCTGCGAAAAGAAGCGATGCGCACACTAATTTAGTTTTCAGTTCTCACGTGATGTGTTTTTTCATTTTTTTTTTTTAATAAAATAACCCCCTCATGTGTAGTGATAGTTGTAGAAAGAAAAAAGTCTTCCAAATTGAATCCAAGCGAAAGTCTGAGGCTGAATGAAAGCAAACAGGAAACGGCAGAAACATGAAGAAATAATGGAACAGAGTTATCACATGAAATGCCTTTTCGATTAATAGTCGTTTGCAGGAACGTGTGTGTAGGTGAGGTTGCGTAGTGTGTGTGTGTGTGTGTGTGTGTGTGTGTGTGTGTGTGTGTGTGTGTGTGTGTGTGTGTGTGTGTGTGTGTGTATATATATGTATTTGGGGTGTGGTTGGAATGCGTCTATCTCTGATCTGTGGACGCTTTAGCGGTTTCTTTTAGGCTATGTCTGGAGACGCATGCACGCGCACACACACACACACACACACACACACACACACACACACACACACACACACACACACACACACACACACACACACACACACACACACACACACACACACACACACACACACACACACACACACACACACACACACACACACACACACACATTTATGAACATTGCGAGGACCCACTGTGAATTACCTAGACCTTTATCCTTACCCTACCCGTCACAACTAAATGCCTAACTAACCTACCTGCATCTAAGACAAAGATGCCCCCCCCCCCCACCCCCAGCACTCCTCCCCCAAAGGTTTAACACTCAAATTGGTCCTCACAAAGACAGACGCACAAGTACACACACCCTCACACCACAATAACACTCCCTGTTTGTGGAATGGCATCAGGAAAGTAGCCCTCAAGCACACAACAGTGTTATTACCACTGCCTGTGTGTGTGTGTGTGTGTGTGTGTGTGTGTGTGTGTGTGTGTGTGTGTGTGTGTGTGTCATGGAAAAAAGACATTAAAGACACAAGTCCTGATACATGTTATTGTGTGTGTGTGTGTGTGTGTGTGTGTGTGTGTGTGTGTGTGTGTGTGTGTGTGTGTGTGTGTGTGTGTGTGTGTGGGGTGAAGAAGTCCTGACCTGAGGCTACTGCAGCGGTTATTGTTTTTTGTCAGACTCTCTTGAGTTTTCAGAACCCTGCCTTTACCCCTTTCAACGGGGGGAGGGGGCAACACACACACACACACACACACACACACACACACACACACACACACACACACACACACACACACACACACACACACGCGCGCGCACTCACCTCAGCCGTGTTGCGTTAACTCAGATTACGCGAGTTGCATCTTGACAGGAAAACAGATTAAGTTAAAAAAAAAAAAAAAAATCTCCTGTAATTTAGACCGCAATCATTTTCAACTCAACGCAGTTAATAGAAGTTAATTCGCTTCATTCCACAATGAAAAATCGGACATCTTGCAATCTGTGCGCTGTCGTGATTTAACAGCTTTGGTTTTGACCACAAAAGAAATCCCCCAAATCCAAATTCTGCTGTCGGTGCAGTTTTTCGGTCAAGTGCCATCCTGAGCTCTGAAAGCGCATGACCTTTATGTAACAGGAACAGTACCACTTTTAAAGTTAGGTTTTCATTTCCTCTGAAATAGAATATAAAACTGCTTTAAAAAAAAAAAAAATACCAGCACCTGCTCATTTACGCTCATTTTCCACACACAAAAGGAGCTTTTAGAGGAGCACGCGTAGATTTTTTTTTTTTTAAACGGCTCTGATTGCAGTAGTTTAAGTTCCACTTATTCATTTACAGCCTCTTTTTTTAATTTTTTTTTTATGACATGAAGTAGTTAAAAGTTCCAAAAAAAAACCAGGCTACTAAGTGACCTTTAGTTACATTTCCTTTCAAATGGTTATTTTTTTTTATAGGGGTGGGGGGGGGGGGGGATAAAACATAGATTTGCTGGTTTTATTTAAAAGCTGGAAAGTATTAAGTCATTTCATCGATTAGCTGATTGGCAGAAAAGAATTCGCAGTTCTTTTTTTTTTTTTTTTTTTAAAGGCCCTCTTTCAAGCAGAGGTGCCGATCTCGCTGCCGTTCAACTTTTCCCACATACGAACCAAATCTTTGTGAACGCTTTGATGGACAAAACAAGACGTTCGACGTCACCGGCGGTTGTTTGACGACATTTACTTGAACCGAGCGATTCATTATTGAATCCCCCCCCGTCTCACTCGGCTTTCACAGTCGTGATTGTCCCGCGCGGCGGGTCCTCTCAATCCCACCTTGTTTCTGGTTTTCGCTTTTCTCTCCTCGGCAAACATTTTCCAGCTGCGTCGTCCAAGCGCTTTGATATCAGAAAGCGAGTTTCCGAAGCCATTGCGGGGGAATTAAGAAGCGCCGTCACGGGCGTAATTTGCGCGCATTTCTTCGCGTCTGTGTTTATGTGTTTGCAGTTTGTTGCGCCGTAGCCATGCCCCAAACCAAAGAATGTACCACACGCACACACACACGCATGCGCACGCACGCACACACACACACACACACACACACACACGTGCGCGCTCTCACACACATTCCACCATGCAATGCGGTCCGCTCTCGTGGCTGCTCTGGCAGCGCGACTCCAGCCGGAGGCCTGAAACGACACAAAAACTCTCTTTGTGCGGCGGATCGTCTCTCGTCGTCCGTCCGTCCGTCCCCTCGGCGGCCGTCTGACGGAACCGTCCTTTCATCTCTCCCGAATTTGCGGGGTGCCGCGAGAAGAGGCGACGGCGGGTGGATCCTATGAGGAGTCTTGCCCAGATCGCGTCGCGGTTTGGGTTTCCGAGAGCCGATTAAAAGCTGCCGATAACCGACGTTCAGCATTCCCCCCCTCCCCTCACCCCCCACCCACCCACCCAAAAAAAAAAAGAAGACATGTTGTCTAAATCCCTTTCGGTTCAAAGAAATAAAGATTCTTTGCAGGTTTTTGTGTCTTTTTGTCGACCGAACGTCTGATGGAGGCGAAGGAACCGGAGATAAATGAGTTGCGGGTCGCGGGTCGGCGTTCGACAGGGACGGACGGAAGCGTGAAACGGGGGGGGGGGGGGGGGGACAGATAGATCAACCGAAAGAGACGGATGGACAGAAACGTGAGGAGAAGGGAGGAAGACGGTGGATTAAGAAGGACTAAAAGGTGAACGAAGAGAAGAGGCCGAGGCACGGCGCGTCATGCTTAAAAAGAAACATGGCAAAAAGACAATGGCAAAAAAAAAAAGTGGTTTCGATAGAGGAGGAGGGAGGAGGGAGGAGGGGGGGGGGGTTTGACGTTAGGTCTTTTTTAGCTGTAGGCTGACGAATGGATAATAGATGGATGGAGAGATCAAAAGATAGAGGAAGTGGAGAGAAAAGGAGAGGTTTCAGATTTCTGGATGTTCAGCAGACCGGATAGATGCTTTTCTGAAATCTCTCACCAACATTTTTTTTGTGTTTTTTTGTGTTTTTTTTGCGCTCGTATAGAGAAACCGTGCAGGTCTTCATTGCATTTAAAGCAAAAACAAACAAGAGTCCCGAAACGTCCCGAAAATATGCTAACATCGGTGGTTTTGTGTAAACTTGCAAATCTGACACTTCGCATCTGTCGGCAGCTGTTCAATTTCCTGCTCGAGACTACGGTGTTGATTTCGTGGCCGACCAATGATTACGCTCCTGTCAACAGAACGGCAAAAGAAAAAGCGCCCTTGTTGAGTTTTGAAGCAGGGACTGACAGCAAATACAACATTTATGAATCTTTTGAATTGCAGGGATGACAGCAAATACAACATTTATGAATCTTTTGAATTGCGTCCCCCCCCGTTCCGTTTACGATCGAACAAAAACGTCGAGGAACATTTTTTGCGATTTTGATCTAATTGATACTAAAGTGTTTTCCAGTGTGACGCGTCCCGAATCTCATTAAAATACTTGAATCGATGCCCAGAAGTTTAAAAAGCTGGCAAAGCAGCTGACAGAAGTAAAAAATATCTACAATGCGGTCTCTTTCTCCGTCGCTCTCATAAACACACAAACGCATCCAGTCATGAAATGTCTCCGAGGAGGAGGACGAGGACGAGGAGGAGGACCAGGACGAGGAGGAGGACGAGGACGAGGAGGAGGACGAGGAGGAAGAAGAAGATTTTTAGTAGCGAGGGCAAGGTCATTCAGTGCACATTACCAAGTTAATGTTTCACTTGTATTTAAGTGTGTGTGTGCGTGTGTGTGTGTGTGTGTGTGTGTGTGTGTGTGTGTGTGTGTGTGTGTGTGTGTGTGTGTGTGTGTGTGTGTGTGTGTGTGTGTGTGAGAGATAAAGGGGCATAAACTGGCACGCACGCACACACACACACACACACACACACACACACACACACACACACACACACACACACACACACACACACACACACACACACACACACACACACACACAGGGCTTTTCATGACATTGATGGATCAATCCAGTCGCTCTGCGGTCCCACCAGGCCGACGACCCTTTGACCTCCGCTGTTGTCGGCGCTGGTCACCGGATCTAATAGCTTCCATACTCCACCAGAAACACACAGCCTGTGTGTGTGTGTGTGTGTGTGTGTGTGTGTGTGTGTGTGTGTGTGTGTGTGTGTGTGTGTGTGTGTGTGTGTGTGTGTGTGTGTGTGTGTGTGTGTGTGTGTGTGTGCGGACAGTGTATATTCACACACAACCTCAAGAACTGAGGGAACATGTAAAAGAAGGATTTCCCTGTGCCCACGCAGCCCGCGAAGAACAACAAGATCGATAACGTTTATTTCTAAATCCCGGACTTCTCGCGTTTTGTTTCCAATGAATCTCAGTGTCTCAGTTATGAGAATAGTTTTTGGGAAATGCTCCTGATCGCGCTCTTGATATGAATCTCATATCTGTGTGTTAAGTGCAGAGCAGGACGTGTTTAGCTCAGTTCAGCGCAAGTCCTGGGAGCGGTGGGAAGCAGCCGTTTCCACAATGTAGACTGTACATAGAAATGTTCTCCGGGGTGAATGAGTGCCGTTAAAAGTGCAATACCACCGAGGGGCCACCAGGGGCTGGAGTCAGATCCGCCCCCTCGGGCATAAAAGCGGTATTGACGAACCAGCGGGTGGTTGCCGTTAGTCCACAGGGACCGAGCACTTAACTGCACTTCTGAAGCTCACCAATCAGCATGTTATATTTGGTTTTCGTCACCTCGGCATAAATACAAATATTTGTCAGCGAACGGCTGCCGGACGAAGCGGACGCACGCAGCTCACGACTGAAAGCAGAGTTATAGTTAGACATGCTGCGCAGAAGTCGTGTTGTTCGTTAAGAATGAGCTGACGTGTCCCTTTAACCGTGAAAGAGTGACCTTTTGGGTCGATACCGAGCCACCTTTGCAGGATTTACTCGATGTGAACCAGCGTTTTATGTTTTTATAAGAACAGCTGAGCATTCACGGAAACTTCCCGACACAACGTCTCCCATAACAGCGTGCATGTTAAAAACACGCACTACCTGCTGTTACAACACGAGTTAAATAGCCGGGAAGAGAACGCTTTTTGCTTTGTGTGTGTGTGTGTGTGTGTGTGTGTGTGTGTGTGTGTGTGTGTGTGTGTGTGTGTGTGTGTGTGTGTGTGTGTGTGTGTGTGTGTGTGTGTTATCTTGCAGCCTTGACGTGTCCCTATGAAACCTCTCAGTTGAAATGTTTTCATGTGTGTATCTGTGTCGTCCTCATATCAACCCAAGAGCACAAATCCATCCCAAAAATGGACTCTTTCCCTTTTTGGTGTGTACACAAACCCTCTCTGTGTGTGTGTGTGTGTGTGTGTGTGTGTGTGTGTGTGTGTGTGTGTGTGTGTGTGTGTGTGTGTGTGTGTGTGTCCACATGTGACAGCCAGAACATAAAACAACCACACAGTGGGCGTTGTGTAGTGTGTGTGTGTGTGTGTGTGTGTGTGTGTGTGTGTGTGTGTGTGTGTGTGTGTGAAGTGTAACTTTTCGGGCTTGTGGTGGATTAGGCGGAGTCCGTGTTATGTGTGTGTGTGTGTTTGTTATTGTGGTGGATTATGTGTGTGTGTATCCATGTTATATGTGTGTGTGTGTTTATTGTCGTGGTGGATTATGTGTGTGTGTCCATGCTATATGTGTGTGTGCGTTTGTTGTTGTGGTGGATTACGGGAGTTGGAGGCCGGCCGTTGTTTCGTCATGTAAAGATCTAGATGACAGCTGAGGGGTTAAAGTTCGACGGTTTGGCGCTCTTTCAGGGTCGGGTGTGTGTGTGTGTGTGTGTGTGTGGGTGGGGGGGGGTGTTAATGCGGCGCTGCTGTGCTTTTTGGGAAAAGGATTGCTGGTAGCGGAGCTTTGATGCGGCTGACGGCTCGGAGGCCGCAACGAGGGGCTTGTTTTATCAGATTAAGTCAGATTTTAACGGCATTACTGGAGCTCAAGGTGGTAAGAATATCTTTGGTGTGAAGCTGCGGGGATTCTGCACGGGCTTTCCCCCGACGATCACCTGTCAGTCAAACGCCTTTGAATTTTTCCGGTCGTTCGCTTTCATTTCTTCGTCTTTTTTTTTTCATTATTTTTTAAAATTTTTTTTTATCATCGGTAGCTAATTATGCGACGGCCACTCGGTTGTACTTTTTAATCGAGCGTTTGTTTTGGTAACAAAGAACAGCTGGACCTGAGGTATTCATGACCAAAAACAGCCACTCATGTGCTTTCCTTCAATTCCAGCTCTTAAAATAGGAATTTATATAACGCGTATGACGGATCTGTTTCTATCTGAAGATCCAGTTTGTTTCAGATATTTCAGAGCCGGCGCCTGATTCGGGGTCACCGTGATTGTTTAGTTGTTGTTGTTTTTTTTTTTTGTCCGTATTTATCGCCAACTTCTTTGGCTCTCCTTCAAACGCAAAGGGGGGCGGGGGAGGGGGGGGGTTTTTCAATTTGAATTTAAAATATTTAGTCTCGTCCTGGGAGCGCGGCTAATGAAAATATACAAGCGAGGAGACCCACCGGAGAGCGGCCGCAGTCGCTATTAAACGAAACAAACAAACAAACAAACAAACAGCAGATATATGGGGGTCGGAGGAACGCTTCAAACCGGGTTTTGACGGACGTCGAGCAGAGCAGAAAGCTCGACTGCGTTTCACGTCTCCGCCGCAATCCGCCGCTGCGAAGCTGCTCTTTATTCCGACGGCCGGACTTGAAGCATTTCGCTGTAAAAACAAAAAAAACAAAAAAAGGAGGGAAAGTCAGGTTGTAGCTCCGATCGTGAACCGGGTTGAGCTCAGGTCAACTGAGGGTCTTCAACTGGAGCCGTCTTTTTTTTTTTTTTTTCTGGTAGGTTTAGGTTAACTTAAAGCTGTACATCCATCCCGCCTCTGGAGGGCACCGCTTTGGGCCGAGTTGCCGGGGGAGACGGCGTTAAACCCCACGTTTTTCACACGGTCTGTATGAAAAGAAAAAAAAAATTGAGAAATAGACGAATCTTCATATTAAACGGCCCAATCCGATTCACGAAATGGAGTACGACCCTAGATTTGGGTAACCGTGTCATTTAGGTCAAATGGGTATCAAGTATTGACTCTTCAGCTTGCAGTGTCACAGTTGTGACTGGACACAAATGTGACACTGTATTCTCAATAGTCTCAAAGACAAGAGATCAGCTGCCTGTGTGAAGGCCTCGGGGCCGCCTCACTGAACGAGAGTTTGTCCCAAACCGAGAGGCACCGGAGGCAGACGGATCAGGGGAATGTAAGAAGAAGAAAACGAAGAAGAAGAAGAAGAGGCATCCGTCCTCCTCCTCCTCCTCCGACTGAAACAAAACACACACTGTTACCCGGAGAGAGAGACAGTTAACTCGCATGTTGGTGTTTGTCCACGTGACTGAGCTCGCAGCAGGTCTCTGAGTATTCAAGGCTCAATTCAGGATGTTAGAGATCGATCAGTGTCGAGAGTTTTTTATTGACAAAAAAATAGCCAAAAAAGTGTCAAAGTTTGTCCATTTCTGGAGCATTTGCTTTTTTTTTTTTTGCTTCCTGTCTTTCCATTTATTTCCCACTCTGCTCTTTTTTCTGCGCTCCTCTCGTTCATTTCTTTCACGCTCATATTTTTTTTTCCTTTCCTTTCCTTTCCAAATCACTTGTATTTATTCCTTTCCTTTCCTTTCCTTTCCTTTCCTTTCCTTTCCTAATCACTTATATTTATTCCTTTCCTTTCCTAATCACTTATATTTATTCCTTCCCTTCCCTTCCCTTCCCTTCCCTTCCCTTCCCTTCCCTTCCCCTCCCTTCCCTTCCCTTCCTCTCCCTTCCCTTCCTCTCCTCCCTCTCCCTCCTCCCTTCCCTCTCCTCTCCTCTCCTCTCCTCTCCTCTCCTCTCCTCTCCTCTCCTCTCCTCCTCTCTTCTGTACCTTGTCACTCTGATATTGTATACAATCTAACTGTGTCAGTGTCTCGGGGGTCTCGGCTCTCCCTCGGGGGCCACATCACTGATACATCCCCCAGAAACGTCTCCTCTGTTTGGGGCATCCTTGTCTTGTTTGCTCCTTTCAGTGTCTCCATGGAAAGAGCCGTTTAAGAGTTGCAACACCGGGGTGGGGGGCGGGGGGGGAGGAATCAGTGGTGTGAAGGCGGCGGCATACATGCAAACATGTAGCTGCTGGTGTGAGCGTGGGAGCTTTTTTCTTTTTCCATCTCGGCAGTTTCCCTCCCTACCTCCCTCCCTCCCTCCCTCCCTACCCCCCACCCCCCGCCCTGATAAAGGGGGCCTTGTGTGAGGAAGGGAGGAGAACCTCGCAGTGCTCCGACTGGAGGGCAGAGGTTGATGCAGGGTGTGTGTTTCGGTGCGCGCACTCGTAGGAGAAAGAGGGTTGGAAAAAAAGGAGGTTATTTCTCATGTTTGCAAGAGATCAGGAACGGTACGGAAAGAAGCAAGAAAAAGCAACCCTTAAATACGCCGGTGCTGCTCAACCTGCGGGTCGAAACCCGTGTGTTTCATTGTTTCATTGTCACTTTTTTTTCCTGATGTGGTGCGTTTTGGTTGAACTGATCGACGCTCAAGTCAACAATGAGACTTTGCCGACTTTTAATTGATAAATCTAAAGTTCATTTGGTCTGTGAAATGGCAGAAACTCGTGTCCTTAAAACACTTGATGACGTCATCAAATTGCTTGTTTTCTGACCAAGAATTGAAAATTCAAAGATTTTCAGTTGACAGAACCGAGAAAAGCAAAATCTCCCCACAACGGAGAGAGCCGAAACGGAGAATATGCGCTAAAATGACCGGCCCTGATTTAAGAAAGGAATTTTAATCGATTTAGAAGAATCATCTCGGCCTATTCGAGCAGCTTCTCTACCTGCGGGAGCGTTTCCCGCCCACTGAACGCACCCAGGTCAAGTTCATTTTATTCACAGAGAAAGGAATCCCACAAATATTTCTCGAACCTCCAGTTCTGGTCTCGGTAGATGCCTTTCTTCTCCCACACAGAAGTTTGACTTTACGTTTGCACTGGCGGTCCTCGTCCTCGTTCTGGAGAGTTTCGGTCCAAACGCTCTGTGTGTGTGTGTGTGTGTGTGTGTGTGTGTGTGTGTGTGTGTGTGTGTGTGTGTGTGTGTGTGTGTGTGTGTGTGTGTGTGTGTGTGTGTGAGACTCAGCCTTGTGGCTTTTGAGCAACTCTGCAACACCAGTGGAAATTGAAGGTGAATTCAAAGCGCTGTCAAAACAGGAAAATGTGAGGAGAAACTGGGCCCTACCTTTTTCGGCGCTGCAGAGAGAAACTGGCCACAGTCGTGTTTCCAAACGCTGCGGAGCGCCGCCTCCGAAACGTCTTTCTCAAGGCATTATTTTTGGGAGGTGAACGGTGGCGGCGGAGACAATAGCAGGAGCACGAAGCTGGTGTGCAACAGGGCGTCCCGGGGGGTGGGGGTTCCCCTCCTCCTCCTCCTGCCTCCTCTGAGGTTTTTTTTTGTTCCCTGGAGGGCCACTCAGAGGGGGGATTGGGGGGGGAGGGGGGATCTTTGCAGGGTCTTCGGAGCATGTGTGGACCTGTCAGGCTTTGACGGCTCTATTTAGACGGACCGCCGCCGAGCGTCATTCAGTTCGTTTACATGCACGCAAGAAAAACCAGCTGACGAAGGGAAACCAAAGTGCTCGCCCGGATTGGGGACGGGCATCGCAGGCTAAAAGACACTCGACTATCA